>NC_069659.1:38127500-38485000 GCF_027244095.1 Hemicordylus capensis | reverse complement strand
CATCCGGAAAACCTTATATTCCTTTAATTAAAAAGGTAATGTTTCTAGTCCTTAAGGCTGCAGAGATAAACTTGAAAAGCAGAGCCTAGAGAAAGGTGGGCCAGGACTTCTAGGAGTTCATTACTTTGCATAGATCCATGGGACTTCCTAGGTCTTGCCATAGCAGACTAAATTATGCAAAATGCATACAATTTTGCATAATTTGCAGGATCTGGCATCTTCATTACACACAATTACAGAATGTGAGTGCCTTCATGCAGTGTGTGTGTGTGTGTGTGTGTGTGTGTGTGTGTGTTGGATAAAGTATACACAACCCTGCGTATGAGGCTCCTGTGTTATGTTGGGTAGCAAGTGAGGAGAAGGAGGATTGCTAGGAATATTTTGGCTTGTGACTAGTCAAAGGCCTGAGTCTCTGATCTGCTGTGCCAGCAAAAGAGTGGCGACCATAGCTGTGACTCATTGGTAAGGGGGTTTGGCTTTCCCCATATATGATCTGGGGATACTCTCCCCTTTCTTCTGGGTTCTAAAGAACAACCACAGTATCTAAAGAACAATCCCAGGACATGAGGGCCCAAGTCCTGGGATTATTAGTCATGCTAAATCCTGTTGATATCAATGGAGCAAATAAATTAGGAGTTGGTTGGTTGGCTGAATGACTTGGTTGGGTTCAGAACTTGCTCCAAACTGGAGTTAAGATACTGAATTTCCATGCTTCTGCACAACTGCCTTTAGAAAGTGGGGAGGTTGCTTATGCTCAGGGTCTGAGCATTTATCTCTCCCCCCCCCATTTATCCTACAGTTCATCCAAAGGACCCTCAGGATAACTGGCATATTGACTAACATAACTGGAATTGGGTAGCCCAAACAGAGCCTAGATTTTAATTTTTAATGTCCATGATTTCTTTTAGAGTACAGCTTGACTCCTTTGCTTGAGTCATCTAGAGCCATAAGTTTGCTGGCACTGCTGTGTTGAAGCCGCCTGGTCTGGGTGTCATTTCATTCCATTTGTTCCTGCCAGCTCTAGCCTATCACATTCCAGATATTTATGCGGAATAACGTGGGGGAGTTGTAGTAGTCCACCAACAGATCTGGAGACCTACCTCTGAACCCTCTGCTCTGGGGTGTCTATCTTTTAACAAAGATTGTACATGACATTCAGCAGACTTACTGCACCAACAGAGGAGCTGAGGTTTGTGGATGCAGAGCAGAAGTTACAGACCGGGAGAACATGCCCCACTGACTGCTTCCCGCTCTTTGACATTCTATGGGCAAACCCTCAAGGGCAGTGCAACCAGGACTGGTCCAGGACATTTTTCTGCCTGAAGTGAAGGGCAACATGGCACACCACCACCACCTCCCGGTGGGTGCTCTGCATTCCCACACCCTGCTGCCAAGGCCATGTGAGTGGCACATGCCAGCCAGCCTGGCAATGGTGTCAAGGGCATTCCTAGCTCACATTGGGACAGAGAGGGGAGGCACACCACCACCACCACCACCAATAATAATAATAATAATAATAATAATAATAATAATAATATTTATAGACCATTTTCCAACAAAGGTTTGCAAAGCGGTTTACACAGAAAAATCAATAAATAATAAATAAGAGGCTTCCCTGTCCCCAGAGGCTCACAGTCTAAAAATAAACATAAGGTAGACATCAACAACAGCCACTGAAGAGTTGCTGTGCTGCAAATAAAACCCATGATAGAAGAGTAAAAAAGTAAAAGGCAATAAAATGCAATAAAACATTCTAAATGAAAGACAGAGCAGATAATGTAAAACAAGTAGAACAGCAACCAGGATTAAAACTAGATGAGAATCACAACCAGTTCTTTTTAAAACTGCTTTTGTTTATTTATTTGTTGGTTGGTTGGTTGGTTGGTTTGGTTTGATTTGGTTTGGTTTGGTTTGATTTCTATACCGCCATTCCAATAAAGGTTCAGGGCAGTTTACACAGAGAAATAATAAATAAATAGAATGGCTCCCTGTCCCCAAAGGGCTTGTAATCTAAAAAGAAACACAAGATAGACACCAGCAACAGTCACTGGAGGTACTGTGCTGAGGGTGGAGAGGGCCAGTTACTCTCCCCCTGCTAAATAAAAGAGAATCACCACTTTAAAGGTGCCTCTTTGCCAAGTTAGCAGGGGTTTTGAAAGGAAGGCTTTTAAGTTCTCTTAAATACTTAGCAAAGAGAGAGACTGATGAAGCCTTTCTGGGAAGGCATGCCAAAGACAGGCACTCCTTTCATACTGCTGAACAAAGTTTGCCCCTGCTAACTGGGCAAAGAGGCACCTTTTAACGTAGTGATTCTCTTTATTTAGCAGGGGGGGAGTAATTGGCCCTATCCACCCCCAGCACAGCATCCCTCCAGTGGCTGTGGCTGGTGTCTATCTTATGTTTCTTTTTGGCTTGTGAGCCCTTCGGGGACATGGAGCCATTTTATTTATTTATTTACATCTATGTAAACCGCTTTGGGAACTTTTGTTGAAAAGTGGTATATAAATATTTGTTGTTCTTGTCATTGTGCTGAGGAATGCATTAATTCCTGGACAAGATAATCGAATTTGAGATTACTGGCTGTTGGCTCAAGATCTTCAAAATCTGGCCAGTTACTGGTTTTGGAGTGGTTTTTTTATCCCCACTTCAAACCACTGCTGGGTTATGCCACTTTTGAATGCTGCCCATTCAATGAGTGCTATCTGAAAATATAAAACTTGCATATAAGGAAGACTGGGTCTAGAGCCCAGTGCTTTGTCTCTTCTGCTGGTTTTGTATTTGCTGGTTTTCTTTTACCCCCTTCTTTTAAAATTATGTTTTCATTAAAAAGGAAAACATCTTCAGGATTGTTATTAGAAAATCAATTAGAAAAAAACCCACATAACAGCATGGGCATGGCAGGAAAGTTACAGGCACAGCATATTACTATAGTGGGACTTAGTTTAAACCTCAGGCATTTAAAACGAGCAAAAGGTACTACATTGTAATTAGATCTGACCAAAATGGCATCTGTATTTCAGGTAAGCATGTAATCAGTAGTTCATTATTTACAAATGAAATGAATGGATACTAATAATTCATAAAAGTGTTTGAATCATTCACATGATGGGCATGGGTTTCTTTTGGTCAGGGGCGTAACTATAATAGGGCAAGGGGAGACAGTTGTCTGGGGGCCCACTGCCTTGGGCCCCCCCCTCAGAAGCAAGTCACATGACTGACTCCCCCAGCTGCGCACCTACCCGGACTTCCTTCAGTTGTATTCATCCTCTGAAACTGATGTGAGTGTTAAGACCTGGAGCTACCAGAACAGCATGTCTTTCTCTAGTACCATTCAATGACTTGCATCATCCACAGTGGCTTGCTGTTCCTGACCTTGCCGCAAAAAGGGAAAGGCAGAAGGAGTCCCTCCGATTTTTTTTCCATCTCTGTGCAGAATAAGTTTTGTCCTGAGAGGTCGTATCAAGGCAGTGTGTCTACACGTGCATTCAGAGTGTGGCCTTCCGGATTCAACCTGAGTGGGATCTAAAATTAACTGAGCAGACATTTTAAAAACTTGTGAGCGTGTGCACATGCATACTCCTTAGAGGGAACACTGAAAGGCAGCAGGGTTTTTGTGCATAGTGTCCTGAGGATCTTGTTAAAAACTAGTTAATAACACCAATTGAGCAAATGAGGGGGAGGGAGCCCTGAAAAATATGCCAAAATTGTGTGATTTTGCCACAATGTGTAGACAATGGACAATGCAGTTGATTTTACCAACTTCTTTCCAGAACCTATTGCTAACTGTGAACTCCCGCCACATATGAAAATATGTTCTCTTCTGTGTCTTTTGTTTTTAACCCAAGGGAGCATTTGACAAGGTGAGTCCCCCCACCCCGTGGTGGTACAGTCCATTCTCCCAGTCTCAACGCTCTACCACATGTGCGAAAAGAGCCTTATTTACACATTACATTCAACACTCATACAATCTGTGCACAGTGTACACAAGTACAGCTGTTCACATGTTATGCTGAACACAGGTACAGCAGTACACTTCCTAGCTGGATCTTGCATTTCGGAGGGCCTGTACCCAGCTTCGCCTTTAAAATGAATGCAGGTACAGCTGCAGTGTAGTGAGGCTGCCGGTGACCCCGGTTCAGCCTGGTGCCACAGCCCCACCACTCTGCCATGCCCCCTGCATCTGATGTCACATGCCCAGCATCTAACGTCAGACTCAGGGGTGTGGCGAAATGCTGAAATGGGCCCTGTTCGCAAACCACTTCAGCAACCAGCGCCAAGTTTCCAGCATGGCTGAGAGTACTTTTCCCTGCTTGGAATGGCAAAGAGACACGTTCCCAGCCAGGCTGGGAATCCAATCCTGGCTGAAGCGTCTCACGAATGGAGCCACAGCTCCATTTGTGAGAAGCTTCAGCTAGTGCCGGGGTGTGACTGGAGCACCAGGACATGGCGGCCCCTGGACATGGCGGCCCAGGTTCTGTGGACCAATTTGGTCAATGGTGGCTACACCCCTGAAGTACAGTCATATGCACAAAAACATGACGGGCATCTGAATTTAGGTACAACACAATGTCTGAATAGGCCTACAGGTGGAGGAATTACATAACAACATGGTGTGTCAGTGTTATAGTCATATTGAGGATTGGGATCAAAAGCTGGTATAAGATTTGTGGCTGGGATAAAAAATGAGCTCAGAACATCCAGCTGTAGGGATCTGCCTTATTGTGAGTCAGACCACTGGTCCAGATAGCTCTGTCTTGTGTAGACTGACCAGCAGCGGCTCTCCAGGGTTTCAGACAGGGATTTCCCCAGTCCCGCTAGACTGATCCTGAGGCCTTCTGCATGCAAAGCATGTGCCCTTCCACTGAGCCATGGTCTTGTCCTCTTAAGGCTTGAAACTACAGCCAGTACAAGAGGAGAAGCACTTGTGGGGCATCCAATACTTCTGAAGAGTTCCATATGAATGCTGTGCCACCAGCACTAGTGTGTGTTTGTGTGTGGAAGAGAGAAGTCCAGTGACCTCCCCTTCTCTTGGAAGCCCTTTGTGTCACTCAAAAAAGAAGTCCCTAAGAGCTGTGCAACCCTCAGGGACATATTTTCAGGTGACACAGGAAGAGCAGTCCCTGGGGAAGAAGTGATCATTTAAATTTGTCCCCACCATTGAGCCACCTCTTAGTCCTCTGAAGACAGTCTTTGACTGAACGTCTGCAGGTAACAACTCTCTGTCTGACATACGGCGCAAGAGTACACAAGCCTAGTGACATTACATTTGCACCAATGCAAAATTTGCACAAAGAGCGTTATGCAAGAGTAAGACTATTGAAAACAATGGGCTTACTTTGTGTAACACAAATTGTGCAATATTTGCATTTGCACAACTTGTGCGACCTACACAAATTGTGCAAATGTAATATTACAAGACTGATGTACTCTTGCACAGTATGCCAGCCACTGTCTTGAAGAAAGCATTGCCATTATTTCCTCCACCCTGCACTCCCTCTCCCCGCAGCAGAGGTTCTGTGCTTTTAACTGCTATGTTGGAGGGAAAATGCATCACT
Organism: Hemicordylus capensis; assembly: GCF_027244095.1. Taxonomy (NCBI): domain Eukaryota; kingdom Metazoa; phylum Chordata; class Lepidosauria; order Squamata; family Cordylidae; genus Hemicordylus; species Hemicordylus capensis. Next base: position 38,479,445 of record NC_069659.1, on the reverse strand, counting down.
TCTCCATGCTGGGAAAAGGTGCATCAACTGACTTTCTCACTTACATCTGTTAAAGACACTGAGCGTTTGCCAAGAAAAACATTCTACACCTCTCAGGTGCCTGGCTCTCAGGTTTGTTGTGAGAGTAAGTGATATAAGGAAGTCTCAGTGGCCCTCAGTTCTTGGTGCAGGATTGGCTTTAAACAGGGTTGCCAACTTTTGTCTAGTAGGGCTCCTGTGTGTTTCAGCATCCACACACCCTGCACACATACAACAGTGGAATTCCCCTATTTCCTCATCTCTATTCCAGGGCAAGATTTGCCTGCTGAATCTCTTGCCTCTGTTGAACATATGAAGCTGCTGTATCCTGAGTCAGACCATTGGCCATGTAGCCCAATATTGTCTTCCACACTCAGAGAGAAGTTTTTCTTAGTCCTGCTACACAAGATCCTTTGGATTGGAAATGCCATTTAAGGAAACTGGAGCCATCTGAATGCAAACCAAGTACTCATTCGTGGAGCTTTTGGCCCTCTTTTGTTAAGTGCACAGGTGCCTTGTCAGAAATAAAATTGGCAAGCCCAGATATAACTACTTTTTATTAGAGGAAATGACATCTACCAAAAAATTGTATTTTGTTTCTTTTCTAATTTTACTGCTCACATTTCAAATTCAACATTTTGAATCAGAAATTTGAATTGTACATGTAGAAGTCTATCTCAAAATTCAAAACTGGACTGCTATAGATTTATTGGTATATCTTGATCATTTTGCTATTGGCAAGTTTCAAATACCATTGCATGTCATCTTCTACATACGCTAAGATATTGCATGTCAACTATGAAATGAAAATATTCGACACCATTGTACGCCTGCTATGAAATACTATCAAGTGTTAAATACTATAGCAAGTTAGCTGTCAAATATCATTAACATAGGAACATAGGAAACTGCCACATACTGAGTCAGACCATTGGTCTATCTAGCTCAGTATTGTCTTCACAGACTGGCAGCGGCTTCTCCAAGGTTGCAGGCAGGAATCTCTCTCAGCCCTATCTTAGAGAAGCCAGGGAAGGAACTTGGAACCTTCTGCTCTTCCCAGAGTGGCTCCATCCCCGGAGGGGAATATCTTGCAGTGCTCACACATCCAGTCTCCTATTCAAATGCAACCAGGGTAGACCCTGCTTAGCTATGGGGACAAGTCATGCTTGCTACCACAAGACTAGCTCTCCTCTCCCATCATTGCCACATTTTAACAGCTATTCAAATATTAGATAGAGGCTGCATTCTCATAATCACAAAGATCCTGGTTAAAAAAGTTAATCAGGTTTAGCAAGTCCCACCCACTCCAATTGAGCAGATTGCGAGAATGCAGGATTTCAGGGCAATCCTAGTCAAACTACTGTGATTAATCAGCATTCAACCAGGGAAAAGAGCTAAGACTGAATGAAGATGTCTACTATAGATGTCATCAATCAATCCTATGACTAAACTCTATGAAAACACACACTCAAGTTATAAAAGCAATGGAGTTATCATGTAAACTATATGTTCATCAATATTAATACCAAATATTCACATAAAAGAGAAAACATATTCAAACTGTAGATACAAATAAGATGAGACCAAAATGTATAGACAAAAGTAATAAACTGCTTTTTATTTCCAGAGTGTCTGTTTTTATCAAGTTCATTCATAGTACTGATTAGTGCTTTTCAGTTTATCCCAAATCCCAGCCAAAAACACATTGTTTTGGGCTGGTGACTGTAGATCTCAGCCAATGTCTTTAAAAGGGCCACATGGAGTTGATCCAACAAGCATACAGCATGGAGAGCTGGTATAACATCCTGGCTAAAAGACTGTGTTGCAAATCAGGAATTCCCTGGTTTGAATCTTGCCTCAGCCACAGTGGGCAGCTTCTCTCTCCGCCTCTGCTATGGGGTTAATAGTTCTGGTTTTTTCATGGCTGTTGTAAGGGTTCCATCCACAGAATGCACATGAAGTGCTTTTCACACTCTAAACACAAACTCCAAGCATGATTGGCCAATGTGAGGAGAGGAGAGCTGGTCTTGTGGTAGCAAGCATGACTTGTCTCCATAGCTAAGCAGGGTCTGCCCTGGTTGCATCTGAATGGGAGACTTGATGTGTGAGCACTGCAAGATATTCCCCTCAGGGGATGAAGCCGCTCTGGGAAGAGCAGAAGGTTTCAAGTTCCCTCCCTGGCTTCTCCAAGATAGGGCTGAGAGAGATTCCTGCCTGCAACCTTGGAGAAGCCGCTGCCAGTCTGTGAAGACAATACTGAGCTAGATAGACCAATGGGCTGACTCAGTATATGGCAGCTTCCTATGTTCCTATGGGATACCAGCAATGGCACAAAATGTGTGGGGGCTGCTGGGGACTCAGAAGGCTGTTGAGAATGAGCACTTGTGCAAGCAGCACTGTGGCCGTTTCCTCCATTGTGGCGAATACAGGTCTGCAGCACCCCAACATGGTTTGCACTAAGAGCCTAAGGCTGCTCTGTCGCCTCTCTCTTGCATGCCACCAGAGAGCCATGCTGCCTGCAGTCTGGCCATTTATCAGGTAGAGCTGTGTGGAGTTACTGTCCAAGGTCTTCCAGGCTTGCTACAGAAGATAGATAGATAGATAGATAGATAGATAGATAGATAGATAGATAGATAGATAGATAGATAGATAGAATCGAATAAATAAAATTGAATGAATGGATGGATGGATGGATGGATCAGATGAACTGAAAAGAGACTCTGCATCCCAAGCATTATGGCCCTTTCAGCACAGCAGACTGTGGGATCTGAACTCACAGCCTCATCCACAACACATGGCCTGAGTCAGCTTTTCCTAGAAGAGTGAAGGTACAGCCATCTTCTTCCTCTCCACCAGGAGCTCCATCATGTGGCTACAAAAGCAGAACTCATAGTGCCAGCAAACTGGTTCCAATAGGCAACTCTCATGTTTCGAGTCTGAGATGAGGTTGGGAAATGTAGATAATTAGTTTCATGGACTAGATGAGATGCCATTATCTGAAAAGAAAATGTATAAGTTTAAAATATAAAATGTCTTCTGGACTTCTGTGGGTCTAGCCTCCCTAAGCACTGCAATACAGTGCTCTCATTTTTTTTCTTTGCATGCAGGTGAAGTGACTGGCAAGTCCCAAGTATTCAAAATATGATCAGATAATAAATATGGAATGGATTGCATATCTCTTTCAGAACTAGCTCCTGCACCATTTGTGATGAAGCCTGTCTGTGGATTGCCTGGAAGATCTTTAAAAGACAGCAGGTTTAAAAACGGACTGAATCGAACAAGCTGATCATTAGCATTAATACATATCCTATTAAAAATGAGTTTGCAAATCCATGTGTATGAAGCAGATCTGTCTCAAGTTGCCATGACAACTTACTTGTTTACTGTTCCAAGGTACAGTCTAAACAGTGTGGCAGACTCATTTGCATAGTAATATCCTGATGCTGTTTCTCTTCTACAGTCTGAATTCTGTCCACCAGCCGGGAAGCTTTTGTTCTGGGCAGAGAGTTGTGTACAAAATGCAATCCTAATGCTTTTAATGCAGCATCTATATTATGCTTTCTACAGGACTAATAACTTCTGGAAAATAAGCCAGATTCCTTACTGGATATACATTATATGCTCAATTTCAACTTCAAACAACCCCTAAAAACTTCCCTGTTCTCTGAGGACTGCTTCAGCTTTAGAGCTTTAATAGGTACAGAGCACAAACCAAGATCTAGTAAGAGCCAGATGCTTAGCTGGCACCAGAGGGGGGTGGAAGGCAAGTAACAAGAAATTGAACCCCTGCCCCCCACATTCCTGGATCCCTTGTGGTAACTTGGAAAGGTACTTTTCACATGCTCAGAGTGCTTTTCTTTATTCTCATCAATCAATATAATAAAATGCATCAGGATATATATCAAGGTCTTTTATCCATGAGCTCACTTCCAGCTACATTTAGGAAGGGAGTATTATTATGAAATATACCTGCTTTTCTTCCAAAAATCATAGGAACACAGGAGGCTGCCATATACTGAGTCAGACCATTGGGCCATCTCGCTCAGTATTATCTACACAGACTGGCAGTGGCATCTCCAAGATTGCAAGCAGAAGTCAAGTCTGCCTCAGCCCTATCTTGGAGATGCCAGGGAGGGAGCGAACTTGGAACCTAGATGCTCTTCCCAGAGAGGCCCCATCCTCTAATATCTTATATCTAAGACCAGCTCTCCTCTCCACCAATTTCACATGTGGAATAAAGTTTGGCATCTTTGCCTGCACTTTCTTCTTTCTGTGCACGTTGCTCTTTCTTGGCACTTTGCCTCTCTAGGCAGAAAACATGCTGCTGCTGCCGCCGCCGCCACTGGCCAAAGAAGTGTAGAAGCAGGCTTCCCCATGTGCATGCCTGGCTATTTGAGGAGCCAGGTGTGGACACAGTGCTCAGTGCCCAGGTCTTGCTGGCACTAAAGAGCCCCCTCCCCTCTATTCCACTCAAGGCATGGAGAAGATGCCAGGTTCCCTCCCTGACACCTCCAGATAGGGTTGGGAGAGACTCCTGCCTGTAACCTTGGAGAAGCCGCTGCCAGTCTGTGAAGACAATACTGAGCTAGTTGGGCCAATGGTCTGACTTGGTGTACACACACACACACACACACACACACCGTAATACTAAGCATCTTAATCCTTATAGCGTACATATTTTGTTAAAGACTGTCTATCTGTAAAAGATAAGAGCTGGAGTTTAGACTGAGTAGGTCTCCCCTCACTACTTTGCTACTCCCTTTTCCGGAACAGGTCATCTCATAAAGGTGGTGTATGTGTGTTGTGTGCCGCTGCTGGAAGGTGCACACACATATACATATACCTGAGAGCCAGCGTAGTGTAGTGGCTAGAGTGCTGGACTAGGGCCGGGGAGACCCCAGTTCAAATCCCCATTCAGCCATGAAACTAGCTGGGTGACTCTGGGCCAGTCACTTCTCTCTCAGCCTACTCTACTTCACAGGGTTGTTGTGAGGAGAAACCTAAGTATGTAGTACACCGCTCTGGGCTCCTTGGAGGAAGAGCGGGATATAAATGTAAAATAATAATACTATGGACCACAGATCAGGATGGTACATGAAACCGTCAGTCTCAGCATCCCAGTCCCAGGGGGGTTGCTAGGAGAGAGGGGGCCTGAGTTCACCCCTCTCCCCGGTGGTCCCTCAGAATGAGGGAGATAATGAAGAAAATAGGGAGTAGTGGCAGGCCCGGACTGGCCCACCGGGCAACAGGGCATATTCCTGGGGCGCCCTACCCATGGGGCGCCCCCGTACCCCACCGCACTCGACAGCAATGAATACTCCCCCGCTTATGTACCCATTCTGCTCAAAAGCCAACGCCCTCCCCACATACATTCCACTGCCTGCTCAGTGCCCCAGTCCAGCCCTGAGTGGTGGAGCTGGGGGGGGGGCAGGTCCTTTGAACCCATCTGCTCAATTACAGCTGCACCCCTGGCATCATCCCACTCCTGCCATCCATGCCCTGTCTGCACTCATTTCTTTACAGTGTTTTAATGCAATCATGGATGCAGTGGCAGCTTATCACAGAGGCCTACATCCAGATGAAGAGTGCACTTGTGTCATGCTGTTGTGTTAACGCAAGGGTGTAGCACAGCACTATATGTTACCCATAAGGCAAGTGGTTTGAAACCTTCTCTCCCCATCCTTGCGAAAATGTATCACTCTCCTACTTCTCCTTCTCCCCATTTGTTATGTATTAGTGTCAAGCTAGGGTGAGTTTAAATTCAATTCAAAATCAAAATCAGTAGCAGGACTGGGAACAGGGTGTATCTTCAGAACTGCCTCCTCCCATACAAAGCTTCCCAGGAGCTCCCATTCACTTTGCAGGGCCACCTCCCTCTATCTTCCAGCACGAGGGATGAAGACAAGTGAGAGGTCCTACTCAGTGGTGGCACCAAGACCATGGAAAACCCTCCCCAAGGAGTTACGCTACCCCCCATCACTGCCTCCTCTTGATGGACAGGGAAAACTGTCAGAGTGTGCTTTTGCTTAGATCTATCTTCTTGGGCTAAATGCATTAATGTGCTGTTGTTGATCATGTTTCATGAATCTAATGTTTTGATATTTTATTGTATATATCTGTAATTCTGTTATATTGCTTTGAATTGTTAGCAACCTTGAGTACACTTCTGTTGTAGAAAGCGGGTATCTAAATTAGAACTTTAATCTTTTTGTGTGTGGCTTCAGGAAGAACCAGAAATGCACAGAAGTGGCAATGCATAGAAGTAGAAACCTACGTGAAGGAGGGAAATGTGGAATTCTGTCCTTTGGAATGAGACAAGATATGCTGAAGCACAGAGAAACATTTTACAGTATTGAATAATTGTTGGGAGGGGACCCATTGATGGACCAACTGACTTAGCAGAACATAGCTTCCTATGTACTTTCTACCTCCATAGGAGAAGAAAGCTGGTCTTATGGTAGCAAGCATGACTTATCCCCTTAGCTAAGCAGGGTCCACCCTGGTTGCATATGAAAGGGAGACTTGATGTTTGAGCAGCACTGTAAGATCTTCCCCTCAGGGGATGGAGCCACTCTGGGAAGAGCAGAAGGTTCCAAGTTCCCTCCCTGGCAGCATCTCCAAGATAGGGCTGAGAGAGATTCCTGCCTGCAACCTTGGAGAAGCCGCTGCCAGTCTGTGTAGCTAATACTGAGCAAGATGGTCTTTCTGGGTATATGGCAGCTTCCTATGTTCCTATGTTACCCTTTAAATTCAGCAGTAATAATTAAGCTTTTCTAAAAACATGTTGGCACAGTTAAATGATTTGCACATCTAGTGAGTTTGTCTAGTAATTTGCTCCTTTTGGGACAGAAGCCTGGGATATTATTAAGGTGAAAAAAAAATCATGTTGACTTGTCCATGTTTATTAATCCTGTTCCTAGGATACTAGGATGATTTGACACCCATCTTCTAGCACCCATTCTTAATACTGCTAGAACAGAAGTTGCTTGTAAGTTGCAGAAACAAAAAAGACTTGATTATTTGAAGTTAGAGAGATTATTAGGGACTGTTTTGTACATGGCTAAAAACTGGCACCATTCAGGACACTGAGAAAAGTGCTGGGAATAAATAGTGGAGGCTGTTGGCACACTGGTATGTTTCCCAGAGTATGGGAAACTCCTATATCAGGCAGCAGTGATATAGGAAGGTGCTGAAAGGCATCATCATCTCATCTGTGTGGGAGAAGGCAATGGTAAACCACTCCTGTATTCTACCAAGAAAACCACATGGCTCTGTGGTCACCAGGAGTCAAAATCGACTCGATGGCACAACCTTTCCTTTCCTATCTCAGCTGAAGCCAGTTCATTGAATACTGGAAGAGATGCTTCAGTCTAAATATCCCTGAAGAAATGTTATTACTATAAAACAGATGTTATACATTTATTAGTCACAAACTGAGGGGGGATTTGGTTTGGTCTGAAGAGAGAAATGTGAGAGCAATTGAAGGTGAATATACCACTTTTTGACAAAAGTCCCAAAGCTGCTCGCATAGAGAAATACATAACAGATAGATGGAAAAGAGCCACTTTTAAAAGGTGGCTCTTTGCTCAGTTAGCAGAGATTAAGAACATACGAACATAAGAACAGCCCTGCTGGATCAGGCCCAAGGCCTATCTAGCCCAGCATCCTGTTTCCCACAGTGGCCCAGCAGATGCCTCTGGGAAGACCAAAGGCAGGAGATAGGGGTGTGCAAACTGGCTCGATGTCAAACGGGTTCGACATTGAACTGGTTCAGTTCAACAGCTCAGGGTCGGACTGAACCACCCCATTAGGTCCAGCCCCAGACCAAACCCCACCCACCCCCGACTGTTTGGGGGGAGTGGGGAGTTCACAAACTTTCTTTAAAATAAATAAATAATTTTTTTTAACCTTATCCCCTTCGGGGAAGGTCCTCGAGGCGAGCCGGTGGGGGAGGGGGAGGTCCATGGAGGTTCCCCCTCCCCCCCGCCTCCATTTTGGCTGGTACTTCAGCCTGTTTGGGCCTCCATAGTTTAGTGCGGCGGCCATTTTGGACACCACAGTGCATGCGCAAATGGCCTTTGCGAGGCCTAGCATGACCCAGGGCCTCGCAGAGGCCATTTGTGCATGTGTGGCAGTGTCCAAAATGGCCATCACACTGAACTACGGAGGCCTGAGCGGGCTGAAGAACCCGAGTGACAACGGAGGCTGGTGGGTGGGGGAGGGGGAACCTCCATGGACCCCTCCCCACTGCCTTGAGGACCTTCCCCAAAGGGGATAAGGTAAAAAAAAATTTTTTAAAGGTCTGTAGACCCCCCCTGAAGCGAATCAACCGAGGTGGGGCTTTAGAGGGGATGCCAGACCGAACTGGTCTGGTCAGGTTCGAGTCTGGTCTGGACTCGAACTGAACTGGGCCAGCTGGTTCCATGCACTTCATTAGCAGGAGATAAATCCATGCCTTTGCTCCCCTGCAACTTGTATCCAGAGGCCAGGCCTCCTGCCTCTGAGGCTAAAGGTAGCCTATAGACAGCAAGACTAGTAGCCATTGCCAGATCTGTCCTCCATGAATGATTCCAAGCCCCCTTTTTAAAGCCCTTCAAGCTGGGAGCCATCACCATACCCTGTGACAGAACATTGCATAGATTAATTCTGCATGCTGTGAAAAAGTACTTCTTTTTGTCAGTCCTAAATCTCCTGGCAGACAGTTTCGTGGGATGGCTCCTGGTTCTACTGTTGTGAGAGAGGGAGAAAAATGTCTTTCTATCCACCCTCACCACATCATGCATAATTTTGTAAACCTCTATCATGTCTCCCCTTAGTGGTATGCATTCACTGGAGTTTGCAGTGTGCGGGGGGGAGGGGGGGAATACTCTACTACTGGAAAAGAGATTCCACCCCAAAGCAAGCGAATTGGACAGAAAGGGTGAGCCGAGCAGTAGTGCACTGGAGGGGCGGGGTAGAAATATTTGAAATAAATAACTAACTTTTCAAGTGGTCGCGCTCTAATATTTAGCAGAGGGAAAGCAACTATCCCTGTTAAGCCAAATACAGTGTTTATTCCATTGACTTTTGGGGCAAAAGTAAATGCCGTCTCTGTTGCAGCCCCCTCCTTATGGAACACTCTGCCTCCTGAGATCCATAATGCCCCCCCCCCGCCCCTTTTGTCCTTTAAGAAGTTCCTGAACACCTATCTATTTTGCCAGGCTTTGTGTGTGTGTGTGTGTGGGGGGGGGTGTTCTTTTGCTTTTCCCCTTTTCTTCCCCCCCCTTCCCCCTGCCTTCTTTTATTGTCTTTGTTGTTGTTTTAATTTATGTAAACTGCCCTGAGTCTAAGGAAGTCAGGCGGTCAATAATTTGCTAAAGGAAGGAAGGAAGGAAGGGTGGGTTTTGGGACTCCCATGAAGGATCAATATTGTCCTGCTGGAACCAGAACAGTCTCTGTTGCCAGAGGCGTTTCTAGGGAAAATAGCGCCTAGGGCAAGCACTGAAATTGTGCCCCTCGTCCAAACATCCAACACCCATCTTTCAGATAACTTTACCATAATATCAGCTGAAAAAGACAAGTCAAGCTCGTTAATCTTTCAATTTTTCAAAAACAATTTAGAAAACTACAAATTTCAGTATGCTGGGGCTCATGAAATACCCAAATACTATGTGGAGGTATACTTGGAAAACTAATGTCTAATTCTCTACTATGCATTGTAGCATCACTATTACATAAGTTTTTTAAAGAAATGGAGAATTTGACTTTTCCCTATTTACTCTGAAAATAATTAAAAGATATGCAGAGTAAACTGTGTCACTGCTTGGAATATATTCTAGTATTTCAGAAAGACAGTTAAAATGAGAGAAAGAGAGCAAGAAACTCCCAGTGGGCCTTAATACTAAGGCTAATTAATACGAATTTCACACTGATTGAAAGACAAACTCACCATTAATAGCCATATTATTAAGACATCACATTTAACTCACTTATAACAAGAAGCAAAGAGCAAATGAATACAATCCTAGCTCATAAGCTTCAGCTCATTATTCACAAGCCTTGATTCTCTGTACATAGTGCCAAACTGAATATGTGTACAGTGACTTATATTATATTATTTTTTAAAAAAAATAAAATACCTGTAGCCCCTAAAGGCTGTGGGGTGGGTCTGCAAAGGTTCCCGCTCCCCTCACTGACCTCTAGGGCTTTGCAGGGACCATTTGAGCATGTGTGGTGGCCATATATATAGCCGCTGAAAACAAAATGGCTGCCACACATGCTCAAATGGCCTCTGCGAGGCCTGGCATGGGGGCCTCACAGAGGCCATTTGAGCATGCACAGTGGCCATTTTGTCTCCAGTGGCCATTTTTTTAAAAAAAAAATTTTAAAAAATGACGCCCCCCTTCAAGTGGCGCCCGGGGCACGTGCCCTGCCTGCCCTACCCCTAGATACGCCCCTTTCTGTTGCTGTTCTACAATTGGGGTCCCCAGTAGGCACAGGGCCCCCTCTATCCCCCCATTCAGACATCCCCACTGGGAACAAATATACTCTGCAAAAACTGATGCTCCATCATACACTTTGCAAACGGGACAGAGACGACCTGCCCTGACTCACTTTCTATTCGAAAAATAGCCTTGGGAGCCGTAGATTAAGACTGTATGGCAATTGCTTCTCTGGAATAGGTCATAGGAAGGATGCTTCTTATTTAATTTATTTTTGCATTTATATCCCACTCTTCCTCCAAGGAGCCCAGAGCCGTGTACATGGTTATGTTTATCCTCACAACAACCCTGTGAGGTAGGTTAGGTTGACTGGCCCAGAGTCACCTAGTAAACTTCATGGCTGAATGGGGATGTGAACTCCAGTCTTCCCAGTCCTAGTTCAACACTCTAACCACTATGCCGTGATTAGGAAGTTGCCTTATACCAAGTCAGACCATTGGTCCATCTAACTTAGTGTTGTCTACACTGACTGGCAGTAGCTTCCCCAAGGTTTTAGGCCTTTCCCAGTCCTACTTGGAGTTGCAAGGGATTGAACCTAGGACCTTCTGCATTGGAAGCAGATGATTTACCACTGAGTTATGGCCCCACCTACCCACCCCTCTTAAGTGGTTTCCACTAGACTCTTTCTCCATGCCTCAGTATTCTGCTGCTGCTCCAATTTTTTTGTGTGGCACAGGGGGAAGTCCTGATGACAGCTTCTGTACCAGAGTTTGGGCTGATATTGGGTCTTTGCAACTGCATACAATACTTTTTTTTACCTCTGCGTCTTTTTTTCCTCTGGGTCTCTGGGTCTCTAAAAAAAAAATTTTTTTTTAACCTCTGGGTTTTATTTTGTTTTTACCTCTGGGTCTTTTGTTTGTTTGTTTGTTTGTTTTACCTCTGGGTCTTTTTCACCTCTGGGATTTTTCTTTTTAAACCTCTGGGTCTTTTTTTTAAACTTCTTTTTCACTTCTGGGTCTCTGGGTCTTTTTAAATTATTATTATTTTTAACCTCTAGGTTTTTTTTCACTTCTGATTTTTTTAACCTCTGGGTCTTTATTACTTATTTATTTACTTATTTATTTAATACATTGTTATACCACCCAAAATGCGAGTTCTTTGGGCGGTTTACAAAACAATAAAAAACAGTCAATAAAAGATTTAAACCTTTCAACAATTAATATTAAAAAGTTAAAACTATTAAAACACAATTAAAACTAATAATAATAATAATAATAATAATAATAATAATAATAATAATAATAATACGATCTGAAGTTGTATGGAAAGTCCCAGTCAGAAATCAAATCACTGCTAAACACTGTCCGTATATTCAGTAGTGATATAGCAATGGAGTTTGGACTAGACAAGTGTGCTGCATTAATAATGAACAGAGGGAAAATAACAAAAACAGAAGGAATAGAACTGCCCAATGGAAGCAACATCAAGAACCTGGAAGAGAAAGAACCTTACAAATACTTGGGCATTCTCCAGGCAGATAACATTGCACACACTGAAGTTAAAAGAAAAATTGGATGTGAATACATCAGGAGAGTTAGAAAAATCCTCAAGTCCAAACTCAATGGAGGGAACAACATACAAGCCATAAACACCTGGGCTATATCTGTTATCAGATGCACTGCAGGAATAATACACTGGACCCAGGCAGAGCTAGAGACGCTAGATCTTAAGACCAGGAAAAGAATGACCATCAATCATGCTCTGCACCCCGGCAGTGATGTCGATAGCCTATACCTCCCTCGCAGCTCAGGTGGAAGAGGAATGCTGCAAGTCCATCAAACAGTAGAGGAGGAGAAAAGAGGCCTTGAAGAATATATCAAGGACAGTGAAGGAGATGCACTTAAAATGGTCAATAATGCGAAACTATTCAACACCAATGAAACAAAGCAGGCCTACAAGAAAGAACAAGTCAAGAACCGAGCAGAAAAATTGAAAAATAAGCCACTGCATGGTCAATATTTGCACAATATAAGTGGAAAATCAGACATCACCAAGACCTGGCAATGGCTAAAGAATGGCAACTTGAAGAAAGAAACAGAGGGTTTAATACTGGCTGCACAAGAACAGGCACTAAGAACAAATGCAATAAGAGCAAAAGTAGAAAAATCCACCACAAACAGCAAGTGCCGCCTTTGTAAAGAAGCAGATGAAACCGTGGACCACCTAATCAGCTGTTGTAAAAAGATCGCACTGACTGACTACAAACAAAGGCATGACAAAGTAGCAAGGATGATACACTGGAACATCTGCAAAAAATACAAGCTACCTGTAGCCAAAAATTTGTGGGACCATAAAATTGAAAAAGTTGAAGAAAATGAAGATGTAAAAATATTATGGGACTTTTGACTACAAACAGACAAACATCTGCCACACAATACACCAGATATAACTGTAGTTGAGAAGAAAGAAAAACAAGTCAAAATAATTGACATAGCAATACCAGGGGATAGCAGAACAGAAGAAATAGAAATAGAAAAAATCACAAAATACAAAGATCTACAAATTGAAATTGAAAGGCTGTGGCAGAAAAAGACCAAAATAATCCCAGTGGTAATTGGCGCCCTGGGTGCAGTTCCAAAAGACCTTGAAGAGCACCTCAACACCAAAGGGGCCACAGAAATCACCATCAGCCAATTACAAAAAGCAGCTTTACTGGGAACAGCCTATATTCTGCGACGAGATCTATAACAACAGCAACAACATTGACAATAAAATTCTGGCATCCCAGGTCCTTGGGAAGGACTCAATGTCTGGATAAAACAAACCAGTCAATAACACCTGTCTGACTGTGTAAAATAAAAATAATAATATATTAACTAACAAATCACCACCACCACCACCACCTCTGGGTTGTTGTTGTTGTTTTTTTTAAACCTCTGGGTCTTTTACACACAGTCTAATGAACTAATATTGACTAAGTTCACATATGATCCCTCCCAACACACCTTCCTCAGCATATTGACTTGGAATGCCAAGTATCATTAACATCAAACTTACTTCTTGGCAAGAGTATTTGCCATTACAGCCCAAGCTCCAATTTAGATGTGCCACCTTTTTAATGGACTTTGGTTCTTTGCATTGATTAAATGCAAGAAGCTGGAATTCAACAGGTGCTGCTTTTCCAGACTCGGAGGGAATGGGAATGGAGCACCTGTGGATTTCTGCTTCTCATGGTGCTCTTGTTACAAACATATTCTGTCCATAAATTTGGGCAGTCCTGTATCCCTTTCCGTGGCCTTCAGCTGAACGGGGGCTGAAAATGGATTAAAGCGTTTGCAGCATCTCTGACAACTAGATATAAAGGGTGGGTTTTCAACTGGGTATGAAATCTAAATCATTTCCTTTCATCCCTCCTCATCTTAATGACCATTTGGAAGAAATGTGTATTTTATTTTCTTTTTAACATTGCATTGTGTTTGATTGAGAATCTCTGGGAGGGAACTGAAGGATGGTACTGTCTTCCATATCTCCAATTCAGTCTTTATTCTCAAGTGAAATGAAGCCTAACTACCTGTAATGGGGGTGTGGGGAGGGGGAGAGATCTGACTAAAGGGCTCTTTTAGGCCTGCCCAGTGGGGGTATTTTTCATGACGCTTCCTTGACATATCAGATAATGCTTCAGAAATATCTCACACACATCATTCCAAAAATTACATGCCTTTAAAAAACAACAGCTTCTGCTCTCAGAAAGCCAAAAGAAAGGGAATAATTTTAAAAAGCTGGAGTCTGATTCAAAGAAGCAGCAGAGTTCTAGACGAGGCATAGCTGCCCCTCTAAGCATTTGATGAGCCCCCCTCCATTTTACTGATCTTCCCCCATCAAACATAAGAACCCATATCTCCCCCTCCCCAAGTCTCTTTCCTCCCTCTAAATCATCATCATCATCATCATCATCATCATCATCATCATCAACATCATCATCACCACCAATTGAGGAGTTGCTCCTCAAGCTTCCCCTCTGACTGCTCCCCTGGTTCTAGGGACACCAAAGGGAAGGAACCACTTTACGCCACTTTGTCAGTTCTCTTCTCATTTTCGCTTCAACTGATTTTCTCTCGTGACCCCAACTTCCATGCCGTGCCGCTGGTGCTCTGGACAGCGAGATTACAACCGCAGTCCTGTGCGCCATCTTCACTTGGGAGTAAACATCACTGCGCTTGATGGGACTTCTGGAGACACTGCACAGAACCAAAAAGTTGAAAGCTGCCGGCTGTGTTGTCAGCTCCCTAAAAAACGAGCGATCCAATAACCGTTTCCAAAGACTCGCGCGACAACGTTTTGTTCCTCCTTAGGGGCCAGAAAGAATGGGTGCAGAGCTGTTTTGCTGCGACACCAAAAACGTCCCTAACCCTGACCGCAGTGCTGGTGGGTTAAATGTCTTGCCCGGGCCGGAATACTATGATCTTTTGTCCCTGCCCATTCTTCCTGGTCCGAAAACCACAGCGCACATCCATGCACACAGATACTCCACGCACGCAACAATGCAGTGGGGTCGTAGTCCAAACTCCAGACTCTCAGAATAATTTCTGCTGTCTTTGAGGTGCTGCAAGACTACCTTAGTTTTGTTGTTGTTGTTTTTCATTGCAACAGATTCACACGACTCACTATCCCTCTGAAGTAAGAGGTGGGCGTTCCATGAATGAGACCGCAATTGATACGCATTGGATTTGCCTCCCGCGGTGCGAGTCCAGCCAACAATGCAGGGGCGCAGTCCCAAGAAAAAGAGCAACGTGCTCAAAGAAGACCTCGAAGGCTCCTTCTGAGTACATTCAGGTGGCAGGCAATTCGCTTATTCAGCGCGCTAGCTAAATGTGGGGAATTCAGGCGGGGAACCTGAGCCGGTGCCCAAACTGGCGACACGCGGTTTCTCCTTGGAATCCTAGAAAGCGAATGATTTGGTAGGGATTACTGTAAACCTGGCGGCGATATTGACAGCCCTCAGCGAAACACCAAATCATAGATAGGAGTGTTTGTCCATAAAAGGAAAATCCACAATTCAAAGTAGGTCAGTGCTTTAAAAGGATCAATAAACGGATATAGATATCACATTATCCGCTAATAAAAGTATTGCCTTCCTTGGATTTGTGGATTTATAGTCTTTATATAAAAGCTATAAAATGGATTTATGGCCCATAAAGGGAGAGGGATATTATGAACGGATGTTGCTGAGAGCGCTGTAAATTTCTTCAGAATTACGCGCGATCTTTTGAGATGTTGCGAAACATATTTGTGGGAAAGAAAGAAAGAGGGAGAAAAGTAGTTCTTGTGGGACTGAGACCTTTCTGATATCTTCTCCTCTCCTCTCTCCCACCCCCTCCAAATAAATATTCGTAGGAAGAGAAAACAAGATTGGTGGATGACAGATATTTGGTGTAAGAAAGAACTGTTTTGTTGGACAGAACGCTTTCAAGGTTTCTATCAAACCCATATCCTTGAAATCACATTCTATTGAAACCAGTGTTATTTATTCCAAGTGTTTTGCTTCGGGCTTTATATACATTTCAATGTACTCGGTGCCAAATCAGATTGCTATTTTAATATAATTATGTTATATTCCAGTACATATTACGCCCTGCTAGCAAATCGGCTAGTGGGGAAAAATAATCCGGAGAAAGCAGAAATGGATATACGTATTAACGTGTGTATATATAAATAGCTCGTGTATACAGAGACAAATGAATCTGCCTCTCGGCTTTATTCAAAGGAAAGCAGCGACAAAATATGCTTCCATAATAGACGGATTTTATATACAATGTATACAAAGTGCAAGCATGTACCGTGCGCACTTTTATATGCTACAGTGTAATGTATAGATGACGTTGATTATCTGTGCACAGCATAGATGTTTCTCAGCAAATGTAGATGTATATGTGTATCTGTTTGAGATATGATTAAACAGACACCCCATACGCTGCTTAATAACACAGGGCGCGCGATCGAGCCAAAACCAAGCGAGTTTAAATCCCTCTGACCTCAATGGGACAGAGTTATTTTCCCACTGAAAGAAAGTACTAAAAAGAGCTCCACTTTGACGGGACTGGGTGCCTATCGACATCATATCCGAACGAACTAGTCAACTGGGCAAAGGTCCCATTCGTTTCAAAGGGAGAGAGTCAAGAATACGCTATGCTTAACTATACGCCTGGGGTTCTCAAGCTTGGGCCCCTAGCTGTTGCTGGACTACAATTCCCATTCCCCCTGGGCCCAATGCCCTTTAACCATTGGGCCTAGAGATGATGGGAGTTGTAGTCCAACCACATCTGCAGACCCAAGCGTGAGAACCCTTGCTCTATACACTATTGGAATCAAAGAGATTTAGATGTGCTCCACTTTAGCGGGATGATGCCCAATGGCTCATACAAACGGAAGAGTGACAATTCGGAGGTTTCTCCTTCTGCAGAAAAGTAGTCCTTTTAATGGAAACCTCCCGCCCATCGCCATAAATAAATAATAAATATTTTCTGGTATTGCAGAAAACAGTGCAATCATCACACCACTATGTCCTGAAGAGGCTTCATTCATTAAACCAATTTTTATACATATGTACACATATTATAAATATATATATATATATAAGATACAATAACAAACCAGATACAGCAGTTCTGCTGTCAGTCCCACATTTGGCATTTGGGTTCTCACGACTCTAAAGATCATGGAAAGGCCTTTTGGGTCGCAGACTCTACATTTTATGCCGTAGGAGGAGGACCGGGGGAGGGAGATGAAATGTTTGGTGACAACAAAGCAGAAGGATCCTGTCATAGAGACCAACCGTGAAACTGAAGGCCTAGAAATTTAGGACCAACAAAAGGAAGAATTTTTTTCCCCTCCACACAGGGCATAATTAATCTATTCTCTGCCTCGGAATGTGGTGATGGCCACTAGCTGGGATGGCTTTAAAGGGGGCTTAGACAAATTCATGGAGGACAGGTCTATCAATGGCTACTAGTCCGGTGGCTGTAGGCCACCTCCAGCCTCAGAGGCAAGATGCCTCTAAATACCAACTGCAGGGGAGCAACAGCAAGAGAGAGGCCATGCCCTCACCTCTTGCCGGTGGGCTTCTCAGAGGCATCTGGTGGGTCGCTGTGCGAAACGCTGGACTGGATAGGCCTCGGGCCTGATCCAGCTGGACTGTTCTTATGTTTCTGTAACCAAGGGTTTCTCTTCCTCTCCCTTTCCCTCCGCCACCCAAGAGAGACCCCGAGAGCAAGGGGTGGGCGCCTGTCCTCTCTGGTCGCCAGGCCCATTATGTACAACAGAACGGGGAAAGAGCTGATTCTGGTGCGGGATATAATCCCACCCCACTCCTCAACACCTCTGGAACATTTCTCTTGTGGGGCGGGGGGGACAAGCCCTATTTACAGAGTCTCCGCAGGCCCCCGGTTCGCAGGGGACCGGCCCAGGGTCTCTCGTCATTTACAACATCAACACGCAAAAGGTCCCGGGCGCCCAGGAGGAAGGGGGCTCCTCCTCCTCCTCCTGCTCCTAAGGGGTGAGGGCGAGGTGGTCTCTTTCGTCTTTGCCCGAGGAAGAGGGCGACATGGGCAAGTCCTCGTCGTCCTCGGAGCCCTTGGCAGCGGCGGCGGCGGCGGAGAGAGAGGCACACTTGCAGCTGTGCTGGGCCGAGCCGGCGGCGGCGCGGTGGGAGCCTCCCTTGCCTTCCTTCTTGTGTTTGACGCGCCGGTTCTGGAACCAGATCTTCACCTGCTTCTCGGAGAGGTTCAGGTAGGTGGCGATCTCGATGCGCCTCAGCCGCGACAGGTACATGTTGGAAGCGAACTCGCGCTCCAGCTCCAGGAGCTGCGTGCTGGTGAAGGCCGTGCGCATCCGCTTGCTGCTGGGCAGCTGTCCCGACGTGCTGTCTGGAGAGGGCGAGAGGAGGAGAAAGCCAGGCTGAGTGAGGGCCAGCTCGGATCGAAATCTCCCCAGCAGGCAAACGCGCCCCCAAGTCACCCATCTCACCCAGGGGGGCAGATTCCCCCCTAAGCATTGGAGATGTTCTCCCCTCATTTTACTGATCTCCCTCCCCCCGCACATCACCAAATCTAATAATCAGGGCTGCACAACTTCGGCCCTCCTACAGATGGGAGTTGTCCAGAACAGCTGGAGGACCGAAGTTGTGCAGTCCTGCTCATAAGCCATATGCCCCCAAAGGGTCTTTCCTCAAGCGCTCCGTCTGGCCGCACCCCTGATCCCACCCAACTTTCTAGCGGTTTCAAAATGAGCCATGGGACCTCTGGAAACGCAGGCACTGGCATCACAGTTGCAGTTATCCGAATGTATTCCGGAAAAAGCAAAGTGATCTTTAGATAAGAAGGCAGCGATCTGCTGCTACGGGAAGGATGGAGGAAAATGTTACCCCATGGGGCGACGGCAAGGGCGAAATTAGACGTATGTACAGTCTGGGTTTGAGATTTCTCCACTCCATAAGGTACGCTCACCCTCACCATGCGGTATACGTCTGTCTGTCTGTTTTGTCTGTCTGTATTCATTCGGTCTCCATAAACGCCGACTCCAGAGCTGCATTCGGCGGGCCATCACCTGGCAGCCCACCTGGCAGCCTGACAGGTGCTCGAAAATATGTCCCCCTAAATTCGGCTCTGTAATTGCCACAGGAGTCGACACCGACTCCACGGCACAACCAACCAACCCAGTTCCGTCGGGCTTGCTTTCTAGGGTGGTTGTATTTGGTGGAGATTGCGCGTGGAGCGGCGACGCTAGAAAGCTGCAGCCTGCAGTTCACCAGCACCGCAACAGGCCCAGCGAAGGGAAGTGGAGTTGAAAGGCGGTAGACTGCAGCTCCTGGCGAGCAGTTCGGAGCCACGGGTACCCTTAAGAGGGTGGGTATGGCAGATGCCCCCCCCCCCCCGCCCACACTCAGGCAGAAATCCTGGCATCTGGAACACACCTACTTGGACGCGATTACAAATTGTAATTAATTTTCAATTACAGAGTCTATGGCTTGAGTCCCAAAGATGCTGAAGGATGCGATTCAGTGAAGGTGCATTTACACCCTACCCATTTCCAAGCGGGTTAACGCTGTTCTTTTTAAAAACCACGCCAGGCTAAGGAAATTCTACAGAAGGAACTGTCTGCCCTTGCGCCACCCTCGAAATGAAACGGGGGGGGGGCAGATCCTAAATGCATTTACACCCTGATCCTTAGCCCTATGATTCGGAAGTACCTTCTGTGGAAATCAGTGTACCTTAGATGTGGAGGAGGGTTACTTAGAAAGAAGACCTGTATTGCCCTGGGACCCGCTCCCGAGCCAAGGTGCGCATCCCGCGTGCCGGGCATCATCCCCGGCAGAGTTTCGCGCGGAGTCCCCGCCCTCCCCCTCCCCTAGAGTGCCCCACCAGCCCGCCCCGTCCCAGGCGACTCACCGACGGAGATGCAGTGGAAGTGCCGGGGGTCGGGCAAGGGGTAGGCGCTCTGGTAGAGGGCGGGCGCGTGGCCGGCGGCGGAGCTTCCGGGGGGCTGCCTGGCAGCCAGGGGCGAAGGGCAGTACTGGGAGCCGAAGGGCGGGAAGGACGCCTTGAGGAGCGGCAGGGCGGGCGGCGGCGGCGGCGGCGGGTGCAGCTGGGAGGCGGCGGCCAAGCAGAGCGGGCACACGCACAGCAGGCCGGCCTTGCGCGCCGCCGACGTGGCTCCCGGCGCAGCGGGGCAGGCGCCTCCGGAGGCGGCCGAGAGCCCGTGCAGCGGATGCGACGGGTGCACGGCGTAAGAGAAGAGCGGCGGGGGCGGCGGGCTGCCGGGCGAGGCGCCCCCCTTCTTGTCGCCGCCGCCGCCTCCTTCGCGCAGCACCAGCGAGTCCACCAGGAAGGAGCGCGGCATGGCTCCGCCCCGCCCCGCCGGGCCCCTTCTTCGCCTTCGCCTGGGCGGCTCCGCTCTGCTGCCCGGCCGGCTCCTCGCAGGGCGCTGACCAGCGCCAGTGGTGCTGAAAGGGCCGCGCGGCCCGCTTTAAATAGCCCCTTCGGGGGCCATGTGATGCGGGCTGGCTGCGCCGGGAGCGGCCCAGGCCCGCGTCAATAGGCTTTTTGTGGCGCGCCTTGGCACCGCCGCTGCACGCTCCCTCATTATGCCCCTTGTTCGCCAAAGGCGCTGCACAATGTCCCCCATTCTTGTCGACCCCACCCACGCTTCTCGGCCGCCTTGCCTGCCCGCCCCCTCCTCGCCCCACCGCCACTCCATTGGCTCCTCCGAGGCCTCTCCGTCTCCCCCCATTGCGCTCTTCTTCTCCTTCGGCCGGATCAGCCGGTTTCCAACCGTGCGCCTGCCTGGAGCGAAGGACCTGGACGGGGATTCAATCCCCATCAGCATCTCGTTAAGGCGCGGATCCTGGCAGATGGAAGACGACGGTCTAGCTTCCAAGATCTTGCCTGGGATGTACGTGCATGCCGGGATGGGGCGGGATCCCTACCTTGGGAAGCCTGTTCCTCGGAGGATTGTTACTTGGCAGTAGAAAGCAACAAGTGTAAGCAACAGGAGAACATCATTCCGAGCAATGCTGAGCACTTCTCTTAGGCAGCAGAAATCAATAGCTTCCAGTCTGAGATCCTAAGGACACGCACGCGAGCCTCAACTCCTTACCTGGATGTACCAGTCGCCGCCTGCATCCAGTGAGGCTTGCAACCAGTTCCAAAACACATTTACTTGGCATTTACTTCTAAGTAAAGCACCACGCACACAGCGGTGACATCATCATCATTATCAATAACAACAGCAGCAGCCGCAGCAATAGAACATGCAGTATGCATCGCCGTCTTGGCTCCAAGTTCAGGAGGGAGGGAGATACCCTGAGATCCTAAGGGCAATTCTTTGGCATCCAGTCCCGTTTATTTCAACCGAACTTATTCCCCAGAAAACTCGGGCGTATTTGGAAGGAATAAATATTAATTTCTTCTTTCTTACCTGCTGGCTTCTCCTTCCAAATAAGATTTAGAACCGAAAAACATTGTGTCCGAAATAAATCTAGGATATATTGCAATGGACTCTTTCTTCAAAAAATAATTTATGTTTATTCGCGTCCTTTCTAATAATCAGAAAGACTTAATCCATGCTGGATTTTTCTTTCTGTCTTGAATATATTGTACAACTGTCACGTTTGACATGCCGGGTGTACGTGTGTTTTTATTTATTTGCGGACAGTGCAAGCATATGAAAGTTAATGCACACAGTTGATTGTGAGCCCTTCTGTGATGGTAAAAGAAAAACAAAACAAAACAAACCCCCGTCCCTTTTTGGTTAGAATCGGGATGTTAGTGCCTTTAAATTGGAAGTGGAGATAAATAGGACATACCTTGTTTTAAAAAGCTGTCTGTACCTAAGCACGTTTATGTGGCAATTCCATACGTATTCATCTAATGCATGCTAAAGAAATATGTTACTTCTTTCCAAGCAATGGTTTAAGAATCAGGAAACTGGGCTGTGGTCTTGTTCAACTTTTTGGCCCATTCTATCACTAGGGCTTAGGTCAAGTCCTTGGAATTCTATGCAAACGATGTCCCATTGATCTTTAGGAGACTTTCTCCCAAGAAAAGTTGCAGAGGGTGATGATGATGATGATGATGTGATAACTTTGCACAGTGGTGGGCCATCAGTAGCTCCCGACTCCAAGGAGTTTACGGTCTAAAACAGACAATGGGGAAGATAACAGGGCGAGTGGGGAGAGAGGCGGGGTAGCAAAGGATGGGGGTGAGCAAATGTACTTACGACAGACCCTTAACACTTTATTACAGCTGGGGGTGAGGATTCAGCAAAAAGGGGTTTTGCAGCCTTGCAGCATAACTTTCAAGACCAGTTGCAGGGGAGCAACAGCAGGAGAGAGGGCATGCACATACCTCTTGCCTGTGGGCTTCCCAGAGACATCTGGTGGGCCACTGTGGGAAACAGGATGCTGGACTAGATGGGCCTTGGGCCTGATCCAGCAGGGCTGTTCTTACGTTCTTATGATTGCACTCCCAAGTTGCTTGGGAGTGATCTTTTTATTCCACTACTAGTACTGGTAGTATTGCTACTAGCAGTAGTACTGCTATTCCTCCTACTACTACTACAAACTAGGACTGCTACTCTGAATGCACCATCCACAATAACAATACTCATACAGAGCCATTAACGTAGGTGGCTCTTGACAGAACGATGGGATACAAATGGCTTCAGCCCAGAGTGGGTGTCCGCTGAGTGGACTTCACAGCAAACGATTTTAGGGGGAATGGATCGCATTGTTAGCTGGAAGCTAGCACCGCCGCCTTTTGATTTGCCAGTGGACGTTAGGCCAGGCCAGTCTCATGAGGGTAATCTTTTCAAACCTGTGGCAGTTCCGCGGGCAGTTCATTTAAATGTCTACCAAAGAAAAACCACAGCGCTCGGTGGTCGCCAGGAGTCGACCCCGACTCGAGGGCGCACTTTACCTTTACCTTTAGACCACTGTAGGCTTTAAAAAACATTGACTCAGATGCTGGGAGGAAAATTCCTCCGACTAGTCCCCTTGAAATTGAAAGGCCTAGTCCTACCGGGACTGCTTCGAGCAATTTTCCTCATCATGTCGGCCATTTATTTATTTAATTTTTAAAACAGACGTTCTTTCCAGCCAGCTGCAATATATAAGCCCTTCCCTTATACTTTGGAAAGCAGGGTGGAATTGCGTTGTACTCGTTTCAGATTAGAAGGAAAGAAAGAAGCAATGCCACCCTTGTTTCGTGTCCATGAGGAGACACACTCATGTGGACTCCTCCAGGCCAGGGGCATGGACACCCGCGGAAGAATCAGGGAGTGAAAGGCAGGTGTGCGTTGCAGAAGGAATGCCCCGTGGCCTCTGGGCCTGTAGGAAGGCGCCCCACCCCGCATTAACTTCGGGTTTCTTCCCCCTCCTCACTCTACATTACAGGCCTAGGGGTGGTACAAGCAGGGGCGGGTGCTCTGAAATGGGGCCCCCTTTTATGCTCACAAACGGCAAGGTCCGTGCAGGTAATCGGATCAATTAGAGTGTCCGAGGGCGGGGGCGCGGTGCGGTCCTCACTCCTCAGGCCAGCTTCTCAGGGATTGCAGCCTCAAGAACTGGGACAGGACACCCACGGGGGACATGCCTGACTCGCCCACCTGGAGGAATCCGGCTGGGGGTGTGTGTCAATCGAGCGTGGCCTCCCCACTGTTAGATGTGAGTGAGGAGGGGAGGAGGTAACTGCTTCGGATTTGGAAACGGAGTGGACGAGCTTGCCCTGAGATGGGCGGGCGGGGTGTGTTTGTGCGTGAGAACCGATCATTCCCTGTGATGCCCTAAACAGGACTACCCACTCTGCAAGGCAGGTAAAGTGTTTGTTGCAGATTCGGCTTAAATAGTGAACAAAGTTCTGCCGGTTCCTTTTCACTCCGAATGCTGTTTAGTGGTTTAGCGCTGCGACTGCAGAGGTACCTTATTCCGTATTTCTAATTCGAAAGGCAGCCGAACTGAAGGACGCACACTATTCTCTCTCTCTCTTTTCAATAGATCCACATTTTTTTACACTCGTTTTCTAGGTTTTTACAATGTTTAACATAGCAGAGTAGTTTTGACCATTCGAGTTTACTGGCCGATTGCTTTAAAAGGTATGCCGCCCTTCTATCCTAAAGGGGCACCTGAGGCGGCTAACAAAAAGCGCTCACAAAACAAATAATAACCATGAAAATATAAAACATAATATAACTTAAAAACACAATAACCTTCCCAACAAATAGCCCACATTTTAAATCAGCAAATGATAACCAAAACAGTGGAAGAATTGCTGCCTCGTTCTTCTTTCTGTGTAACCCGCTTTGAGAACGTTTGTGTTGGAAAGCGGTATGTAAATATTCTTAATAATAATAATAATAAAATAGTATGTATTTCCCTTTTCCCTCTTCCCCTGCCCGCCATCCCACACACTTTTATTCCTTCGAAATAATAATGAGAACCAAGAGATCTTTAAAACATACATCTCAGACACAGAAAAGATCTTAGATATATTGAAATGATCGTATAGCAGGCCGTGATACATATACCTATAACCTGCAGCTGCAGTGGATTCACCCTAAGCGTTTTTGAAGCTTGTATGTTAAGGGTAGCAGCAAACGCTTGGAACGTATTTAACGCATTTGTGATGCAGTGCAGTCCGGCTAGGACCATCGTTCTGTCCTTAACTTGACATCGTTCTGTCCTGGACTGGTTCCTGCATGAAGATGTGATCCAAAAGAGAGGTGGCTCCTAGATGTTAATGAATCCCTAAAGCTTCCATCTTTCCTTTACTGGAAGTCAAATCGATTGCGAAGAATGGGACCGTTTTCTAGGTAAGCGCACCAACAACCTGTGATCGTTAAATGTTAGCGTTCCCTGATAGTTACTCTATGCTCATAGTCAATGAAGTGAATTTCACTGAAATGGGTGTGTGTGTGTGTGTGTGTGTGTGTGCTTTCAAGCAAATGTGTTTCTATTTGAAGTGTATATAATCGACTCTCTCTCTCTCTCTCTTTCTCTCTCTTGCACACACACACACACACACACACACACACACACACACACACACACCCTAGCTGAAGACAAGAAGCTAGCAGCTTTGTTTTCGTTGCTATATTAGGTTAGAACAGGTGTTAAGGAGAAAACGCACATATATGTAGAGAGTACATACAGTACCACGAATACATTTTTTGCTTTTTATTCTTCCACCTTCTTTCATTAAACAGCTTTTTTAAAAAGCTCATTATGAAATGAAAGACTTGTCTGTATCTTTAAAATATATGCACTCTGAATGTCATTCATTAATCATTACAAATGAAGATCTAACCAGGCACTTAAAATTTTCCTATTGAAATATATGGAACATGGTCAAAAGTGCCTAACTTTAGCAGGGTCTTGCCCATTGTATTTAAATTTAAATTAAGAGTCTAAGGACACAGGGTTAAATCCTGACCAAAATACACACATTTTCCTTTCCTTTTAGACTAAAAAGAAATAAAAATGGGACTTGTTATGTGTGTGTTTGGGACAGGATTTAATCCTGTGTCCTTAGACTTCTGTCCTAAACATACATGCATTCCTTCCCACCCCATTCTGGAAAAGAATGAGCAGTCGAATTGGAGCCATGGGTAGCCTGATTTTATGATGCTCACCCGGAATAAGTCCCACTGAGTTAAATGGGGTTTACATCCAAGTAAATGTGTATAGGATTGCAGCAGGGACTCCCTAATTTGGAACTGAAGTAGTGCATTTGTATTAAAGCAGGCACAACTGAATCAAGAAATGCTCCAACACATACATATCTGGAGGCAGGCCTGTAGCCAGTCTAAAAGTGTCAGGGGTAAGGTGCCCAAGAAAGTGAGGGGGGTCTTCTCTGGCCCGCATCAATCCTAAGTGCAAGCAATATTTAGTTTAAACATTATTTGTAAAAAAATAAATTAAAAAAATTAAGTTGGCATAAAAAAAAATGTGGGGCAGGCCTGCCCTACGTCACCCCCGCCCCATCTGTTTGGAGGTTAGTCTCATTGTTTTTAATGTCTCAAGTAAAAGAATCGGAGCACTGTAGCCTCTGATTATTCTAACTGTGAAGCTGGAAGTGTTGGGACTAGCATTTTGCTCTTTGCCACTGGCCCTGTAGTCCATGGGCTAAATGTTTAATTTGGAAGGGGGTCTATGTCCCCTGGGCAGGTGGCTATTCAGAGAGGAGTTTGTGGGTTCCTAAGGCAATCCTGTACTCACAGGACTGAACCCCTGATCTTTTGGCTTCAGGGAGGCAAGGGGTTAACAACCCCTGAATGAGCACCAAGCCCAAAGCTACTGGGAAAGAATATGAAGGGGGGGAATAACCAGGCCCCCCCTTCTCTCTCTCTCCCTCCAGCCGCTGGACCTTATTGAATGTCATTGAAGAAAGTTTTGAATGCCAGATAAAGAGAGGCGAATTAAACTGTGTGACAGCAGAGGATAAGCAAACACAAAGGGAACTCTGTCACACTTTGGGCAAAATCCGTGGGCTTTTTACCAAGCCTCTTCGCTATGATTGAATTAAGTAATAGGAAAACATTTTCTTTCAGTTTAGAGCCATTAGACAAAAACTTCAAAGCCAAGAACATTTCTTAATGTGCTGCTCCCGACAATGAGATCTCTAGTTTGTGATGAAATGTTGAAAATGGTTGCTTGTGCTGCACAGCCTGGCCTGGAAGGGGAGCACAGAAGAGCCCGTAGCAGCAAAAGAGTTTCGGCTCTCCAGCCTTGGCTTGAGGGAAGTTGGATGCTAGCAGGGCCCTGGAAACGCAGCCAGGCCTTTTCCAGGCAAGGTACGGGAATTGTTGCCCTTAAAAGGGGCCTGAATCTGACACAGAAAACCATCATGGGTCCCTAGGCAGGAAGAAGGAAAGAAACCTAGAGAAAGCACAACCATTTATACTGCTGCCTATTTATTTAACTTCTACTCTGTGGGGCACAGCGCCGAGAGGTCCGGTGTCCTGCAAAGACAGTGCAGAGAGCTCTGGGGTCCCTACACAACCAGGGATGCCATTAGGTGGTGAACCATGGGGCACGGGCCCCCAATGAATTGTTCAGAGCCCTGAATTGCATCAGCCACCTCCCTCCTCCATGACCTCTTCCAGAAAGGAAGCGCAGCAGTGGAGGCACCTGCTCCGAGCAGGGGAGACAGCCTCACCTAGTTATCTGCTGCTGCCAACTTCATAGGAGCTTATTGTAATATTAGTGACTTAAAAACATACTGTGGGGTATGATTGAGTTTAATTAACAAGGGGGGCGGTCCTGTGGGCCTGAGCTCCAGATTTTGGAATTACCTAGCAACACCCCTGCTCACAACTTAAAAAACATTGGCTGGCGTTTGGCCTGACAAAGCATCTGTGCAGTAACACTGCATGGGTGCTACAGAGCAGAGGTGAGCTTTGTTGATCTCCCTTTCTCATTTTCACTGCCGGTGACTCCCAAAAATATGTCCCTGAGGTCTGCACAGGCCTCAAGGATATATTTTCAAGAAACACCGTTAGCAACAGACAGGGGCGGCCCAAGAGGCAATCTGCCAAATGCTGCCTTGCCCCACACTCCTGTTGGGGGCTGGGCTCCCTTCAAAATCAGCCCTTGCAAGCTTTGGAAGTGCTGTGCGGAGCAAGGAGGAGGGAAGGTTGCCAGCAGCCTCCCCCTCATGCTCCCTTGAAAGCATTGCAAGGAGTGTGTGAAGAGAAATGCTCCTTAGGAACATAGGAAGCTGTCATATACTGAGTTAGACCATTAGTCCATCTAGCCCAGTATTGTCTTCACAGACTGGCAGCGGCTTCTCCAAAGTTGCAGGTGGGAGTCTCTCTCAGCCCTATTTTGGAGAAGCCAGGGAGGGAACTTGGGACCTAGTTGCTCTTCCCAGAGCGGCTCCATCCCCTGAGGGGAATATCTTCCAGTGGTCACTCTTCTAGTCTCCCTTTCATATTTGTTTGTTTGTTTGTTTGTTTATATTATTATTATTGTTGTTATTTCTTGTTTACACAGTCAGACAGGTGTTATTGACTGGTTTGTTTTATCCAGACATCGAGTCCTTCCCAAGGACCTGGGATGCCAGAATTTTAATGTCAATGGTTATAGACATCGTCGCAGAATATAGGCTGTTCCCAGTAAAGCTGCTTTTTGTAATTGGCTGATGGTGATTTCTGTGGACCCTATGGTGTTGAGGTGCTCTTCAAGGTCTTTTGGAACTGCACCCAGGGCGCCAATTACCACTGGGAATTATTTTGGTCTTTTTCTGCCACAGCCTTTCAATTTCAATTTGTAGATCTTTGTATTTGGTGATTTTTTTCTATTTCTTTTTCTTCTATTCTGCTATCCCCCGGTATTGCTATGTCGATTATTTTCACTTGTTTTTCTTTCTTCTCGACTACAGTGATATCTGGTGTATTGTGTGGCAGATGTTTGTCTGTTTGTAGTCGGAAGTCCCATAATATTTGTACTACTTCTTCTTCTTCTTCTTCTTCTTCTTCTTCTTCTTCTTCTTATTCTTATTATTATTATTATTATTATTATTATTATTATTAAAATTAAAATTAAAATTAATAATAAAAAATACCAGTACTTTCCCCCCTTCAGGGTCTCAGCAGGGCAAAGTCCTTGGCTTTCTTCATGGAAATAATGTGCTGCTCTCGTTATTCCAACAATTTATTACCATTCTTCCTGTTTTAGGAACATAGGAAGCTGCCTTATACTGAGTCAGCCCATTGGCCCACTGAGCTCAGTACTGTCTACACTGCCCAGAAGCAGCTCTCTGTGTTTTCAGGCAGGCGTCTTTCCCAGCCTTTCCAGGAGATGCTACCAAGCATTGCCAGGGATCGAAACTAGGACCTTCTACATGCAAAGCTGGTGCTCTGCCATGAAGATAGGAAGATAGGAAGCTGCCATATACTGAGTCAGACCACTGGTCTATCTAGCTCAGTATTGTCTTCACAGACTGGCAGCGGCTTCTCCAAGCTGGCAGGCAGGAATCTCTCTCAGCCCCATCTTGGAGATGCTGCCAGGGAGGGGACTTGAAACCTTTTGCTCTTCCCAGAGCAGCATCATCCCATGAGGGGAATATCTCACAGTGCTCACACTTCTAGTCTCCCATTCAAATGCAACCAGGGCAGACCCTGCTTAGCTAAGGAGACAGTTCATGCTTGCTACCACAAGACCAGCTCTCCTCTCCAGCTTCAGCCCTTCTCCTGATTTGTGATTCACCGAACCCAGCACAGCCCACCTGCCCCTTCCAAGAGCTTGACAGCCCTCCACTTTTGCAAGACCGAGTGAGAAGCAGAAGCAGAGGGACAGCCAAGCCTCTGGTGAATGGCGGCACAGGGTGGGTGGGCTCTGTTTAGCTTGATGGGTCATAGCTTGCAGACGCCAGGCTTAACATGAATTGTGCGAGGACAAGCTGCAATGCTGGAGAGGATGGATCCTCACACATGCAGCATTATTTTCAGACAGTGACCATTTAAAGCAGAAGGAGTGGGCAACATCCAGACTAAGTGACACGACTAACTTGCCTGATGGATCTCAAATTATGACGCTCTCCAGGTGTTATGGGACTCCCACCATCCTCAGCCACAGGGGCTGATAGTCAGGAATGATGGGAGTTGTAGTTCAACATCTGCAGAAGGGCTGAAGTTCTGCAGCCCTGATTCAGAGTGTTATGACAGGGATCATGCACATACAAAAGACATGGTCTGCATCTGACCTATGGCTCTATCACATAGGTGGCAAGAAAGACACCTTATACCTGGTTCTCCTGCTAAATGGGCAAAGAGGCACCTTTTAAAGAGGTGGCTTCCTTATGTTCGGCAGGGGACGGAGCAACTGTCCCTGTTCAGCCCAGCCCAGCACCCTCCCTGTGACTGTTGCTGGCACCTCTCTTGGGTTTCTTTTTGGATTGTGAGGCCCTTTGGGACAGAGGATAGTTTTACTTGTTTCTTTTGCATTTTGAGAACCTTTTTTGCAAAGTGGTATATAAGATTATGTCATCGTCATCATCATCATCATCATCATTGAGTGAAGTCGATAGCTGTGGAACTGATGAGGCTACAGTTCAAATCCCCTACTCAGTCACAAAACTCACTGGGTGAACTTGGACTTCCTTCCTTCCTTCCTTCCTTCCTTCCTTCCTTCCTTCCTTCCTTCCTTGGAGGAGAGCTGGTCTTGTGGTAGCAAGCATGACTTGTCCCCTTAGCTAAGCAGGGTCCACCTGGTTGCATATGAAAGGGAGACTTCATGTGTGAGCACTGTAAGATATTCCCCTGAGGGGATGGAGCCACTTTGGGAAGAGCAAAAGGTTCCAAGTTCCCTCCCTGGCTTCTCCAAGATAGGGCTGAGAGAGATTCCTGCCTGCAGCCTTGGAGAAGCCACTGCCAGTCTGTGAAGACAATACTGAGCTAGATGGGCCAATAGGCTGAATCAGTATATGGTGGCTGCCTATGTTCCTTCCTATCCTACATCACAGGGGTGTTGTGAGGACAAACCTGACAGTCCTCAGCCATGCAACCCTGGACTCCTTGTAGAAGAACTACATGCAAATACCATCTCTAAATATACATGCTAGAAGGGCAGTCGTGTTAGTCTGCTGCAGCAAAGTACACACAAAGAGTCTTATATATAGCACTTTTAATACTATCAGAGTTATTGTGGCAGAAGGTTTTGTGAACCAAAGTAGACTTCATTAGATGTGTGAAGTATAATCCTTAGCTGGCACATAAATTCTAAGCTGTGAAGTCAAAGGGCCAAATAAATAAAATAAAAAGGTACAGTGTGTGACATTTCTATGCAAAGTTCAACTATACAAACCAGGAGACCATTCACTTTTTTACTGTGCTTTTCTTGTACACTTCTGACATTTGTACAGAAATGTCACAGACTGTATCTTTTGCAATAGACAAGGTTCTAGTTCCACTGTTTACACCCTTCCCCTTCTACATCCACATGCATATGTATGTATCAACTGTGGGTAATACCTTTTGATGAAGTGGGCTCTGGTCTGCAAAAGTGTACATCACAAAAAGTCTTTAAGGTGCCATAAGGCGTTTTGTGTGTGTCTTATACAGCCTATGATTATTGGTGTGATACCAGTAAATTCCTGCAGGGGGCATGCCTACAGAGCTTGATGCCACTAATGGCATACAAGTGGTGGCAATCTTACCACTCTTTGTAGGGTGGAATTATATCTCCATTAATATCCTTGTCTGCTTCTTGGTAGTCACTTGAGGCTATTCCCTCCTGTGCTAGTGTGGTGTTGTAGGGAGAATACTGGAATATAGACCAGGGTTTTAACCTCCCACTCAGCCGTAAAGACCATTGGGTGACCTTAAACTAGTGTCTCTCTTTTTAACTTAACCTACCTCACAGGGAACCACCTAATGGCTTAGCGGGGAAGTAACTTGCCTAGCGAGCAAGAGGTTGCCAGTTTGAATCCCTGCTGGTCTGTTTCCCTGAATATGGGAAACTCCTATATCAGGCAGCAGCGATATAGGAAGATGCTGAAAGGCATCATCTCACACTGCATGGAAGGAGGCAATGGTAAACCCCTCCTGTATTCTACCAAAGAAAACCACAGGGCTTTGTGGTCACCAGGAGTCGAAATCGACTCAACAGGACAACTTTACCTGACAGGGTTGCTGTTAAAATTTAAAAGTGCAAGTCGGTTAACATGTGTGCTAACTCTTTGGACGAAGAATAAATCTATTCTTCCTCAAAGAGTTAGCACACATGTTAACTGACTTGAACTTTTTAATCTTCACAGCAAACCTGGAGGAGAGGTTCTTCCTGATTAGTATCAAGAAATCTATTCTTCCTGATTAGTACCATGGATGGGTCAGAGATAAGACAGGTAAAGCTTCACCTGACTTGCAGATTTCAACCCGTCCCCTCAATCTCTGGCCCAGTTCAGATGCCATGCAGTTCAGACATCACATGGAAGCATGATTTCTCTCATAAGCACCATAAGACCAACTCACCCTGCAGCTTCATTGTGACATCCCATATTGGCTCAGATTTCTCGCACAACAGAACAGGTTGTAATGTTATGTCCTTGCATTGGCTGTTGCATCCCTAAGATGTATTTGCTAATGGAGAAATTGTCATAGGACCAGACCTTCAAGAAATAAAAAGTCTATTGTGCACCAATAAGTCAGAGCACAGGTTATAATCTGCTAAATCTGAGACCAGATAAGAACACAGGAAGCTGCCATATACCGAGTCAGGCCATTGGTTCATCTCGTTCTGCACTGTCTTCACTGACTGGCAGCAGCTCACCAAGGTTTCAGGCAGGAGTCTTTGCCAGGGCCGTTGCTAGATACATGAAAGGTCAGTGCCCACAGCCCCCTTTTATAATTAAACTCAATCAGACTCCACCCCCCAATAATAATTATGCATGTTTTAAAAAGTATTTATTGTTGTTGTTGTTGTTGTTTACGCAGTCAGACAGGTGTTATTGAGTGGTTTGTTTTATCCAGACATCGAGTGCTTCCCAAGGACCTAGGAAGGTTGAATTTTATTATGAGTATCGTTGTTATTATTATAGATATCGCCGTAGAATATAGGCTGTTCCCAGTAAAGCTGCTTTTTGTAATTGGCTGATGGTGTTGAGGTGCTCTTCAAGATGTTTTGGAACTGCACCCAGGGCGCCAATGACTACTGGGATTATTTTGGTCTTCTGCCACAGCCTTTCAATTTCAATTTGTAGATCTTTGTATTTTGTTGTTTTTTCTATTTCTTTTTCTTCTATTCTGCTATCCCCTGGTATTGCTATGTCGATTGTTTTCAGTTGTTTTTCTTTCTTCTCGACTACAGTGATATCTGGTGTATTGTGTGGCAGATGTTTGTCTGTTTGTAGTCGGAAGTCCCATAATATTTTTGCATCTTCAATTACTACTACTACTACTACTACTACTACTACTACTACTACTACTACTATACAGCACTTATGAAGTTGGCAGCAGCAGAGAACTAGGTGAGGCTGTCTCCCCTGCTCGGTGCAGGTGCCTCCACTGCTGCGCTTCCTTTCTGGAAGAGGTCATGGAGGAGGGAGGCGGCTGATGAGATTCGGAGCTCTGAACTGGAGACACCCAGCGCATTGAATCTGGGACCTTCTGTATGCAGAGCAAATGCTTTTCCACTGAGCTGCAGCCCCATCCTCTACCAGACAGCGTCCAATTGGATTCTTGCCATTTTCAGCCCTGTTCCCTGCACTGGTTGGGACCAAGCGGTGAGACCCACGATATGGGCAGGTAAGGTGATACAAGGAAGGTGAGGGAAAGGCACAGCCCCCTTGATCCTTTGCGAGCCATTTTATGGAAGGATCAGAAAGTCCAGGAGCTGAGCAAAAGGTCAGACTCGTTTGTTTCTCACAGCAAGCTTGTCTTATGAACAAGCACTGCCTCCGGCATCCCCCCAGCCTTTCCCTCAGCTGGGGGGCTCAGACCTCTCATTGCCCCTCGGCCTCTGCTGCTAACCTTTCCTTTGCTGCCGCTTTTTCTCACACAGGGGATGTTTGTGTGTGGTTATGAAAGGAGGGTCTCCCGTCTGCCTTGCTATCATTGTTCGTTATTATGGACACCTGAGCGACAATGCAGTGCTCAGTCTAACCCGACATCAAATTATAAAAAGAGGAAAACCAAACCCTCTAAAAATATTGTTGTTGCATTTCTATTCCTCTCAAGAGAGCAAGGCTCTTTGAACAGTTCACAATACCATTCAAAATCAAAGCAGACACATGCGCAGTACAATCAGCACAACGCCAGACATCGCATAAAAATAAGTGGAAAGAAATTAAAGTGAAAACTCCAGCTAAAAATAGAATTCAGTTAAACACTGTGAATTGAAAAAGTTTTTACCTACCAGCTGAAAGCGAATAAGGAAGGTGCCCATCAGCCAAGGAAGTTCCCCAACTCAGGGGTTCCCAAACGTGGGTCCCCAGAGGTTTGTTAATTACATTTATATCCCAATCTTCCAAGGGCCCAGAGCAATATACACCATTATGCTTACAACATGCTCACAACAACCCTGTGAGGTAAGTTAGGCTGAGAGATAAGTGATTGGCCCAGAGCCACCCAGACAGTTTCATGGCTGAATGGGGATCTGAATTTGAGTCTCTCTGGTCCTAGTTCAACACTCTAGCCACTACACCACAATGTCATTGTGTCTGGGGATGATGGGAGTTGTAGTCCAACATCTTGGGACTCATATTTGAGAATCCCTCCCCTAACTACTAGTACAGGGATATTTCTTTACTTCACCCTAGTGTTTCAAAGTTTCCTGACCAGGGAATCTTGCATAACATACATCTAGCTATGTTCTGTCAGGCCTTGTTTTTTGTCATCAGATACTTCAGCCTCAGGATCAGGGCTGAGAACACCTTGCAAAGTGCCCTTCCAGACAGTGGTGGATTAATGGAGAGGTAGAATAGGCATCCCCCCCCCGCAAATTTTGCGGCCTCTCTTTGTGGGCAGTGGCAGTTGTAGCAAGGGTGGAGTGGGTGGGGAGAAATCCACCCCCCTTACCTTTTTTAAGAAAGGCAAACCATTTTTGTTTAAGGTAAAGGGGCGGCAAAAGCCTTTTTGCCTATGGGTGGCAAAAAGCTTAATCCGCCCCTACTTCCAGACCTTATTTAGCACAAAGATAGTACTCACAGTAAAGCTCTCCTTATTCATCCAAAGCGAGTCATCATTTATAGATCCCATGAATTTCAAAAATGGCAGCAAAAGACCAAGATGAGCACATCCCATATTACAATGCAAAGCATTCCTGACCATATTTTATAGAAATAAGTCAACTTTGCAATGCTAAACCATTTTTCCCTTGAGGCTGAGAACAGCTAACTTGATACAATCATGTATATCAAGCAAAGTCTATGCTATTCATTGCCCTACTATTATTACTGTAATCACCATATACAACAGTTGTACATAATTGTGGAAATGTCAGTGCAAATAGACTAGAGAAGTGAGTACAATCAGCAAAATGTCCCCAGCAATTCTCTAGGGTTGTGTCGGCTCATTCAAGGTGTGGGATTCTCTGAGAAACATGGGATCCAAGCCATACAGGACTTTACAGGCTACAACCAAGGTGACTTTGTATTATTATGTCCAGAAGCAAAGTAGCAGGAAAAGAATTTTCTAAACAACCAGATTTAATAGATTTCTTTAAACGTATTTATCCTGTCTGCTATTCAGCAAGCGTTGCTTGACCCTTTCCAGTGAAAGGCTCTGTGACTGCTCAAAGATAATGCAGCAGGCAAAGCCAATAAAGTTCCATGGTGGTCATTCTACAATAAATCATTCCCAACATGTTTCACTGATCTTCATCGAGGGAATTTCCCCCACAAACAGACACATAATTACATCTCCTCAGTAGTGTTGTCGCAAATTCAGAAGTGCATGAGCTCTCCATGACAGCTAATAACCACACCCACCTAAATGGCCACACCCACCCCTGTGGCCACACCCACCTAAATGGCCACACCCACTCCATTTAGATAAATGCAATAATTTTTGTGAATTTTGTCACAAGAAGATTATGGATAATATATGGGGAAAGTGTATATTAAAACATTTAGACACATAATTGTCTAAGGTTCACATAAAAGGCTGAGGTTTTGCTCCACTCTCCCCCCATGTGTATACCTATGTTTGCCCCGGGGGGGGGGTGTGTGTGTCATGGCTCAGAGTGAGGATAAACATAACCATGAACACTGCTCTGAGCTCGTTGGAGGAAGAGCAGAATATAAATGTAAAAATAAAACAAATACTATGACCTTAAATTGAGAATTGCATTGCACATTAACTTACAGGAAGAAGCGCTGTATGGGACAGCCATCCAAGTAAGCCAAGAGGCCAGAAAAGTTTCTCCCCACCCTCATAAAAAGTTTGCTTCTTGCAGGAATCTTTCAGCCCTGCTGGCCTGCCTTAAGGGGAGTGCCATGGGCGTACCATTAATGAGACAAAGAGAGATGAATGTCTCTTGGCCCACAGCCCCTGAGCGGCCCTATGAAGGGCCCACGAGGCCAGTCCTTGCCCTCTCTCCAGTCCCGTAGCCAGGAGTGTGAGCTGCAGTCCCCCCAAGCAGGTTCTCTGTGACTCCCAATTTCTCTTTTGTCAGGCAGAGCAGAGGAGAGCAGCAGCGGTTGCAGCAGCAGCAGAGAGGCTTCTTGAGCTCCTCCCCTGCTTGTCAACTGAGGGCAGTTAGGACAGAGCTGGGACTGGGAGCTAGCAAGCTGTTCAAGAGGAAAGAAAAGTCAAACAACTCTTATCTGTGTTTTTTTTTTGTGTGTGACTTGGTACTTCCCCCCTTGCTTCCCACTTTTATGGAGTGTGCAGTAGCGGCCAGTGAGGGCGCCGGTGGAGGGGCAGCGAGAGGCACCTTTAAGAGTAAAAGAATGGGTGCTTACCTCTGCTCTCGCCACACCTGAATGCTGCTTGGAGAGGCAGCGTGCCACCCAGCACCCCCTGCGACGGGGGATCGCCTCCGCCACTCACCTGGCTGCGGGTGGGGGATTGGCTCTGTGGAAGCCAGGTGAGTGGTGGAAGCAACCCCCCACCTCAGGGGGTGCTGGGTGGCACGCTGCTTCTCCGAGCAGCGTTCAGGTGCAGCGAGAGCAAAGGTAAGCACCCATTTTTTACTCTTAAAGGTGCCTCTCACCGCCCCTCCATTGGCGCCCTCACCGGCCGCTACTGGGGAGTGTGTGTGTGTGTGTGTGTGTGTGTGTGTGTGTGAGAGAGAGAGAGAGAGAGAGAGATATTGTTTGTGCCTGAGCTATTTCTAACTTCAAACAAATGGTTTTAAATGATTGGGTTCTTCTGTCTACGTCCTGATGACCAATGTGAAGTGATCTTCTTCCAACCTGCAATGAGTCATTTTCCTCTCTGTGGAAAGGAAAGTGGTGGTGGCAGGCAGAGGGTTTATTGATTGGTTCTTTGATGGTGCTGTGGTTGTTGAGAATATATTCAATTGTTTTTCAACCTAACAAGTTCTCAAAAAAATGTTCCTTTCTCCCAGAATGGCTCACAATAATTGAGGGTTTGGAGCTAGCCTAGCATCCTTCCTGATTTTTTGCTAATTTTAAACTGGTTTGCCTGGATATCCCTTCTCCTGCCTTTTCCAAATGAAAAATGTTGTTGTCGTTTTTTAAAAATCCCGCCATGCTACAGCCCTGACAAAAATTGTTAAGCTTGGAACAGAAGCTTCCTTTGAAAACCACAGAAGGGGAGGAGAGCTGGTCTTGTAGTAGCAAGCATGAATTGCCCTCTTGTATTTCACAAAGCTGATACTTATTTGGTGCTGCTGTTTACACCTTGTAACTATAGTCTCCTGTCCTCTGTTGATCTGCTACACTATATTACACATGTCCTTAATGTTCTTCTGCAGCAGAGACATGGGGCCAGGAGAAGGAGTGGAAGGCAGAAAGGGGCCCATTGTAAATTCTCATCCTGGGCCCACTCCAACCTTGGTATGCCCCTGGGGAATACTGTTCAAATGCAAAACAGGGTAGACCTTGAGGCTATTCACACAATTGTAGAAAATCGGGCTAGCCTCCGCTAGCCCAATTTTCTACAATCGTGACAACCACTGGGCTCGGCTGCGAGCCCGGTGGTTCTTGAGTGGGTAACCCACTCAAGTAGACCACCCCTTAAACTGGGTTTGTGGGATCATGAGTAGCTGTGGCGTGGCTCCACACTGCAGCTACTCATGAGTAGACCCCCAGCAAGAGGCTGACTCAGCTCAGGGGTCTCCCCAGTATGCCCTGTGCACTCACGCCGGGCATACTGGAGCTTCCGGGGGCCGCGCCGCCCCTGAATTCCCCAGCCCCCAACGGCTCCATTACAGAGCTGGCAGTTGTGTGAGCAGCTGATCCAGCCACCCAGGGCTCCTGCCCTGCTCATCTGTGAGGAGAGTGGGCTTAGCCTGCTCTCCCTGCTTAGCTTTACAAACTGGGTCTCACTGATCCTGAGACCCGGCTCCTTGCTTTGCAATTTTGGGAAAATGCATGCTTGCTAAGAAGACCACTTTATACACTTAATTGCATGCATAGCTAAAGCCAATGCCTTTCATTATTATTATTTTTACAGAAGTCAGAGGATTTTAAAAAATATAGTCAAATCACATACATGGTCCCCCTTCTCCTTCCAAAACAGGGAGGTGGGGGGGCATGGTGGGGTTGCTGCAAATTGTGCCAGAGCTCTGCTCCTGACCTCTCCTGCTCCATTACATCACTGCATCTCCTTCTAATAAGACATGTTTGGAGACACTTCTCCTCGATACATGTCTTATAAAAAGGAGATGTAATCTGTGTTTCTAGCTAACTGTTGAACACATTCCCCTGATGGAGATCAGCTAGACACACTGGAAATTATTTATGCAATACACTACAAAGTGCTACTGTACATTCTTTCTACATTTTGGTGTTGTTCCCCTGCCACCCTTTTCCTAGTTTCTGGGAATGCTCAGCCATCAGTATCTGCAAAGTGTCATTTGAAAGCTCATGATTTACTGCTGTATTAATTTTATTATTTCTTGTTTACACAGTCAGACAGGTGTTATTGACTGGTTTGTTTTATCCAGATATCGAGTCTTTCCCAAGGACCTGGGATGGCTGAATTTTAGCATCAGTATTGTTGGTTATTATTGATATTGTCGCAAAATATAGGCTGTTCCCAATAAAGCTGGTTTTTGTAATTGGCTGATGGGGATTTCTGTGGCCCCTATGGTGTTGAGGTGCTCTTTAAGGTCTTTTGGAATTGCACCTAGGGTGCAAATTACCACTGGGATTATTTTGGTCTTCTGTCACAGCCTTTCAATTTCAATTTGTAGATCTTTGTATATTGTGATTAGTTCTATTTCTTTTTCCTCTGTTCTGCTATCCCCTGGTATTGCTATGTCGATTATTTTAACTTGTTTTTCTTTCTTCTCGACAACAGTTATATCTGGTGTATTGTGTGGCGGATGTTTGTCTGTTTGTAGTCAAAAGTCTCATAATATTTTTGCATCTTCATTTTCGACAACATTTTCAATTGTATGGTCCCACAAATTTTTGGCTACAGGTAGCTTGTATTTTTTGCAGATGTTCCAGTGTATCATCCCTGCTACCTTGTCATGCCTTTGTTTGTAGTCAGTCTGTGTGATCTTTTTACAACAGCTGATTAGGTGGTCCACGGTTTCATCTACTTCTTTACAAAGGTGGCACTTGCTGTTTGTTGTTGACTATTCTACTTTTGCTCTTACTGCATTTGTTCTTAGTGCCTGTTCTTGTGCAGCCAGTATTAAACCCTCTGTTTCTTTCTTCAGATTGCCATTCTTAAGCCATTGCAAGGTCTTGGTGATGTCTGATTTTCCACTTATATTGTGCAAATATTGACCATGCAGTGGCTTATTTTTCCATTTTTCTGCTCAGTTCTTGACTTGTTCTTTCTTGTAGGCCTGCTTGGTTTCATTGGTGTTGAATAGTTTCTCATTATTGACCATTTGAAGTGCATCTTCTTCACTGTCCCTTATATATTCTTCAAGGCCTCTTTTCTCCTCCTCTGCTGTTTGATGGACTTGCAGCATTCCTCTTCCATCTGAGCTGTGAGGGAGGTAGAGCCTATCTACATCACTGCGGGGGTGCAGAGCATGATTGATGGTCAAGATTTTCCTGGTCTTACGATCTAGCGTTTCTAGCTCTGCCTGGGTCCAGTCTATTATTCCTGCAGTGTATCTGATAACAGGTATAGCCCAGGTGTTTATGGTGTTCCCTCCATTGAGTTTGGACTTGAGGATTTTTCTAACTCTCCTGATGTATTCACTTCTCATTTTTCTTTTAACTTCAGTATGTGCAATGTTATCAGCCTGGAGAATGCCCAAGTATTTGTAATGTTCTTTCTCTTCCAGGTTCTTGATCTTGCTTCTATTGGGCAGTTCTGTTCCTTCTGTTTTTGTTATTTTTCCTCTGTTCATTATTAATGCAGCACACTTGTCTAGTCCAAACTCCATTGCTATATCGCTACTGAATATACGGACAGTGTTTAGCAGTGATTCGATTTCAGACTGGGACTTTCCATACCACTTCAGATCGTCCATGTACAGCAGATGGTTGATTTTACTGGATGTTTTAGATGTTTGGTATCCGAGGCCTGTTTTGTTTAGTATTTGTGAAAGTGGGGTCATGGCTATTACAAACAACAGAGGGGATAGTGAGTCCCCTTGGAAAATGCCTCTTCTAATGCTAACCTGTCCAAGTGTCTCACCATTGATTGTTAACTGTGTACTCCACATGCTCGTTGCTTTTTAAAATAA
Organism: Hemicordylus capensis; assembly: GCF_027244095.1. Classification (NCBI taxonomy): domain Eukaryota; kingdom Metazoa; phylum Chordata; class Lepidosauria; order Squamata; family Cordylidae; genus Hemicordylus; species Hemicordylus capensis. Next base: position 38,439,176 of record NC_069659.1, on the reverse strand, counting down.
ATATCTGAATGTTTTTGCTGACACCAGTTGTTTCTAAACATTTTAGTATCCATGTGTGAGGCAATGAATCGAAGGCTTTCTTGTAGTCAATCCATACAACACTTAGATTGGTTTTTCTTCTCTTGCAATTTTCTAAAATCATTTTGTCAATCAGCAGCTGGTCTTTTGTCCCGCTGGTGTTCGGGCAATTTCTTTTCTGTTCAACTGGAAGCTGTTTGTTAGCTGATGTGTTAAAACATTTTTTGGTGTAAACTGCCTTGGGATTGCTTTAATGAAAGGCGGTACATAAATTTAACAATAAATAAAATAAGTGTTGCATTATTTCATCTGCTATTATTCCAGTTAATAATTTGAACGTGGTTGGCAGGCAGGTTATCGGTCTATAATTACTTGGAACTGCACCTTTTGCTGGGTCTTTCATGATGAGATGAGTTTTCCCAGTTGTTAGCCATTGTTCAATATCACCTCCTTGCAAAATGTGATTGAACTGTTTTGATAGCTGTTTATGAAGGCTTGTTAGGTGTTTAAGCCAAAAGCCATGCAGTTCATCATCACCTGGTGCAGTCCAATTTTTAATTTTCTTTGCTCTTTCACTTATTAATTCTGGTGTTATTATTAGATCTTGCATTTGTTGGTTACCATTTTCAACGTCTTTCACCCAGCCTGCTTTTTTATTATAATCTATTGGATTGTCCCATAATTTCCCCCAGAATTGCACTGTTTCTTCTTTATTTGGTGTTTCTACGTTTCTTGCAGTTTCCTCTTCTATGCTTTGGTAGAAATGTCTCTGATTCGACTGGAATTGAGATTCTGCCTGTGTTGTTTAATTCTGGCTTCATATTTGCTAATCTTCTTTGACACTGCCGTTATTTGCTGCTTTATTATTTCCAGGACTTCTCTAATTTTCCTTGAATCTAGGTGCTATTTTTGGATCAGATACTGTTTGGTGTTTTCATTCTTCAGCTTCTTGTTTTTCGTATCTTTCAAATTACTAGCATCTGATCTAAGCCTGGCAATTTTATTTTCTAATCTAATCTTCCATTTAGGTATTTACTACTTTCTTTTTTTTACAGGTCCACTGATCTTATATCCGAGCTCCTGTGTTGTTATTGTTGCTGCACTGTACATTAGTTGGTTTGTTTCTTGCAAATTATTGGTTGTTATTTCTGCAAGTGCAGCATTGACATCTTTTAATGCCTGAGCAAGTTGTTTTTTGGCAACTGTTTTTAGAGCTGGAAGTCGAACCCTGGTGGTTGTTTGGTTCATGTGTTTAGTTATTTTTTGCTTTAGTTCTTGTTGCTTTTCTGTTAAAAGGCATTTGGGTTTTTGAGGTGAAGGCAAAGGGGAGGTTGCCTGGTTTTGATTTTGAAACAGTTCAGCAACAGTGGCATCCTCTATTTCCAACACCTCCTCAACCTGCGCCTGAGCAACTGCTTCAGTTGGTGGTAATTCTTCCATATCTTTTGAGCTTGTGTTGCTCTTCGCTGTTCTTCCAGCTCAACTTCTGTGAATACTTTATTTCTTATTATGAATCTTCTCTGGTCTGCTAGCCTTTGTTCTGTTATTTCTGTATCTAGATGCTTCTCTTTTCAAATTTGGTACATTCTTTTTAAATAACCTCTTCAAGTTGGACTAGACTTGTAATAGCAGATCATTATTTCCGTGTTGGCATTTTTCGTATATTTTTTCTGATTAAGTGACGTTTCTTCCAGTAACCTTGCAGTCTCCAGCCCTGGATGCTCAACTGAAGATCCTGAGTCCTGTTGCCCACTTGCCACCAGATGTCCAGGGACTCCAGTACCTGGCACGGTCCTTGTTGACCCGGGTGACGACTGATCCAGTATAGATTTATTAAAGTCACGTCTCACCATATTGTTGATGGGAGAGGCACTCTTTGTCTGGCTCCTCTGGTGAGACCTGCCCAGTATGGTTGGACCTCTGGCATAGCTCTCACCTTCCTCAGAGCACGCAAGCCCCACAACCACGCCAAGGTAGTGCCTCACTGGGGGTTGTTGTTGTTGCAGAATATAGGCTGTTCCCAATAAAGCTGCTTTTTGTAATTGGCTGATGGTGATTTCTGTAGCCCCTATGGTGTTGGGGTGCTCTTCAAGGTCTTTTGGAACTCCACCCAGGGCGCCAATTTCCACTGGGATTATTTTGGTCTTTTTCTGCCACAGCCTTTCAATTTCAATTTGTAGATCTTTGTATTTTGTGTTTTTTTTCTATTTCTTTTGCTTTTTCTATTATTATTATTATTATTATTATTATTATTATTATTAGTAATAGTAATAGTAATAGTAGTAGTAGTAATTTGGAGTAGCATCAGGGTCCTTTAGGACTGCAGAGTAGCACTCTGTTGATGGAGGCACCTTCCATGAATGAGAGTTCCATTCAGGCAAGGAACTGCTCATGTCCCTTGCATGCAGGGGCGTAGCCACCATTAGGCGACCGGGTTCAAAGAACCTGGGCTGCTGTCCCTCAGGGTCCACACCTCGAGCCCCTGACACCCCCCCCCCGCATCTGACATCGGATATGGGGGGTGCTGGTTTAGCTCTTGAGCAGGGCCATGGGGCCCTGTTCAGGAGTTAAATGGCTGGTGCTGCATTCGTAGCGCGGCCAGGAATGGCTCTTCCTTTCCTTAAAGGCAGGAAGAGCCGCTTCTGGCCACGCTGCGAATGCAGCGCTGGCCCCGATCTAGCTCCTGAATGGGGCTCTGAAGCCCCGTTCAGGAGCAGGAGGGCCAGTGCTGTGTTGACAGCATGGCCATAAGCGGCTCTCCCTGCCTTTAAGGCAGGTAAGAGCTGCTCTGGGCCGTGTTGTGAATGCAGCACTGGCCTGGATCTAACTTGCGAATTGGGCTGCGCAGCCCTGTTTGGGAGCAGACCATGCTCCCCCCCACATCTGACGTCAGACTCGGGGTCGTAGCTGCCCCCCACGTCTGATGTCAGAGGTAGGGTGTGGGGCAAGTGGGGCCACCATGACAGCCAGACATGGGCCGCCCATAGTCTAGCTCCACACGTGCTTGCATCATGCACTCAACTCTCTTTCCATTCATGGAAGGCACTTCCCCCCCCCCCCCTTTGCTATGGCATCCACTATTTATATACTGCTTTTGAACAACAACAACAAAATCACAAATTAGTTTAGCAAAAGGAATGAAAATATGGTTCTTTGTCCCAATGGGGCTCACAGCCTGAAAATAAATATATGGGAGACACCAGCAACAGCCAGTGGAAAGGATGCTATGTTGAGTTGAATAGTTGATAAGATGGGAGTAGAAGACCAACATAAAAGAGGTTTGATGGCACCCAGGGGCCATAATACAAATACTATACAAAACAGGCCTCGGATACCAAACATCTAAAACATCCAGTAAAATCAACCATCTGCTGTACATGGACGATCTGAAGTGGTATGGAAAGTCCCAGTCAGAAATCGAATCACTGCTAAGCACTGTCTGTATATTCAGTAGCGATATAGCAATGGAGTTTGGACTAGACAAGTGTGCTGCATTAATAATGAACAGAGGAAAAATAACAAAAACAGAAGGAACAGAACTGCCCAATGGAAGCAAGATCAAGAACCTGGAAGAGAAAGAACATTACAAATACTTGGGCATTCTCCAGGCTGATAACATTGCACACACTGAAGTTAAAAGAAAAATGAGAAGTGAATACATCAGGAGAGTTAGAAAAATCCTCAAGTCCAAACTCAATGGAGGGAACACCAAACAAGCCATAAACACCTGGGCTATACCTGTTATCAGATACACTGCAGGAATAATAGACTGGACCCAGGCAGAGCTGGAGACGCTAGATTGTAAGACCAGGAAAAGAATGACCATCAATCATGCTCTGCACCCCCGCAGTGATGTAGAGAGGCTCTACCTCCCTCGCAGCTCAGGTGGAAGAGGAATGCTGCAAGTCCATCAAACAGTAGAGGAGGAGAAAAGAGGCCTTGAAGAATATATAAGGGACAGTGAAGAAGATGCACTTAAAATGGTCAGTAACGAGAAACTATTCAACACCAATGAAACCAAGCAGGCCTACAAGAAAGAACAAGTCAAGAACCGAGCAGAAAAATGGAAAAATAAGCCACTGCATGGTCAATATTTGCACAATATAAGTGGAAAACCAGACATCACCATGACCTGGCAATGGCTTAAGAATGGCAACCTGAAGAAAGAAACAGATGGTTTAATACTGGCTGCACAAGAACAGGCACTAAGAACAAATGCAGTAAGAGGAAAAGTAGAAAAGTCAACAACAAACAGCAAGTGCCACCTTTGTAAAGAAGCGGATGAAACAGTGGACCACCTATTCAGCTGTTGTAAAAAGATCGCACAGACTGACTACAAACAAAGGCATGACAAGGTAGCAGGGATGATACACTGGAACATCTGCAAAAAATACAAGCTACCTGTAGCCAAAAATTTGTGGGACCATACAATTGAAAACGTTGTCGAAAATGAAGATGCAAAAATATTATGGGACTTTTGACTACAAACAGACAAACATCTGCCACACAATACACCAGATATACAGTGAGGGAAATAAGTATTTGATCCCCTGCTGATTTTGTCCGTTTGTCCTCTGACACAGAAATGACCAGGCTATAATTGGAATGGTAGGTTTATTGTAGCTGTGAGAGACAGAATAACAACAAACAAACCCTCAAAAGCCCAGTGCCCAAAAGTCAGCGATGGATTTGCATTGTAGTGAGGGAAATAAGTATTCGATCCCTTCACAAAAGATGTCTTAGTACTTGGTGGCAAAACCCTTGTTGGCAATTACAGAGGTCAGACGTTTCTTGTAGTTGGCCACCAGGTTTGCACACAACCCAGGAGGGATGTTGTCCCACTCCTCTTTGCAGATCCTCTCCAAGTCAGAAAGGTTTCGAGGCTGATGTTTGGCATCCCGAACCTTCAGCTCCCTCCACAGATTTTCTATGGGATTAAGGTCTGGAAACTGGCTGGGCCACTCCAGGACTTTCATGTGCTTCTTGAGCCACTCCTTTGTTGCCTTGGCTGTGTGTTTTGGGTCATTGTCATGCTGGAATACCCATCCACGACCCATTCTCAATGCCCTGGCTGAGGGCAGGAGGTGCTCACCCAAGATCTGACGGTACATGGTCCCGTCCATCGTCCCTTCGATGCGGTGAAGGTGTCCTGTCCCCTTCGCAGAAAAACACCCCCAAAGCATAATGTGTCCACCTCCATGTTTGACGGTGGGGATGGTGTTCTTGGGCTCATAGGCAGCATTCCTCCTCCTCCACACACAGCGAGTTGAGTTGATACCAAAGAGCTCGATTTTGGTCTCATCTGACCACAACACTTTCGCTCAGTTCTCCTCTGGATCATTCAGATGTGCATTGGCAAACTGCAGACGGGCCTGTACATGTGCTGCCTTGAGCAGGGGGACCTTGCGGGCACTGCAAGCTTTCAGTACTTCACGGCATAGTGTGTTACCAATTGTTTTCTTGGTGACTATGGTTCCAGCTGCCCTGAGATCATTGACAAGTTCCCCCTGTGTAGTTCTGGGCTGCTTTGTCACCGTTCTCATGATCATTGCAACTCCACAAGGTGAAATCTTGCATGGAGTCCCAGACCGAGGGAGATTGACAGTTATTTTGTGTTTCTTCCATTTGTGAGTTATCGTGCCAACTGTAGTCACCTTCTCACCAAGCTGCTTGACGATAGTCTTGTAGCCCAGTCCAGCCTTGTGCAGGTCTACAACCTTGTCCCTGACATCCTTCGACAGCTCTTTGGTCTTGGGCATGGTGGTGAGTTTGGAAGCTGAGTGATTGCTTGCTTCTATGGACAGGTGTCTTTTATACAGGTACTGTAACAAGCTGGGATTAGGAGCACTCCCTTACAGAGGGTGTTCCTCATCTCAGCTCGTTACCTGCATATAGTGAAAAGACGCCTGGGAGCCTGAAATCTTGCTGGTTGATAGGGGATCGAATACTTATTTCCCTCACTACAATGCAAATCCATCGCTGACTTTTGGGCACTGGGCTTTTGAGGGTTGGTTTGTTGTTATTCTGTCTCTCACAGCTACAATAAACCTACCATTCCAATTATAGCCTGGTCATTTCTGTGTCAGAGGGCAAACGGACAAAATCAGCAGGGGATCAAATACTTATTTCCCTCAGTGTAACTGTAGTCAAGAAGAAAGAAAAACAAGTTAAAATAATTGACATAGCAATACCAGGGGATAGCAGAACAGAAGAAAAAGAAATAGAAAAAAAACAAACACAAAATACAAAGATCTACAAATTGAAATTGAAAGGCTGTGGCAGAAAAAGACCAAAATAATCCCACTGGTAATTGGCGCCCTGGTTGCAGTTCCAAAAGACCTTGAAGAGCACCTCAACACCATAGGGGCCACAGAAATCACCATCAGCCAATTACAAAAAGCAGCTTTACTGGGAACAGCCTATATTCTGTGACAATATCTATAACAACTGACAATACAATTCAGCCCTCCCAGCTCCTTGGGAAGGACTCAATGTCCGGATAAAACAAACCAGTCAACAACACCTGACAGTGTAAACAAGAAATAATAAATATGTTATGGCATTTATGATGATGGCACACCACTTAAATCTCAACCCAGTAGACCAGGAAGCAGGATCATTTTGCACCAAATTCACCTCTTATTACCAAGCTCTCTCACACCAAACAAGACCGTTCTTCCTTAGCTGTAATTCCTATAGTTCTCATTTGGAGGCACTTGGTATCTAAAATGTGTTCTAGTGTTTGGGCAAAAGAATTTTAGCAGCAGTAAGAAGGTTTGCCAGGAAGCCACTGCCTTGAGAATCTACTGGGCAACTTCCAGACCAAGTTCGTCATAAATCCCATGGATCTTAAAAAGTTAGTTATTGCTAACCTGTCTCATTGGCTGACATGCTGACTAAATTTACTTGAGGAAGTCCCACTGAAATTAAAAGGACAAGTTAAGCATGCTTTAATCAGGATGTCAGCCACTAATTTAAATGGTGCTTAGTCATGACTAATTAGTCCATATGTTCCACTGTATTCTACCCATTTCCCATAAATGTTGCATAAATAAATCTAAAGGAATTGTTTGCTCAGTCATTTTGTAGGTCATTGGGTTGGATCCTGAGATTCCCTTCCTTTATAATATTTATATGTTATATATTTATAATGGATACCTTTAGATCCATTATATACCATCTCTTGCCTATATTTCCTAACGTAGATATGCCGCCCACCAAGACTGCAACAAGTTGGCACTATCATTGCCACATTCCCAGCACTTGTTGGGTATACATTCATTTTGCAAATCTTCTTTATCCTAGTGTCAAATTATTATTATTATTATTATTATTAGCCACTAATATAATATTTTGTATTGAACTTCCCTGACAAACATAATGAGGTTGTTCACACAACTGGCAGCAGGTCAGGGGAGTGGCCAAAGGCTGGTCAAACTCACCTTTCCCCCAGACAATGGCTGCAAAGTTTCTGGGAGTGGACCACACACCCTGACAATCCATGCTGTGTGCCTGCAGGACGGAGCTTTGGAGGCTAGGACAATGTGTCCCGGCCCCTGGAGACCCCACAATGCATTGTGCAACATGCATGATGCATTGGGGGATGCTCTAGGAACCCATCTCTGTGTCCATTGGGGCTAAACGTAGCCCCAGCAAACATACAACCCTGAAGGTCAGGTTAAGAGCTCGGTCAAGCCCTTAACCCTGGCTAAGAGCTGGGCTACAAAGCAGGGCTAGGTGGCTATGCCTGCCAAGATCAGGCCCAATCCTGGCAGTTCTTACACACAACCTAAACCAGGCTGGGCTTCCATAGGATGCGTTAGGGTGCACATGAGAATAGCCTCAATGAGAAGGGATGTGTGTGTGTATTTATGTAATTTTAAATATACTATTGGGTCAGTATCCTGGAGATCTCTCCAAAAGTTGCTATTTTCACATATAATTCAGTATGTAACAAAGACAGCTGTGGAGACAAACTATATTTGTTTTGCGAAGCAGGGACAATTTAGGTGCTATGGAAAGCTCTGAAGCCAAATGGGGGGAATGCGACATAGTTTCTCTTTCTATTTTCTTACCAGTTCAGCATTCAGCGTTTCTCTGGGTTAGTTGCCATTGGACCCTTGGTTGCCTTCTGGAGTCAGAACTCAGTGCTAGGGATGTCTATGGTGCTGAACTGGAAAATATAGGAAGCAATCACAGCATTGCGTAACCACACGTAATAACAGCCTGTAGGTGGGGCAGTATCCTATGTTATCAGCAGCAGGAAAGACTACCCCAAGCGACTGTGAATAACTGAGAGTTGTTCTCCATGTTAGTGTCTTCTACTTGTGCTGAGGGTGATACTTTTCAAGAGTGGGGCTTATGCGTGTGTTTTTGTTTTTGATTTCACATGGTACCCAAAGATTCAGTCAAAAAAACTAGAGCAAAACTGCTCACTTGTAAGATGTGTCTGTACAACTTGTGAGCCTCCAAGTCAAACACAGCCCACTAGATCTGGCCAGCACCCCACCAGGCATTCAGTAGATCTCTTGTTTTTGCTTCCTGATGGAGACTGCAAAGCAGGGGGTGGTTAATTAAGCAGCACCTGGAAGGCCACAGCTAACGACAGGGGAGCTGTTTCTCAGCTTCTGTAGGGACAAACACAGAGCCCATCACTTGACATATATGAAGGTGAAATTGGCTGGCATGCTCAGGAAAATGACTCAAAGTAGTCCCATTGAAATGCCTAACATCTTTTTCATTTTAAATGGACTACTCTGAATAACTTATTTCATAATATCAGCTGTTACAACCTGATTTTTAAAAATTCTATTCATTCTAACCATTGCCTAAAGATCCAGAACTTTGGAAGCTTTTCTAAGAAAACAAACAAACAAACCCCAGTTTTGTGAAGGGTTTTAATATATCCACAAGAAAGAAGAAAAATGTTGCTAAATTGCACGAGGCACAAATTGCCATTACACTGGACTATGGCTTTATGGTTTCTTTCTGCCCAGAGGGAGATTGCCCCAGTTTGCCCCAGTTGCCCCACAAAGCAAGCCCCCCCACCTCAGCTCAGTGTCCCCCAACTTTGTATACACATGCTTGAGTCCTTTTAGAGCAGGGCTGCTCAACTTCGGCCCTCCCGCAGATGTTGGCCTACAATTCTCATAATCCCTGGCTACTGGCCATTGTGGCTGGGGATTATGGGAGTTGTCGTCCAAAAACAACTGGGGGGCACCTAAGTTGAGCAGGCCTATTTTAGAGGGACCCCCAACATCACACCTGCCTCAGGACCCATACATTATCTGAGCGGCCATGAACACCAGCTATTCTTTGAGAAGTTCCAGGCTTCCTCTGAGGACTAATGTGTTTCTCTGAAATGCCATCCTCTAATAACCCACCCTTTATACCAAAACATCTTTTCATAGTTGATAAAGAGGCATCTCTAAATGTCTTGCCAAGGAAGACTAGATTTTCAAATACAGAAGGAGTCCAAGATTCTGCCATCCATGTACATGGCACTTGATAACAAATGAGAGGACATGTCTCTGCCATGAGGAGCTCACATTCTACAAACAGACCCAAAGCAGATAACAGAGAAAGGGGAGGTGAAAGGTGGCAGGATAACAAGGGAAGAATATGTAATTATTTCATGTATACATGTTGAGGCTTAGTTGCAGTCAGGTTTGAGGACTCAGAGGTTGTGACAATGTTTTCACAGAAAAAGTGGGTTTTGAGGAGGGATGTGAAGTAAGGAGGCATCATGGAGGTGATATGGAGGGAGTTCGAGCACAACAGAAAATTTAAATTGATTTCCAGGCTTGTTGCAAGGTTTACTGCGGACAACATCAAACCTAGACAGTGCTATACAAATACTACATATTAGGAAATATACATGGCCTGTCAGTTTCATTAGGCCATCGGAGTACTTCTAAAAGTTCTGCAGCATAGTCTGAAAGCACATGCTATAGCAGTGATCTCCACTGTTGTTCAGGTGGAGGCTACTCTGGCAAATCAACAACAACAAAAACCCACCTTCAACCTGAGAGCCATTTCCCACTGTGCTGACCTCCACACAGTACTACACTTTGCTCAGTGGTGAGAGGGCCCTTTAAGAGACACAGAGCCTTCTCTTAAGAGCTCTGAAAGGAAACCTCTGGAAAGAGCTACACTTCTCAGCATTCTTGGATGCAAGTGGAGGAGATGGATCCGCCCCGATGAGTTGTATGGCACAGAAGGCCCCTACATGGAGGATCCCGATGACCTCAGGGTGGAAGGAGACGCATCCATACAATCTAGAGATGTACATACCAGGCGGGCTAGATAGATAGATAGATAGATAGATAGATAGATAGATAGATAGATAGATAGATAGATAGATTCCATGAACATCAGAGATGTGAGTTTGAGGCGGTATAGAAATATGTTAAATAAATAAATCTTCCAAGATGGTGCAGGGGCTCAGAAGGGCCCCCTTTCCCTTAAGGGAGCCCCCCCTGGCTCTGGGCAAAGCACAGCACTGCCAGGTAGGAACGGTCGCCTCTTCCTGAGAGAGGGACTGTGCAGAGCATTCAGCTTTGGCTGAAGTTTCATGTAGCCCCAATAAACCATTAGATGGGTGGGCATACTTAGCTTTGACTGGCCCCCAGTTCTTCCCGTGACCACTGGCCCCCAGTTCCTCCAGTGAAGATCACTGCTGTAGCCACCATGCTGACACTAAACAGGGCTGTGTCTGATGAATACTTGGATGGGAGATGGCCCCCAACCCCACGTGTGCCTCTGTGAGCTTCGGTGAACAAACTATAAATGTAAATACATCTTAAATTATTCTTAACCAAAGTGAAGGCAGATTTTCTTTCCTAGAAATCTATTTTATTTTTTAAAAAATAACTTTACCTGAGAGAACTGATGCCAAATTTTGCCAACTGGGAACACCATTCCATCTTTGGCAGAGTTGCCAAAGAAATTCTCGGTGTTTTGCTTCATTTTGAACTCCAAGCACACTGGTGCAAGAAAAACACAGTGCGTGAGCCAAAATGGGAATACACAATTTCTCTCACAAATTCTCTCCTTCTGGGCATTCCAAATGTTTGACTGGATTTGTTGATGAAAATTTGCCACTGGCTGACATTCAGACTAGATGATTCAGGAGACATCCACATGAAATCAGTTGGAGAAATTAGTCACGACTAATTTGCCCCCAGATTTCAATTTCAATCAGTAATTTAGTCTGGGTGTCAGCTCTTAGCTTGCTGCAACACTGATCAGTGACACACACACACACACACACACACACACACACACACACACACACACACACACACACCTTTTGTTACTGCTATTAATATCACATGCAGCACAAGTCTAAACAGGTTTATTTGGAAGCAAGTCCCATTGAACTCAATGAGATTTACTTCCAAGCAAGTAAATGGGAGGAGGAAGGAGAGCTGGTCTTGTGGTAGCAAGCATGAATTGCCCCCTTTGCTAAGCAGGGTCCACGTTGGTTGCCTTTGAATGGGAGTCTACATGTGTGAACACTGTGAGATATTCTCCTTAGGGGATGGGGCCACTCTGGGAAGAACATCTTCATGCTTGCATGCAGAAGGTTCCAAGCTCCCTCCTTCGCAAGATAGGGCTGAGAGAGACCTGTCTCTATCTGACCTCCCTCCTTATCTCCAAGATAGGGCTTAGAGAGACTGCAACCTTGGAAAAACCTCTGCCAGTGTAGAAAATACTGAGCTAGATGGACCTATGGTCTGACTCAGTATATGGCAGCTTCCTATGTTCCTGTATTCCCAGCATGAATAGTTTTGGCAGCCTTCAGATACTAGTAGTAATTTGCAGAATCATCAGGTTATATAAACCTCCTAGTAGTAAAAAAAAGTCTGTTCCTTGTCATTGCTTCCCCACCAATAATGAATAGACTTAATGTAAGTAACCTTGGAGAAATATGCACAACAACAAATGGCTTTACCAGACTTCTGAATGTCTGGCAAATTCCCTCAATCTTATCTTAGTTTAGAAGAGTGTTTGCTGCCCTCTGCAGGTCATGGCAAAAACTGAGTCATCACCTAATCTTAGAAATATGCATTTTTGTCATCGAGTTAGTTGTATTAGTTTGAGTAGTCTCGATGTATTTCTAAGCCTCCACGGATCAAGGATCTCCCAACTTTTGTCCTACTGCATTTCTGTAAACCATAAGACATTAAAAACAATACCTTTGAAAACACTTGTCCGCAGTAAGGTAAGCATTGTCACCAATGGAAGCTGCTTTTCCTCTTTAAGATTGGTTAGGAACATAGGGAGCTGGAATTTATTTATTTATTCATTTTATTTTCCTAATTTATTTTAATATATATGTATACCACCCACTACCGAAGTCTCTAGGTGGTTTACAGCAATAAAATCAAGAAATTTGAACAATTAAAACATTTTAAAAATCAAATTAAAATGCCCATTAAAACTACCAGACAGCTAAAAAACTTGGTTGAAGAGATGTGTCATCTTCAGTTGTTTCCTAAAGGTCAACAGGGATGGAGCAGCTCTAATCTCAGCAGGAAGTGCGTTCCACAGTTCTGGGGCAACTACAGAGAAGACTCACCTCTGTGTCTAGCCAGCGGCACCCTCAGACAAACCTCCCCTGAAGTCCTTAATAGAAGGTGGAGTCCATAACAAAGAAGGTGTTCCCTTAAATACCCTGAGCCCAAGCTGTTAAGGGCTTCATAGTTAATAACCAGCATTTTGCATTTTGGCAGAAACCTATTGGTTGCCAGTGTAGTTCTTTTAAGACCAGAGTAATATGGTCTCTTTGGGATGTCCGGGAGACCTGTCTGGCTGCCCCATTCTGCACCAATTGTAGTTTCTGGACTGCGTACAAAGGCAGCCCCACACAGAGTGCATTGCAGTAGTCAAGCCCAGAGGTTACCAGCATGTGCACCACTGTCTTAAGGTTACTCACTTTCAGGAAATTTGAACCCCTCCTCCCCCTTTTTAAATGCCACAACACTGAGGTTTTCCATACGTTTTTCATCAGATCTCTTGCCTAGCTAGTCACAACCAGAACAATCCCCATCAATATAGATATAGATATAGATATAGATATAGATATAGATATAGATATAGATATAGAGATAGAGATAGAGATAGAGATAGAGATAGAGATAGAGATAGAGATAGAGATAGAGATAGAGATAGAGTTAGGAACGTGTGTGTGTGTCCCCATATCCCAACATGCACAATTTACTTACACTGAATTTATTACATGCGTAACTTATGTACATTGAATGTCATTTTGTAGTCCGTTCAGCCACTTTGGAGAGATACTTTTGAAATTCCCCCCAGTCTGCTTTGGATTTCACCATCAATACTGTAATGTCATCTGCAAAGCTGACCGCTGCACTGTTCACCCCAACAGCCCGGCACCAATACAGATCCTTGGGGTACTCTCTTGCTTACATCTTTCTACTATAAATGCTGTCAACAGGGGCAGAGCCGCCACTGAGCTAACGAGGTCAAAGAACCTGGGATGCGCCCCCTCCGGGGCCGTGCCTCGCACCCCGGACACCCCCCCACGTATCTGATGTCAGACACAGGGGGAGCTAAACCACGCCCCCCTGCGTCTGATGCTAGATGCATGGGTGGGGCTAGGGGGGCACAGTGGCGGCAGAATCCAGGCTGCCGCTGGCCTCCTTCCGTGCCTGGCTGTCAATATACTCCTCCCTTCTTCCTCCTATATTTAAGAAATGATCCAACCATAAGCCTGTCCACTTATTGCAGGACTGCTAAGTATTTAGGTGTGTTTGGTTAGGGTGGTTAGGGTTTTTGTCAAATGAATATGTTGTTACACAGGGGCAGGCCATGATATTATTGATATTAGCTGAGGTGGACATGTCAAATGCTGGCTTGCCCTATGCCTCTGGTGGGGTCCAGCTCCCTTTCAAAATGGACCCTTGCAAGCTTTGGAAGTGACACAGCGGGCAGGGAGGAGGGAAGGTTGTCGGCAGCCTCCTCTTCTCTCCTTGTGCTTCTTGCAAGTTTAGTAAGGAGTGTAAGGAGAGAAGCAGAACTTGTAAGGGTCAGATGGACCCTAAGAGCTGCTCTGATGGTGGCAGTGGAGGGGGGGGGCAATTTGCCACCTGGCTGGTATCCAAGAATCTGCTGCCTGAGGTGACTGCCTCACCTCGCCTCATGAAAGGACCACCTTTCATGAGGTTATGTTATAGCTTCCCAAGATAAAAATACAGAAAACTCATGAATTTCACTCCGATGGCTAGACCTGATGAGCATGGCTTGGAGGTAGTATTTGAACCCAGTCCTGGGAATGGAGCAGCAAGACAATAATTTTGGGTTAGGCATAGGCCACTACTGTAGGTGAAGAATGGCAGTTCAGTCCCCAAATAGCAGAGCAAAACCAGTTTGGTGAGAAAGCAGCAAAGCAAGAGGTCTGGAGACACTTGTTTAGGATTGAAGAACAACATAGATTTATTTAAGAAGGTTACAAACAAACGGAAAGAACCTGCAGCTTATTTTAGCTGCAGCTCATGGCTGGAGAGAGGCTAAAACAAACAGCCATCTCTGGAAGAGACAAAATGGAGACTACGAACTCTGTGAGAACAAAGAGGGGAGGAGTCCAGCACTTTTCATCCATGACCCTAAAGTCCGCCAGTGGTCACTATGAGACATTGCAGTTGAGGGCAGATGCTACTAGGGTCAAAGTTCCAACAAGTACTTTGTTAACTTTACTAAATGAATAGGTCTGCACCAGAGTAAATGCCACTATTTGAGCTATCATTCCCCCAATGCAGGTCAACCACTTGGGCTGAGGCTATGGAGGGGTAAACCACACCAGGCCTAGCCCAATCTCAAACCCAAACCCAACCAGCATCTGAGGCAGCAGGCCAAGCTATCACCCCACTAGCCTGAATTCCCCCCCCCATCCTGCAGGTGGCTTTTGTTGGGAATTCTCTCTGGTAAGAGAATCCCTTTTTCATTATAGCAGAGTGCACAGAGGCACAACACAGCGGAATTTGGTTAGGCATGCGTGTATGCTGAGAGTAAAGTAACTTGGAGCCAGTTCATAGTTTCAAATCAATATATATGGTATTTATTAGAGAACTCCATTCTGGATAGGAACGTGAGGAGTTAGGATCTCTAATCTATCTAGCTATCTGGATGCAGATGGATTCTGCATCTCTGCACACATGGTGCAGGGAGAGGAGATTTCATGTTGCAAGGTAGAAGGAACAGGAAGAGAAGGGGGGAGAGAGGAAGGAAGTGGCTGGAAGGAAGTGTCCCTAAGAGTAGCAATCTACATTCCAAAGGGATAGTGTCAGAGCAGTAGAGAAGGGATGACCAATGTCTTGACCCTCTAGCCCTCTGACTCACTAGTCTGTCCTCCACTGTAATTGAGACAAGAGACAGCGCAAAGTCCTTCACTTCCAACAGTTTCCCCGCCTCCCTTCGTGCACTTTGCACATTTCTCCCCCACCCCCTCAGCCCATTCTCCAGCCTTTCCCCCCTTCTTGTGCTCCCCCCACCCTTTGTTTTCTCTTCAACACGCCATGTGAGGCGAAGAGCAACTTCTCCCTCCCACCTTAGCCCAAGTCCTGACCTTTCCACTTCAGCTCCTTCTTACCTGGTCTGGGAGTCGTAGCATCTGCTGCTTCTGCTCAGGCACCTCATGTCTTCTTCTCAGGGTCGTCAGCGTCTAGTTTCCCCCAATAATCTCGCCACTCTCCCTGCCTGCAATGGGGGTGGAGAATAGAACAACAGGAAGCAGGACTTCACACATTGCAGGCAGGAAGGGTGGAGGAATTAGAAGCCAGCAATTCAATGAAGGAGGAGACGAGGGGGAGCCTGAGTGGCCGTGGCCCCACGGTGAGGCGGTGCAGGGGTGTAGAGAGGGCATGGGGTGGGCGGTTTGTGTTCTCACAGGCAGTCCTCCCATGATGGTGGTGGGAATAGTGGACTCTCTACCTCAGGTGCCCACAGCAGTGATGATGGCGTGGCAGGGACAGGTGGGAGGGTAGGAGAAGGAGGAGCTCCCTTGTGAATCACTTGACCAAGAGAATCATGAGGCAGCTCCTTCTCCTGCCCTCCCCAGGGGCATAGCAAGGTTGGAGTGCTGCCCAGAGACAAGATTTTAAAATGGGGCCCCCACTCACTGAACCTCAGCTCATGAAGTAAAGAAATCTTAAATGAGGCTGAATAGTGGTAACAAAAAGCATCTATATCTATATCTATATCTATATCTATATCTATATCTATATCTATAACTAAAGGTTTTGTAAATTGTGGATGATGCAAGTCATTTAATGGTACTAGAGACGGACATGTTGTTTTGGTAGCTCCAGGTCTCAACACTCACATCAATTTTGGAGGATGAATACAACTGAAGGAAGCCCAGGTGGGTGTGCAGCTGGGGGAGTCAGTCATGTGACTTGCCTCTGGGAGGCCCCCCAAGGCAGTTGGCCCCCAGACAACTGTCTCCCCTTGCCCTATTATAGTTACGCCCCTGGCCCTCCCTATTAGCAAATGGTTTTTTCCTTATCATGTTCTATCTGGTTGGAGATATGCATGTTGCTGCCCCTTGTGGCAGCTTGCTGTACTGCAGCAGGGTTTTTTTGCCTCCAGGCCCTGGACAAGCCCTGCCACTGGCTCCCCTTGCAGCAGGAAAGGTAAAACCAGCTTCCTGTCTGAAACATGCCTTGCCTCGGTTTCAAGGTCTCCTTGTTCCTGGTGTGTTGTGTCTGGTCTCTCTGGCTTGACTACTTGCCTTCTCAGGCCTTCAGCTTTCTGCTTGAACCCTGGCTTCTCCTTTAACTACCTGGCACAACCCTGGACTAGGGATGTGCATGGAATGGCATTTGTCTTCCATTACAAGCTGAGAATGGAATGCAAATGCCCAGATCGTTCTGTCGGAACAACTGGTCAAGCCGGTTGTTCCGACATTATGAACCTGTTCCATCTTGGAATGTTCTGAGCGCCATTTTGGACTTCCAAATGGCACTCTCCTGGCCTCTGTGCATGAGCGGCAGCCATGTGCATGGTGGTGCTGATGCATGGTGGTGCCATTTTGGAGTCCAAAATGGAGCTTGGAATGTTTCGTGTGTTCTGAGTCAGAATGGGGTCATTCCATTCTGAGCTTGGAACAGGCCCTTCATTTGAAGGCCATTCTTTTCTGAGCTCAGAATACCCAAACAGCCCATTTTGTGGACAGAATATTCTAAACACAAACCATTCTGCACATCCTTACTCTGGATTTCATCCTTGCCCTTCAGCTCCTTATGTGATAGGGACTTTGCTAGGAATTCCAAAGATCCAGGCCTGGGCCCATAGCCTCTCTTTTGATAATTAAACTCAATCCTGCCATCCCAGGGGCATCATTAGGGGTGGCTCATGGGGCATGAACCCCCTAGGGATTGCTTAGATCCTCGAATCTCATTGGCAAAAAAATTTCTTATTCAGATTTTCTTACTTGATAATGTTTTCTGATGGACAAGAAAGTAATTTTCACTTACCCCATCAGATTTTCTTACCTGTTAATGTTTTCTGATGGACAAGAATGCAATTTTGCATTACCCTGTCAGATTCCAGTACCCAGGTGAGCTTTTCTGATGGACAGAAGACCATCAGAAGACTCTTATGAACTAGACATTTTCAGCACCCATTCACATTTCAATACTTGAAATGAGAAAGAAATGAAATGAAATGAGAGCCAGCGTGGTCTGGACTAGGACCGGGGAGATGCGAGTTCAAATCCCCATTCAGCCTTGAAACTAGCTGGGTGACTCTGGGCCAGTCACTTCTCTCTCAGCCTAACCTACTTCACAGGGTTGTTGTGAGGAGAAACTCAAGTATGTAGTATACCGCTCTGGGCTCCTTGGAGGAAGAGCGAGATATAAATGTATAATAATAATAATAATAATAATAATACAGGGGTAAGCTTTTCTGATGGGTATTTTTTTTCTGATGCACTGGGCCATAATTTAGCATTACTGATAGATTTCAGTATTTTTCAGTCATATTTTCTGAGGGATTGGATCATAATTTTTCATTACTCTGACAGATTTTCATTTTTTCCTGAACCTACTCATGTTCCAGTACCAGGGCAAACCTTTCTGATGGGTAATGTTTTATAATGGACCAGACTGAAATTTGGCAGAGTTCCTAGCCTTACCTAGTTCTCTGCTGCTTCCACCTTCATAGGTACTGTGTTATAATATTAGATATGTGGGGGGGGGAACGTAATTTTTCTTGGGGGGATATGATTGAGTTTATTTATCAAAAGGGAGGCTGTGGGAACAGGCCTCAAATATTTTAAGTACCTAGCAAAGCCCCTGCCTCCTCACATAGAAGCCACACCATCAGTCCGTTTCAAAGTGTTATTAATTGACTGGTCGGGTGCACCTCTAAAACAAAAGGCACACCCATGGCCTTTAGCCAGCAGATTATATAGGATGCTTTTATACATTATCAAAGCATGCCTTATTGCAGTGGTCCTTAAACCAATCATAAAGATATACAGAATATCAAGTTCTCCTTTTGCATACCACAAATACAGACACTCACATTCCACCCACATTCCTATAGCTTGGTTTCCCTTTTATGGCTTGTTTACCCTTCTTGTCTACTTCCTCACACATTCGGACACTGGACAGTACCCTGTCTGGCCTGCATTTCTCCCTCAGGGGCCTGGGCCCCATGGGCAACCCCCTAATGATGCTCCTGCTGTGTGATCTTAGCCAGTAGAGCTAGTTTTTAGCCTACTTTGCAGTAAGCTTATGAGATCACCTGGCAGTGTGTGTGTGTGTGTGTGTGTGTGTGTGTGTGTGTGTGTGTCTCCGTTTTTCCTCCCCACCCCTCCAACTTGGCAATGCCTGGACCAATTTGAACCAAATTTGGTCCAGTTGTAGTGAGTGACACACAGGGACACCTCAGAAGCATCGTTTGTGATGATGGCACCCACCCCAATTCAAGATGGTGGACACATAAACATTTGAGGAACATGGGAGCTAACTTGTGAGCTGCCTGACCAATTTTAACCGAATTTGTTACAGCTATAGGGACACATAAGGACACCTCAATGGTGTCCAATTCATGCTTGCTACCACATGCATGACACCCACACTGGCTGCTACTGGGCTGGACCAAGATACTGCTACTATCCTTATTCTGATCAATCAATCAATCACCTCCTAATTTGCTTAAAGGTGTCTCTTACTGATGCCCCAGTGGCGCTGGCACTGGCTGCTGCTGGTCCAGGTGCTGTAGTCTTGCCTCATAAGAAAGGTGCTCTAGGCCCCTGATCATCTTGGTTGCCCTCTTCTGCACCTTTTTCAGATGTCCTTTTTTAGATGTGGTAAAAAAGGACAATGTCCTTTTTTAGATGTGGTGACCAGAATTGTACGCAGTACTCCAGGTGTGGTTGCACCATAGAACTGGAGATGGACCTCCTCAGATTACCTTAACGTGCAGTGGGGATCATGCAGAAGAAGGCACTTTCTAAGGCGCTCTCTTTGTACCACTTATTGGAGTTCTGCAATAGAAATGGAGGGGGGGGGGAAGCAAGCCACCTTGGGGGGGGGCACTTCCCCCCACCCCCCTCTGGAGCTGCCCTTGCCTGTTCTGTATAAAGATATCTCAGTCAAGCTCCTCACTGTTGGGAAATTCACTGCATCCATCCTTCTCTGGCATTGGAAGTAATAGGTCAGGTCTTCTAAACCAACATCAAAGCTCATGATGATACATGTACTGGAGCAACTGATTTAATTTGATAGCGTGTCCTGTGGATGCACCATATTCTTGGTTTTTAGCATACTGCAGATGGGAGAATGGAAATTTTAGAATTAACACATGTAACACATTACTTCAGTTCGACTTCATTTCCTGCATTTGCATGCACCAAATCCACATCTGAGTGGATCTCAAGTTGGACTTGGACAGCAGCTTGCAGTTAATAAAATCGTTTGGCTTCTAAGGAAACAGCATTGCTTATAAGGTTAGATAAAAGAGAAAGGAAGGCTGTGAGGGTAGACTGATGCTGACATAGGATTGCAAGTTACAATATATTTGGGGACCCACTAGTTTCTAGTAATGGAGGCCTGAATCATGGGGAGTCAGTCTACTCCGATTCAGATTTCAGTACATAAGAGCTTTGTGTTGAATCACAACTTGTGGCCTAATATACTTCTCCCTTTCCAATGCTCACAGAAATATCATAGCTGACTTCCAGTCCCTCGCATTATAATCCATATCCATATATTACAGACAGCTCCTCATTCTGGGGGAGTACATAGTAACATAGGAAGCTGCCTTCAACTGCATCAGACCATTGCTCCTTCTAGCTCAGTATCATCTTCACTGACTGGCAGCAGCTCTCCAAGGTTTCAGGCAGCAGTCTCTCCCAGCCACACCCGAAGATATGAATACGAATACGACAAATATTTTATATACCACTTTTCAACAAAAGTCCCCAAAGTGGTTTACACAGATATAATAAATAAGATGGTCCCCTGTCCCCAAAGGGCCCACAGTCTAAAAAGAAACATAAGATCAACACCAGCAACAGCCACTGGAGGGATGCTGTGCTGGAGATGGATAGGGCCAGTTGCTCTCCCCCTCAGGGGCGTAACTACCATTAGGCAAGGGGAGGTGGCTGCCTGCCCCCCCCACCTTGAGGGGCCCCCCAGAGGCAAGTCACATGTGAAATGAGTGTGTGTGTATCAGCGAGGGGCCCATTTTAAAGTTTTGTCTCTGGTCCCACTCCAGCCTCGTTACGCCCCTGCTCCCCCTGCTAAATAAAGAGAATCACCACTTTTAAAAAGTGCCAGGGAGTGGAACTGGGACCTTCTGCATGCAAGCAGATGCTCTTCCACTGAGCTATGGTGCCATCCCCTAAGAGGAATATCTTACAGCAGACAGTACTCACATGTAGTCACACATGTAAATACAAACCAGGGTGAACCCAGCTTAGCAAATTTCATTAATTTCATTCATTCATTAATCAATTCAATTTATATACTGCCCTTCCTAAAGTGGCTCAGGGAGATTTACATTAAAATCAAAAATACATAATAAAACAATTAAAATAATTAAAGACACATTTAAGCCAGGTTAAAATCAAAATCAAAACAAGATAGCATTAAAAGCCCTGCTAAAAAGATGGGTCTTTAAGGCTTTCCTGAAGACCTCCATGGAGGATAATCCTGTTATATAAGCTTGTTCCCAGGTCACCAACAGATGAACTGGTGGCACCTGAAGATGAACCCCTCCTGATGATCTTAATGAGTGGTGTGGATCTTATAGAGAAAGGTGCTCTCTCAAGTAACATAGACCTAAGCCATTCAGGGCTTTAAAGGTAATAACCAGCACTTTGTATTTTGCTTGAAAACATATCTGCAGCTAGTGCAACTCTTTAAGAACAGGAATAATGTGGTCTCTCTGGGATACCCCAGAGGCCAATTTGGCTGCTGCATTTTGAACTAGCTGAAGCTTCTGAACAAAGGCAGTCTTACATAGAGTGCATTGCAATAGCTGGTGTACCGCTGTTTCCAGGTCATTCTCCTCAAGGAATGGGTGGAGTTGTCAAATCAATCGCAGCTGGTAAAAAGTGTTCCTGGCCAGAGCCTCACCCTGAGGCATCAGGGTGAGACCTGGGTCCAAGAGCACTCCCAAGCTACGAACCTGTTCTTTATGGGGGAGTGTAACCTCATCGAGAACAGGAAGTTGTATCCTGTCTTGCAGATTATGACCCCCAGCAAGGAATACCTCCATCTTGCTTGGATTCAGCTTCAGTTTATTATCCCTTACCCACCTTAAAGCCAGTTTGAAATGGGTCTAGATCAGGCCTGCTCAACTTAGGGGCCCCCAGCTGTTTTTGGACTACAACTCCCATAATCCCCAGCCACAGTGGCCAATAGCCAGAGATTATGGGAATTGTAGGCCAAGATCTGCAGGAGGGCAGAAGTTGAGCAGTCCTAGTCTATATAATCAGTTTCCTCCAAGACCACTTGGAGCTGGTCAGCTAGAAGCCTCTCATTCATCTTACCCAACCATGGGAGGTTGGAGACTGGCCTATAATTATCCATCACCAGGAGATCCAGAGTCGGCTTCTTAAGGGGTCTAACCACCTTCTCCTTCAAAGAAGGTGGCATCCTGCCCTCCCTCAGTGAGGTATGCTTACTATTACAAGAACAGCTCACTACACTACTGCATGCTCACTCCTGCCATGCTCACTCCTCTTCACTGAGATCCCCACTCAGACATTTACCTATTATGACATATGGAAACACCACCATAATCTGGTCTGCAGAGATTTCTTAGAAACCCAATGAGCTTGGCTGAACATACCAGAGAACTATCACAATGTCATGATTTGGAAGGAACCCATTTTCTTGGGTCCCTATGCTATAGCACACTTCGCATCGTGATGAATTCGGCTCTAATTCTACTCTGCAAGCACTTTCGTAGATACATCCATAATGCCTCTTCATGTGCTACTCATTGCCTGCTTTTATGACCACCCCAACAAAAAATTTACATTTCCAACATGAAGCTGCTAAATTCCCCTGCAAATCTTTGCAACTTAAAATGGTGAACCCAACATTGGGGGGTGGGGGAACCTCAAGATTGTTACTGAATCAGCGGGACACATTACTGAGTGACAATAGGTTCACTTTCATATGAATGCTGCAGCGGGCACAGCCTTCCAAGGGGAAAAAAGCCTGAATGTGAATTTAGCTAGTTTTGGATAAAGACGCCTTTCAGCGTCAATAAACACCATGAATGCAGCCACGGTAGAGTTACAACTTAATGAGATGAGGGGAAGTGCACAGGGTCAGGCCTCATCTCCCTGCTTCTATCATGCTAATGAGCTGGGCAGCCCGCAGCTGAAAAACTGCTGGAATTTTTATTTGCATTTCATTTAGTTGGAAGGAAATTGACCCAGATGGTCCACAAAGGCAAGAGGGGACTGGCAAGCAGTTCGGAGCTGCACACTTTTCGAGGGGCTGCTCTTGTCTGCCCATCCCTTTTGGAGCCCAAGGCATAAAAGATTAAAACAGCGTAAGGGAATTGATTTCATGATTTTTTTAAAGATAATTTCCCCGAGATTTCAGAAAGGGCCTAGGAAAAACTAATTTAATCAGTGAGGACCTCAATAGTAATTAAAGGGAAGAAAAGCCAAGCTAATGAAAGAGGTGGTCGAGATTTTTGCTGTTGCTGGTGGGAACCTTTCTTAATTAGGAAAAGTCTAAAAACTAAATGATGTTAATAGAGACAACCATGAACATTTCTTGCAGAGGCCCTGGAGCTGTGGTCAGCTTAGATGATTGATTGCCCAAACAGCTGACCCTACCTCATGGAAGCTTGAAACAAATCACCAAGCCAAATGTTTGTCTGGAGGCAAGGAGCAGGCAGTGTTGTTGTTGTGTTCTCCCAAGTTATCCCAAGGCTTTGAGAATGGCCATCATGATGGCTCCATCCACACTCTCTGCTGATGGCTTGCCTTCTCATGTTCAGTTGATGATGTCTCTGAGACTGGTGCAGGTGTAATGCCAATAGAAGAGGAAGGATTTTTCTGATAGAGCCATTTCTGCCATTATCACAGAGTTGGCAAAGCATTGCTTACAGTAGGGTTAAGCAATCCTGACTCTTCGGTTGATATTGAACTACAACTCCCATCATCCCCAGCCACAATAAATCACAGAGTTGGCAAAGCATTGCTTATAGTAGGGATAAGCAATCCCTAATCCCTCTCCAGCTGTTGTTGCCTGCCCCTGGGTTCCAATGTTCATTACACAATGAATGATGTATCTGTTTAACCAGCAACAAGAATTAGCTTCCACCATGTCCAGTCTGTTCTTGAATAAGGGGTATAGGGCAGTGTTCCCTCTAAGGTGTGTGTGTGAGCACAGGCACAATTTTTTTTTGGGGGGGGGTCTGCTCAATTTTAGATCCCACTCAGGTTGAATCAGGAAAGCCACATTCTGAGTGCACCATGCACATGCACACACACAGCCTTGATACTGCCACCCAGCACAAAACTCATTTTGCACACAGATGAAAAAAATTAGAGGGACCACTGGTACAGGGCTGGTCCAACCCAGTAAGCAGTATGGTAGCTGCCTGCCATGTTGGAATTCAAGGGATCAGGGGTGTAGCTAAGGGAGAGAGGACCCGTGTTCATCCCTCTTTCTGGCGGCCCCCCCGAGTGAGAGAGATAATGAAGAAAATAGGGATTGGTGGAGCTGGAGGGCCCTCAGGAGCTGGGGCCCCGTGTTCTTTGAACCCTTTTGCTCAATTATAGCTACGCCCCTGCAAGGGATACTGAGCTACAGGGAAACACTGCAAGGCAGGGGTACTGACAGAGATAAAGCCTGAGGAGCAACACCTCACTGATTATTATTTTTTTGCGGGGGGAGGGGAGAAAAGACACTTTGGGGGGAAGAAAATAAGTTTTGGGGATTGCAGATATGGTTTGGTGGGGAGGGGTTCAGTAAAATGAAGGGGGAATTCCTCAAATGCTTGGGGGCATCTGCACTCCTACTAGAAGAAGGAACATAACTGCGCAGCCCAACCAAATCTTTGGGTGTGGGGGCAGATGTGTCAGCTTCCGATTATTTTTCCACATGTGGCCCTTCATCTCTCTCTGTTTACTTAGGGAGCAGAGTGGTGGTTGTTGTTTGTTTTTGTAGCCACGGGGCTACAAAAAGGGGGGAGGGAGACAACTTACTATGCTGACGGGAGGGACACAACTGACACTATCCTACTCCCCTCTCTGGCACAAAATCAAAATTCAAGGCCTTCAAAAGAGCCCTTAAGACACATTTTTTAAGCCAGGCTTTTTGTAATCTCTGAATGTTTTAAAATTTTTAATTGCTGCTTTAATAGTTGGTTTAATTTTGTTTCTATTGTGTTTATTTTTGTGAACTGCCTAGAGCCTTTGAAGTCAGGTGGTATATCAAATAAATGATAAGATAAGATAAGATAAGATAAGATAAGATAAGATAAGATAAGATAAGATAAGATAAGATGCATGTCAGTGGGAGCACAACATTGCATGATCCCGGTTTAGCCCCATTTGTTTTAATAGTCGAATGGTTTTATCCCTGCTAAAAGAGCTAAGAGGCACTTTTAAAAAGTGTTGATTCTCTTTATTTAGCAGTGGGAGAGCAACTGGCCCTATGCATCCCCAGCACAGTATTCCTCCAATGGCCTTTGCTGGTCTCTGTCTTATGTTTCTTTTTTTAGAATGTGAGCCCTTTGGGGGATAGGGAGCCATTTTATGTATTTATTTATATCTACGTAAACTGCTTTGAGAACTTTGGTTGAAACGCTGTATATAGTTCAGTCTGAGAGCACAAGCCTTCCAGGTTCAGTCACTGGTGTCCAGTATTCTCTCTAACAAGGATTCCCAGATGTTGTTCACTACAACTCCCAGCATCCCCAGCTGCAATGGCCTTTGGCTGGGGATTCTGGGAGTTGTAGTCAACAGCCTCTGGGAATCCCTGTTAGAGGGAACACTGCTGGTGTCTATAGGTAGGGCTGAGAAAGACTCCTGCCTGAAACACTGGAGATCTCCTGCCAGTCAGTGGCTGACGTGCTGCACAACGTTCCGTCTGCCTTGTAATGGAACTTGCACGCAGTGTGCAAGAGGTGCATGATATAAGAAACTGTGCCAGTGCAATCAAAAGATGGATAGCCGTAAGAAATCATGGCCATCCGTTGCTGAATTGAATTTGCACAATTCTTGCATTGCACAACTGCAAGCACGTTCTGTCACAAGGCAGATGAAATGTTGCGCAGTATGTCAGCCAACATAGACTGATTCAGTGTAAGGCAAGTTTATATGCCCATAGGAGTCATTGCTCCCTTGCCACAAAACTCCTGATGATGGGTCTGGCTTGAACCTGGGAATCGGCTGCCTTTAGAAGAGACACCTACTCCCAGGAGCTCCCTTAACTGGTCACTAGCCAGCCATTGGGTGTTAATTCCTCAAAGGAGGTCCTCCTGTGGTAGCGGAGAAGGATAATCTTTTCTGTCTGGAATAGCAAGAAAAAGAGGAATATCAGTGAACTCAGAGTTTGAGGCAGAAAAATCAATTGGCTGGCCTGTTGTGTCCTTGCTGAAGAGAACCTGCCAAACCTAAGGTATCTGTCATTTAGCTGTTATGGCACCTATTTATAATGAAGCAATTACACGTGTTACACATAATCAAGGTGTACCAAAACAGACTAGCCCTATTCACACATTATGTTCAATATTTGAACAATCTGTGTACAATGACTGACATCCTGGTTGACGCTGAATGCATACAGGAGAACTTCACTATTCGTGAAGCCGCTATTCATGGTTCCATGTATCCACGGGGTGTCTAGTAGACACCTGTTTCCGGTATCCATGAATGCTAGTGCGTTAAAACCCACTTATCTATGAGGGGTAAGCAAGACAGCCCTATTGTTTGTTTGTTTGTTTGTTTGTTGTTGAATTTGTATACCACCTTTCATTAAAACCATCCCAAGGCAGTTCACACAGAAAAATTAAAACAAGACTATAAAAATTACACAATTAAAATATTAAGCTAGAATATAAAAAACATAGTTCTGATTAAAAAGATTTAGAATACAAGTACAATATAACCATACAAAATACAAAGAAGCAGCAGTAGAGACAATCATATAAAAGCCTGGGTAAAAAGTCAAGATTTCACACACTTTCTAAAAACTGTGATGGAGACCAATGAGCTAATAGACACCAGGAGAGCATTCCAGAGTATTCATAGGGCTGCACAGATTCTTGGAACCCATGTGCCCTGTTACAGCTCTGCCCCTGAGCACATATGCAGAGCTAGTGATACAAATACTTTTGGAGCTCTCGTCATGCTTTGGAAGTGCCCTGTTAAAGTGGCAACACATAACTGACACTTCCAGAGTACAGCATGAGCTCCAAAAGGATTGGTGCTCTTCGACAGGAGCACTCATACTTTGGAGGAATGGGGGCTAGTGTAGGGGTTAGTGCTACATGTGAGCTGGTGTAAGAAGTATGCACACAGTCAGGATGTCAGCCAGAGTATGCATGCACAGTTCTGTATGCATGTACAGTTCCTCAGACATGACTTTGAAGGCATGTACAGCAATATACTTCCTATCTGTACCCTGCTTTTGAAGGGGGCCTGTCCCCAGGTTCATTTTTAAAATGAATGCAGGTACAGTCATTCACGCAAAAACATGTTCATGCATACAGACACCTGCATGCACATAGCACATAATGTTTAAATAGGGCCAGGGGCGTAGCAAGGTTGGAGTGGGCCCAGAGACAAGATTTAAAAATGGCTCCCCCTCACTGAAGCTCTGCTCATGCCACAATAGAACATCATCCTAAATTATTTTTTGAAAGGTTTTGTAAATTGTGGACGATGCAAGTCATTTAAAGGTACTAGAGAAAGAGATGCTGTTCTGGTAGCTCCAGGTCTTAACACTCACATCAGTTTCGGAGGATGAATACAACTGAAGGAAGCCCGGGCAGGTGTGCGGCTGGGGGAGTCGGTCATGTGACTTGCTTCTGGGGGGGCCCCCAAGGAAGTGGGCCCCCAGACAACTGTCTCCCCTTGCCCTATTATAGTTACGCCCCTGAATAGGGCTACTTAGTTTCCATCGGGGAGAACTGTGGGGAATTTCAGAATATTTGGGACTATATAAAACCAGCTTAGGATCTGAAGATAAGGGATTGCGGAGTGTGTGTGTGTGTCTACTCTCTCTCTCTCTCTCTCTCTCTCTCTATATATATATATATATTAGATCAGTTAATCCTGCCTGTGGCTTCCAGCGGCATGTGGTGGGCCACTGTGGGAAACAGGATGCTGGACTAGATGGGCCTTGGGCCTGATCCAGCAGGGCTGTTCTTATGTTCTTATGTTTGTATTATTCCTTCTAAAATGGTTTGTATTATTCCTTATAAAACATATGTAATTATATGTAATTCCTGCCTGCAACCTCGGAAAAGCCGCTGCCAGTCTGTGTAGACAATATTGAGCTACATAGAGCAATGGACTGACTCTGTATATGGCAGCTTCTTATGTTCCTATGTTCCTATTTCTGGTGATCACTGTCTTTATCAAAGGCATCAGCAAAGGATTCTCTTTCCCTAGCAGCAGCTCTAGGACAGGTCCTCTCTGACCCCAGTTGGCTATAAGCTTTCAGGCCAACCACATCCCCTTGTCTAAGCAAAATGCTATCCCATGGGCAGCTGCACAAAGCATCCTACATAGACTGATGCTACAAGTGGAGAACAGGATGTTGAAGATCTCTTACCAGATGGGCATCCCTTCTGTGTAGTGCCTGCCCAGCCACACATGTTCCTCCCTCTTAGCAGCACCACTGCACCGCTACCCAGCACCACAGACATTTAAATTCATTACAGAGTACCAAAGAGATCAGCAAAGTTTCAGGAATAATAAAATTGTTACCCATTGTGGCACATAAAATTAGACTGTGCTATGAAGAGAGTCCGATCTGAAAGCACATAATGTAGCCAAGTTGCTGAAGCTAAGCATGTCTTAGAAATTGCTTATATGGTGCAGAAGTTAAGACAGGCACCTTAACTAGCCATTGCCATGCTTTTTAGAGCACGTGTGAAAACTGAAAGCATCTTCACTTTCACCTTAAACTGAAGGTTTTTGGATGACTGAATTTGCAGGCTTTTTGAAAAGCATAATCTGATTGAGTGATGTGGGAAAGGGAAGTTTAACAGTACCTCTTACCCATGTTAGAAGCCACCTAATGGAACAGCAGGGAAATGACTTGACTAGCAAGCCAGAAGTTGCTGGTTGGAATCCCTGCTGGTACCTATATTCGGCAGCAGCAATATAGGAAGATGCTGAAAGGCATGATCTCATACTGCATGGGAGATGGCAATGTTAAACCTCTCTTGTGTTCTACCAAAGACAACCAAAGGGCTCTGTGGTCTCCAGGAATCGACACCAACTCGACAGCACACTTTACTTTACTTTACTTTACTTACCCATGTTGGCTATGTGGAGCCTCCTTATTGACAGGCAGTATAGGAACATAGGAAACTGCCATATACTGAGTCAGACCATTGGTCTATCTAGCTTAGTATTGTCTTCACAGACTGGCAGCGGCTTCTCCAAGGTTGCAGGTAGGAATCTCTCTCAGCCCTATCTTGGAGAAGCCGGGGAGGGAACTTGGAACCTTCTGCTCTTCCCAGTGCTTTGGGACACTGCCATATGCTTTGGAGAGATCATTTTACAAAGTTTAACATCAGTTGGTTTAAGCAATTTGAGTATCTAGAAAGGATAACAAGATATAATGAATCCCAAAATGTTCCCCCAATTTTACTTGTGTTGATGGGAGTGGGAAGGAGACAGCCTTCGCTTCTAACAATATCGGAGCAACTCTGAAATATATCTCTGAAGTAGAAGGTTCATGTTCCAAGGCAGTCTGCCACTGCCTTTTGTACCCTTGCAAGGACCCCTGCCATCTTGCCCCCCTTCTAAGTCCATTTGCCACCTCACCCCACCTTGCTTGCCCTGACAAGGCCCCTTGCTTCTGCCTCAGTGAAAGAAAATAGAACAGAAAAGCCCATAAAAGGAAAGGGAGGAGGAAGGGAATGTCTGTTTAGCTCTAGAAGCGCCAGAGTGCTCCTAAACTCTCCGTATAAGAACATAACATAAGAACAGCCCTGCTGGATCAGGCACAAGGCCTATCTAGTCCAGCATCCTGTTTCACACAGTGGCCCACCAGATGCCTCTGGGGAGCCCACAGGCAAGAGGTATGTGCATGCCCTCTCTCCTGCTGTTGCTCCCCTGCAACTGGTATTGAGAGGCATCATGCCTCTGAGGCTGGAGATGGCCCACAGCCACCATACTAGTAACCACTGATAGACCTGTCCACCATGAAACTGTCTAAGCCCCTTTGAAAGCCATCCAAGCTGGTGGCCATCACCACGTCACATGTTAAGGAATTCCATAGATTATGTGTTATGTGAAAAAGTACTTCCACTTGTCAGTCCTAAATTTCCCAACCTTCCGTTTCAAGGGGTGACCCCTGGTTCTAGTGTTGTGAGAGAGGGAGAAAAATTTCTCTCTGTCCACCCTCTCCAATCCATGCATAATTTTATACACCTCAATCATATCTCCCCTTAGTCACCTCTTTTCCAAGGTAAAGAACCCCAGATGCTGTAGCCTAGCCTCATAAGGAAGGTGCTCCAGGCCCCTGATCATTTTGGTTGCCCTCTTCTGCTCCTTTCCCAGTTCTACAATATCTTTCTTAAGATACGGTGACCAAAGCTATATGCAGTACTCCGGATGTGGCCACACCATAGATTTGTATAAGGGCACTATAATATTAGCATTCCCCCCCCCACCCCCAGCATGGAATTAGCCTTTTTCACAGCTGCTGCACACTGAGATGACACTTTCAATGAGCTGTCCACCAGGACCCCAAGATCTCTCTCCTGGTCAGTCACTAAAAGCTCAGATCCCATCAGCGTATATGTGAAGTTGGTGTCCCCCCGCCCCCTCCTCCAATGTTCATCACTTTACACTTGCTTACACTGAACCACGTTTGCCATTTTGTTGCCCAGTCCCCCAGTTTGGAGAGATTTTGTTCGGGTTCCTCACAATCCATTGTGGATTTCACTACCCTAAATAGTTTAGTGTCATCTGCAAATTTGGCCACTTTGCTGGTCACCCCAACTTCTAGATCGTTTATGAACAAGTTAAAGAGCAGTGGTCCCAGTACCGATCCCTGGGGGGACCCCACTTCCTACCTAGGCTACCTCCATTGTGAAAACTGTCCATTTATTTCTACTCTCTGTTTCCTATCCTTCAACTAGTTACCAATCCACACATGAACCTGTCCCCTTATCCCATGACTGCTAAGTTTACTCAAGAGCCTTTGGTGGGGAATTTTATCAAAAGCTTTTGGGAGGTCCAAGTATACTATATCCATCTATCTTATATAGTATTCTGTACTAAGTATACTATATCAAGCAGCTACATTCAGAACCAAGAAGTCACTTGCCAGAACCTGCCCCTCCAACTATGGCTTCAGAACCCTCAGTGAGCAAAATTGACGTTATGTACCCTTTGTTGATTTTACCCTGTTATTATGGGGACTTCAGAGGCAAATAACTCAGGAAATACTGGATTGGTTTTTTTCAAAACCACACAGGATTATGCTTCTGCGTATACCTGGATTTTTAAAAAAAAAATTTAAAGGCTATTTTTAAAAAAATTATAAGATATTTTTTATCTTTAAAAATATAAGATATGTTATCAGATGGCTGAAAACATAGCAACCATGAGGCCTCTCTTTTTAGGAGTGATATTTAAACTGCTGTATATCCTCCATTTTTCAACAGACCTGCACCAAGTTTGGAGAGGTGGTGCTTCTTGTCACCTAGTTGCTGTCTTTGTGCAGCCAAGTCAATTTTACAGATGGTTTCGATTTTATGACTGACAAAATGTTCAGGTCTTATAATGTCAGAATACTGAAACAACTCCTCATCTTGACAATACTGGCACTACTGTATAATCTAGATGATATTAGAGAAAAGCATTCTGAGGAAAAGGTGCCTAGCCACAAGTCTAGAAAGAGGGGGGCAGCAGGGTGCAAACTATTTGTTGGGGGGGCCTTCCCCCCCCGGCACTACTTGTGTTGCTTCATTTGTTAACTTTTTTGTTCTCACTTAGAGCAATGCTGTGAGGTTGGTTAGGTTGAACGCCAGCTGCCTGTGGTGTTCTAACTTACTTGAAGCATATAATGTGGTTCCAGATGCTGGAAAGGCTGGTTCCAGCCTCACACTAATGAGCAAAAGGGGAGGGAAGTGACAGCATCAGCTGCAGGTGAAGCCTTTGAAACCTCTCCTCTCCTCCTCAGTATAACATAATTTCTTCTTTTAAAAACCGGGCATTAAATTAATGCCATTGAACTGGATTAGGGGAGGTGATGGATGCGTCTCCTTTTATTGCAATGTCACTTCAGCGCTTGGGGCTTTCATTGCCATTCTTGCTGGGTGTGGAAGTAGGCAGTAGATCACCAGGCTATGGCAGGCTTTGTCCAGATTTGATTACAACTTGGCAAAGGAGGTTGGCTGCTGCTTTACGTGGCTATAGGCTTTAGAGATCTGGCCAGCCATTTCTGGATCCCTTTTGCACATGAAACTGAAGGACCAAGAGCTAGATCACAAATGCATGTACTGCCCATCTCTTATTTCCTCATTGCTCCATGACTCAGCAATGAAAGGTTATTCTCAGCCCAATGTGTGAACTGTCTCCATTGACAAAGGTTGGCTGACATACTGTACAAGAGTACATCAGCCATAGTAATGTTGCATTTGCACAATTTGAGTAAGTTGCACAAAATGTGCATAAATTGTGTTATACAAGAGCAAGCCTATTAGAAATAATGGCATTACTCTTGTGTAGAATAATTTGCGCAGACTGCACAAATACATTGGCCTAATTCAGACGTAACACGAGACTGGAGGTAGGCGAGCCCGTGGTTTCAATTTGAAACTTTAAATCGGACCATAGACATTCTTCCAACTGCAGTTCACCAACCTCCAGTTCCAGGAGAGGGGAGCCCCTCCCTGCTCCTCAGCCACCAAGGTCAATCCCAGCAAGCTCCATGGCCAGACTGTGGGCAAAGCATCAGCATGTCAGTGGAGTGGCTACGATTGGCCACAATCTTGAAGGGGCTGTGCTGAGTGTGATCGTGCATTTTTGGAGCTGTTTGCCCACCCTCGGCATGGAAAGGGCATTTAAATTCCTTTAAATACCATGCCATGCCAGCTTCTTCAGGCAGCAAAGGCACCCCCACTTTCCAAAAAGCCCTGTATGTAAATAGTCCCATGCAAGCATGATGTCGGGGTAGTGGGTGGGATATTGGAGGGCACTATTTCCCTGTTACTCAGGATAGGGAAAGGAACATGAACACTTCCTAGGATATTTATATGAGGGCTGGCAAAAGATCTTGGGGTGGGGGGGGTCTGTCCTGCTGTCACCTTGGATGCTGTTGTGAGGGATCACCCCTTCAATGCAGTCTGTGCAGACAAAACTACACTCCTGTTCTGCTGGCAGCTTGCTGCAAGTGGGCTATTCCCTCTCATGAGAGAGCCAGTCTACCGGGGAGGACCATGTGGCTGAAATCCCTAGGTCTACCATCAGACGACATGCTCATGAGCTGAGCTAACCCAACAACAGGGGCCCTGCTTGTGTGCCCCCCCCCAAGGCAAAGGATTGAAGCGCTGCAACCTTGTCTTCCCTGTGAAGCCTTGCACGTACCCAAGGAGATGTTGATGTGTCAGAGCCTGGCTGTGTGCGCAGACTGTGGGAACACCAGTTGCATGGACAGATCTTTCACCTCTATCAAACTTCCTGGGTCTGGTCTAGTGTTGTGCCATATGCAGATCTGCCAGCACAGGGAATCGCAGGAGAGGAGAGCCCCAATCTCCAGGGGCCCTGTTACCAAGGCTACACGGGAACGATTTGGCTTGGCACTCTGGCTATGTTTTGGGGCTAAGTGGGGGAAACTAAATCAAAATGGCAGTGCAGTCCTGACACAACATTCATTTAAACAAGCAAGGTGTATTGGAAAAATGCAGAGAAGGAGCGATACTTGATTATGAGTTTCTGTCATGTCTCCACTCGAGGACATTGGAGAGGAGCAGGAGGCAGGAGACTTACTAGAAAGTGGGGAGGCGCCTGAGGAGGAGCAGGCCAGTCATGTGAATGGGGAGGTAATGGAGACAGGTTACCATGTTTGGCGAGTGTTTGGCGCAGGAGGGGCCAGCAGGGCCGGGTGATCTTTGGAGAGAAGGGTCAGGATCTGAGCCAGAGTTTGAACAGCTGCTATCTACTCGAGGACACAGACAGGAAAAACGTCAGCAGCAGGTGAGGGAATTACAGAGGAGTAGTTGGCTGGTGAGAAGACAGAAGCTGGATTGAATCTATGGCAGCTGGCGGTGGTGGAGTGTTGATTGAGTGCACGTGGCTGCTGACTATAAATTGGGCAGCCTGTGCTTTAACAGACTGCTGGAAACAACACGTCAAATCGGCTTGGAGCTTTTGCCAGAGAGATTGTGACTTTGGAATATGGGCTTCTCACTCCTCACTTCTGTATTCCTGGTGAGACTGTTTAACCTGACTAGTTAGCAGTAAAACTGAAACTTGAGCTACCGGCTATAGTGTCATATATTTCTGGCCAGCGTCTTCTGTTGAGTGAGCTCATGACAGTTTCAAAGCTTTATTAATACAAACTTGGGGAGTTACAAAAAATAAGAGGGAGTTTGGTTAAGATTCTCAATCAATTACTTGGTGTTTCACAGTAGGTAAAATAAAGCTTGGTTAGAAATCTTGATAGGGTGCCTGGCTTAGGAAAGCTGAAAGGGACGGGGAGAAGAGGTGGGGAATAGAGATGTACAAACCTACGAGCTGGTTTGCACTTGAGCCAGCTAGGCTTGGAGGCTCGCCCTTGAACTGAACTGGGGAGGCTCTGTCTGGCAGCAAGTTGAGCCAAGCCCCCAGCTCGTGAGCCAGCACGAGGGCCATAATTGTTAAGGGGAATCTACAAAGGATTCTCTTTTACAAGTAAAGGGCTGAAATAGGGGAGGGGCCACTGCTGCCCACACCCCACCACGCAGCAGCATGTTTTGCAAGATAAAAAGGAGAACCTTCCTCTCACCACCCTTACCAGATTCCCATTTACAAGTATGGCCGTAAAACCCTTGAGCTGGCTTAATGACAGGACCGGCCCCAGGCTGATTCAAGCCTGAACTGAGGCACCCAGGGGTGGCTCAAATCCAGTCTGAATTTGAACCAAACTGGGCTGGCCGGTTCTGTGCACATCTCTAGTGGAGAAGATCCCAGAGAAAGACATAGATCTGAGTTGGAAGTTTACCTATCGTTCCTAGTGCCCATTGGGTGCGCAAAGCTCCATCTGGTGATTCCTCAGGAGTAGGGAGCATGGCAGAGTGAGGAAGGGGGCATGAAGCGAAAAGTAAAAGCTGTAGCTAGCTGTATGAGAGTCCATCATGTAACAGATTCTGAACCACGTTGTGTGCCAGAAGCAGATATCCTCAAAATCATGTCCTTGGGCAGTCTTGAGTCAATCAGAAGACTGTCCCTCCCAGGATGGTAGGGAAATTGGAGTACACCAAAAGCGTCCATTGCTAGGTTAACCTGTTCAGTGAAGATGTGCCTTCTATGGCTGTACAGAATGGCCAAAAGAGACAAAGACAATTTCCAGCTATTCATAGGTGGTTATCTGTTTGGCAAAATGGTTCTGTGTTTGCTTACTTCATTGAAACAGGGCATACCAGGTGTGAAATGCAAACCTTTTGTTTATTATTGAGCTCTCCTCCTTATCTTGCCAGTCGTTGCATTTACTCCTACAAGGGGGAAATGGCTGTGTATTTGTTCATTTCTGCTGAAGCACTCAAGTTCTTATAACTGAACAGAGTCTTCCTACATGAGATAGTTTTGAAGGTCTCTCAGCTGGCTTACTTCAAAAGGCAGAGCAGTCTATAACACCCTTTGCAGTCTATTAGTATGAGATTTTGAGGCGTATTTCCAAATGCTACCTTTCCTAATGACACAATCATGCCAAGATGCTGGGGATGGCACAGTCTGGGAAGTTACTGAAGGCTGCTATTTGGTGCATTTGCAAGATCCTGGGGGTGGTTGCATCTGGCATGACCCCAAAATGTTGCTATTGGCAACCACCCCAGAAGAGCGGTTGCCGTTTTGGGACACAATCAAGGGTATACATTCCCACATGTGTTCCTTCCTTTCCTGCTGAGAGAATGGCAGGGCATGCGGGGGCAAGCTTTGACAACTACTTAGTGGCAGTCGCCAAGACAGGGAGAGCAGTCACCAGGATACCCAGCCCCATGGTTTTCCTCCATACAGCAAACTGGCTCGATATAGAATGGCCTCCTTAATGCTTAGCACTCTTGTGAGAGAGAGGTCCATAAGATAAGAGGTTGGTATGTCATCATACATTATTAGAGATCATGCTTGGCAATTCTCTCCCCTCCCCTCTGAAAGTTCTTCTCATGAGTTGTGAGGGGGTGTCTCCATGGCCTGGCTCTCTCTTGAGTGAGTGTGCCCTGGGTTGTCATCCATCATCATCACAGATGTCAAATCTCTCCTTTGACTGCAGCACTGCTGACCCTGGGGACCAGGCATATCTAGGGAATAAAAGCACCTAGGGCAAGCACAGGGTTGTTGTGAGGAGAAACTCAAGTATGTAGTACACCGCTCTGGGCTCCTTGGAGGAAAAGTGGGATATAAATGTTAAAAAATAAAATAAAATAAAATAAAATGCGCCCCCTGTCCAAACATCTGACACCCATCTTTCAGATAACTTCACCATAATATCAGCTCAAAAATACAAATCAAGCTCATTAATGTTTTAATATTTCAAAAACTATTTAGCAGTGGATGTAGCCAGACCAAAAAATGCTGGAAAATGCTATAAATTTCAATATGATGGGGCTCAAGAAATACCCAAATACTATGTGGAGGTGTACTTGGAAAACTAAACAGAAGTGCCTGTCTAATTCTCTACTATGCATTGTAGCATCACTGTTACATAAGTTTTAAAAATAAATGGAGAATTTGACTTTTCCCAGATATTCTGAAAATAATTAAAGGATATACAGAGTAAACTGTGTCACTGCTTGGAATATATTCTAGTATTTCAGAAAGACAGTTAAAATGAGAGAAAGAGAGCAAGAAACTCCCAGTGGGCCTTAATACTAAGGATTTCACACTGATTCAAAGACAAACTCACCATTATTAGCCATATTATTAAGATATCACATTTAATTCACTTATCACAAGAAGCAAAGTAAGAGCAAATGAATACAATCCTAGTTCATAAGCTTCAGCTCAGTATTCACAAGCCCCGATTCTCTGTACATAGTGCCAATCTGAATATGTGTACAGTGACTTATATTATATCAATTTTTTTAAAAAAATTACCTGTAGCCCCTTCGAGGGGCTTCCTGTGGGGAGGCAGTCTTCAAAAGCTCCCCCTCCCCCTGCTGGCCTATAGGGCCTTGTAGGGACCACTGGAGCATGTACAGTGGCCATTTTAAAAAATACTTTTAAAAAAATGGCTGCTGAAAACAAAATGGCCACCGTGCATGCTCAAATGGCCTCTGCAAGGCCTGGCATGGCCTAGGGCCTCACAGAGGCCATTTGAGCATGCACGGTGGTCATTTTGTTTTCAGCGGCCATTTTTATTTAAAAAATTAATTTTAAAAATGGCACCCCCCTTCAAGTGGCACCCGGGGCACGTGCCCTGCCTGCTCCACCATAGATATGCCCCTGGGACCAGCCATGAGTAAGCCTAGGGAGTGCAAATCCCCAAGGGGTAGGAGCTAGGCCTGCCTTCCCCAATCTTTCTGTGAAAAAAAATAGAAATATTAGGTTGGGGCTGCCTTTTAAGCCTGACCCTGGGACACACACACACCTAGCCGTTTGTTCCCCTCCTGCCGCTATGATGGGGTGCCCAACTTATGTTGCCATCTGGAGTGTGTGTGCTTGTGAACATACATCATTGTAACTTCATTCTCGAGTAGCAAAGCACTTAGTACCTGCCATGTCATCCCATCCCCTTTTCCTCCTGCTTGCCAGAGTGGGAAGAGGGAATGCCCCTGAGTGACTGTGCTGCTTGACAGGCTGATAAGATTGGGAAGGAACATGGTGGCCTCCCTGTTGCTGGGCAACTCCATAGCTGGATAGGTGACAGAAGGGGCAGGGCTGGTGCTTGGAAAGGTGGGTGGCCAGAGAGAAGCACTGCAGCCCTGGAATGGGCATGTTCATGGGAAGGTCTTTCCCACTGTTTGAAAATCAGCATGAAACTGTGGTTATGGCAGCATCTGGGATCAGAAATCATACTTCAACAGCCATGTTCTCAGCGGTGAACCTTTGTGTAAACCGAAGGTTCAAACTGGAGTTTTGTGAGGCAAACTGCAGGTCGCTTTCAGCTCGAAACTGAAGCTGCACGAATTTGGACATAATGGAGTTTCAACCTCTGCTCTGTTTAACTCCTGTTTCATGTTAAGGTCTGAATTTGGCCAGTGTTACTAGGCTGATGTACTCTTGCACAGTATGTTAGCTGTTGTGTTTGAGTAGACCACAGGGAATATGACAGTCCTCTTGGTTGTGGTTAATCTATGATGGCTCATTCATACATGCAATGAAGGAGATGGTCTTGTGGGCGCAAGCATGAATTGTCCCCTTTGCTAAGCACAGTCTGCCCTGCTTTGCATTTGAATGGGAGACTACATGTGTGAGCATGGTAAGATATTCCCCTCAGGGGATGGGGTCACTCTGGGAAGAGCATCTAGATTCCAAGTTCCCTCCCTGGCTTCTCCAAGATAGAGCTGAGAGAGACTCCTGCCTGCAACCTTGGAGAAGCCACTGCCCATCTGTGAAGACAATACTGAGCTAGATGGACCAATGGTCTGACTCAGTATATGGCAGCTTCCCATGTTCCTCAACAAGTGATGAATATGTACTTATGAACCAGCTGTATAACACTTATTAATGCATAGTGGATGTACTATTTCAACACTTTCAGTCCCCACAATCCATACACATATGCACAAACCATGCAGGGTGCTTCATGGTTGGGCCTTCTCTGTGGCTGCCCCAGGGCTGTGAAATGAGCTTCTCCATCGCTTATTGCTTTTAAAAAGACCCTTAAGACAATACCTGTTTTTCCGGCTGTAAATTAAAATTAACTTTAAACTGTTTAATTGTTTTTATCATGTGAAATTATTTAGTTGTTTCATTCTGTGAATTGTTTTTAGTTGTTTTTATTCTCTGAATTAGTTGGCATACTGGCGATGCAATACACATAATGGATCTATACCAAATTCTTCTCTTCAGACCTTTTTATTGCGTGGATTAAAAGAAAATTAAAAACTACAAATAAAGAACAGATGTTTCAATGTAC
The DNA here is from genome assembly GCF_027244095.1 of Hemicordylus capensis. Classification (NCBI taxonomy): domain Eukaryota; kingdom Metazoa; phylum Chordata; class Lepidosauria; order Squamata; family Cordylidae; genus Hemicordylus; species Hemicordylus capensis. Next base: position 38,400,183 of record NC_069659.1, on the reverse strand, counting down.
AGACACCAACTACATACATACATACATACATACATACATACATACATACATACATACATATGAACATAAGAACAGTCCTGCTGTTCACCCCAGGCACCGAAATAGCTTGGGCCACCCTTGAACCTGCTAACAAATTATTCATGTTCAGACTCAATCGAGGGATATTAAATGCCGAAGTACAAGAAAAGGCTGCATAGATGTCCTGCCAGCACTCCTTGCCAAGAGTTTGCAGGTAATTTGGGTGTATTAAATGTGATGCTGGGCACAGAACTGCTACTGAAAATGGTAGAATCTTCTTTTCTTGGAACATGGGTTATACTGAGTCAAACTATTGGTCCATCTAGCTCAGTATTATCTGCACAGATTGGCAGTGGCTCTCCAAGGTTACATACAGGAGTCTCTCCCTGTCTTACCTGGAGATGCCAGGGAGTGAACCTGGGACCTTTGGCTTTTCCACAGAGCTATGGTCTGTGGAATATCTTACAGAGCTCATGTGTAGTCACCCATTCAAATGCAAACCAAAGCAGACCCTGGTTTGCCAATGAGACGATTCATGCTTGCTACACCACAAAAGCTCTCCTCTTTCTGTCTTCTTTCAGCATGGTGGACATGGGGGACACCAAGATGGGCACTGATGCTTCAGGCTACACATAGGAAGTTGGGATGTTGGTGTGAGAAACACCACAACACATCATTGGGCCTTCTGTTCATGGGGGCTGCTTCCAGCAATTAGTGTTTTGTGCTCCCAAGCAAGGAGTGTGGGAATTTTCGAGATGTCAACTGCATGACATCTCCATGCATCCAAATGGGCCAGCAGTTGTGAGTGTCCCTTGCATCTAAAATGCGGATTGGGCATCCCTGCTTTGCATGGCCACCTTGGAAAGTTCTTTGTGGTTGCAGGAGAGGGCCAATCAAAGATCAAAGGCAAGAACATGTGACATACCATAGTGGACCAATCACATGGCTGCAGCAATGGCCTCCAAAGAGGTAAGCATTCAAAGCCACAGTCACAAAAAGAGAGCTTTGATGATGTCTTCAACAAATAGCTCTGAATAATTAACAGATTAGTAGAAAATGGAAGTCTTTTCCCAGCTGACTCACACATATAAAAGAGGATCGATTTGTTGAATAAACTTGTCTGAATAGCTTCCCCCCAGCTCCAGCTTAGAGCCTAATTTCTGAACAAGAGAAACAATTGTAAAGAAGATTCTCTGAAGTGTTGTAAGACTATCTTTCTTTCACCATTCAGTTGTTTCCCTGAAGTGAACCAAAGACCCCAGGGAGGTGCTTGACTGACAGGCCTTGAAAGTGCAGATTCTAGTTGCTGGAAGTTTGTGTCTCTCCCCCTACCCCCAACATCTTTTGCGTCTTCTTCTTAAAGGAAATCTGGTTGCAAAGCTGAAGGCATCCCTGTTCCCATATCGCTGCAGCTGGTACCTTTCATTAGCTGAAGTAATAGCCAAACAATGCATTGCTGATGAGCCCGCAGGAAGGGATGAAATACATATCTGCCTGGTCATCGTTTCATCCCAGGGATGCAGAATCCAGACAGCTTTGCACAGAATTGTTCCCATTGACACACACGCTTTATAAAACCTTTTGTCTTACTTTGCTTCAAGGCACCAAGAGATCTATGGATTCATGTGTCCCAAGCTGGAAATACATCCTGAGTTTATTATATGCTTTCCAGATTTCTGTTAACTTTCAAAATGCATCTTTTGCCACAGTATGCTGATTCAAGTTGGATAGGAATGTAACACGGACATGTTCCTAGCCCCTACTGGCAGGTCAGGCCTGGTCTACACAGAAGGAGACTGAGATGGGAATGAGGTAGCAGCAGGGGCATTGCTATGCCCCCCCCGCAAGATCTGGGTCTGAGCCCAAACTGTCATGGTGCCATAGGCACCATGACATTTGTTTATCTTATTTTTATGGTACAATGATGGCAATGGGGAGCCACCTTCATCACTGCTGCTGTGATGCCGCCACTGCTTGCCACCACTGCCACTTGCTGCTGCCACCTTGATGGTGGCAGCAGAACGAAATAGCATGCAGCTGCCTGAGCATGCAAAAAGCCTGCCAGGAATCTGCCACCACTTCCCTGCTCACTTTTCACACACCCGGCAGCACGCTGTTTAGTTCCACCACCGCCACTGAGGCAGCAGCAGCAAGAGGCAGCAGTGAGGTGAGAGGTGATGCGGGGGAGATCTGGGGCACCCCAAAAAACATTGGTGGATGTGCCCCCTAGACCTCCCTAACAATGCCACTAGGTAGCAGAGTTCTGAGGTGGCAATTGGACTGCAGGAAGGGGAGCTGAGGTACAGAGAGGGAAAGCTTGAGGAGCAAGTCCTCACTTAAATGAGAACATCTTCTTCACTATGAGCCCCATTGCCCATTGCGATCATCCGGAGAGGTTCGTCTGCAGTTGCCACCAGCTTGTCTGTTGGCTACACAGGGACGGCCTTCTCCTTTAATGCCTCGAGACACTGGAATGCACTCCCTTCCGAAATAAGACCCTCCCCATCTCTGACAACTTTTACAAAGTCTCTAAAGACACATTTATTCACCCAAACATTTTAACTGGACTTGTGGTTTTAAATCGTTTTAAGGTTTTGATTTTTTAAAATTTGTTGTATATTGTTTTATGTTAATAAACTAAATTATTTTTAGTTTGTTTTGTATTGCTGTAAACTGCCCAGAGATAGGCGTTTGGAGCGGTGTACAAATATAATAAACAAGCAAACAAATAAATGTTTTTGGGGGAGAAAGGAAAGAAACTTTAGGAGGGACACTTTTATTTTTGGCAGAACAGAAAAGCACTTTGGAGAGAACTCCCAGGTGCATAGCTTCCATGGAGATTGGAGGTGGTTGGATGTCTGGTGGGGGTGAGCATCAAAGATCTGCCTGTCGCCTCTCCCACCCACCTCCACTGGGTGTTTGGCCCTAACTCACACCAGCAGCACTCTCTGACAGCTGTGGCAGTTCAGTGAGGCAGAGCCTCCTCAATCTCAGTGAGAACCCTTTAAGGCAGACCTGTTCTCACTGGCATTGGGGCATTTCTGCCTCACCAAACTGGCACAGGCAGTGACATCATCAGGCTGTGTCGGTCAACTGCAGAGCAGCCAGTGAAGAGTTGGGGTCAAGTATCCCATCAAGTAAGAACTACCTACTGCCTCTGCCTGGTGAAGGTGGGGGACAGGAGGCTGTGGGGAGCCATGAAGGCAAGGGCCCATCTTCAAATATTGTTCCAGGGTCATTTGCAACCTTGCAACATCACTGGGAAATCCTGAAAGGGGAAAATCTGTACTCCTGTAGGGAAATCACATTATTTTTAATGTTCTCTTGCATAAAAAGCTTCCTGCAAGTAGGGAACTAATACATCATGAAATGTGCTGGTCTAGAACCTTTCTCCCTGATACACTAGATTTTTATTTGCAGGGAGGGTTTTTTCTTTATTACATAAAATAATAATATGACGTTATTTGTAATGTTCTCTTTCATGTTTTTTTTTTTAAATAACTTCCTGCAAGTAGGGAACTAACACAGCACAAAATGAGTTGGAATAGAACTTTTCTCCCTGATACATTAGATTTCTATTTTCGGGGAGGGCTTTTTCTTCATATAGGAGAGAATTGAAACAATGGCATCCCCTACGTGCAATCTGAAGTGGTGCAGTCCTTTTTACCACTTCAGCTTTCCATCACTTCATTCTGGTATGTGTGTACACCAGGCTTTAGAACAGGCTTTAGAATAAATTGTGGCTGGAGATGTTGGGAGTTTTAGTTCGAAAACAGCTGGAGAGCCAAGTTTACCTGCCCCTGCTTTAGACTCTGGTCCAGAGAAGGTAGCATCAAGGAGCTTGTTCAACCCAAAGGAAAAGGAGACCTGTTTGAGAAGGAGAAGATCATGTATCCTAAGAAGACCACTGTTGGGCTGGAACCCAGGAAGTAGTTGCTCAGACCGCTTGAGTGAGCAGCCGAAGCCCTCTAGGGAATCAACCCACCAAGAAGCTCACAACTCACCTTGTGCTCCCCAGTAAATGTTTGCCTGAGGCACTGAGAAGCTAAAGAGTGCAGTAAGTAAACAAGACTCAAGGGCAGAGTCTTGAGTCCTCTTTAAGTCCCATTCTTTGGCTCATTGGGCTGCAACAACAATAGAGCACTCAGCTAAGATCCAGAGCTCATCAGGAAGTTTTTCACACGGGGCTTTTAAAGCCCTTTAACTCAGATCTCCTCCGTAATGGAGGAGGTACGTTCACATATTGGCCAGGTTTACCCCGAAATCCCTGTCATCATTGCCTCCAGGCAGGCATTTAGGGAGGTCATGCCTTTTCCTGATGGCTCTGACATGGAGAAATAGATTTGGGTGTCATCAGCATACTGATAACAGGCCGCAGGCGGGGTGTCCGTGAAAGTTCCCCCTCCCCCCGATGACCTCGTTTATCACCGCCGCGGCCCATTTAAGTCTTTTTTTGGCCTGGTCAGGCCTTGGTAAGCTGGTGCAGTGTCCATTTTCCCCACCGCCCCACATGCACAAATGGCCTCTGCGAGGCCTGGCATGATCCAGGGCCTCACAGAGGCTATTTGCATAAGAACAGCCCTGCTGAACCAGGCCCAAAGCCCATCTGGTCCAGCATCCTTTTTCACACAGTGGCCCACCAGATACCTCTGGAAGCCACAGGCAGGAGATGAGGGCAATTAAAAAAAATGCTGCCGCGCATGCGCAAATGGCCTCTGTGAGGCCCTGGACCATGCCAGGCCTCACAGAGGCCATTTGTGCATGTGCGGCAGCGGGGGAAATGGCCACCGCGCCGGCTTACCAAGGTCCGAATGGGCTGAAAGAAGACTTAAATGAGCTGTGGCAGTGATAAACGAGGCCAGAGGGGGGAGGGGAACCTTCGCGGGACACACACACACACAGAGCCTTTAGGAAGCCCCTTGAGGCAGCTAGTGGTATTTTTTTTTTTTTAAATCACGAATGCTCCCCTGGACTGAACTGAACGGGGGGGGGGGGGCGTTCAAAAGGGGGCCAGACCAAACTGGTCTGGTCAGGTTCAAGTGCGGTTTGCACTTGAACTGAACCTGGTCAGCTGGTTCCATGCACACCCCTACAGAAGAGGTCTAATAATTGTCTCCTTAAGACAGGAAGGCATCCTGCCCTCCCTCACATCATATTATGCCTGTACCTAAGCAATTGCACTGGCTGCTGATATGTTTTTGGGCGAAATACAAAGTGTTCGTTATTACCTTTAAAGCCCTGAATGGCTTAGATCCAGGTTATCTTAGAGAATGCCTTCTTCTTCACGATCCCCACCACACATCAAGTCATCTGGAGAGGTCTGCCTCCAGCTGCAACTGGTTTGTCTGCTGGCAGCTCAGGATTGGGCTTTCTCTGCTGTTGCTCCTAGGCTGTGGAATGCACTTCCCACAGAAACCCTTAACAACATTGCTAGCGTTCAGGAGAGCCCTCGAGACTTACTCTTTTGGTCTGGCCTTCCAGGGTTTTTAAACTGTTTTTAAACCGTTTTAAACTGTTTATATTGTTTCCGTTTTTGATTGTTTTGTTGGTTTTAATTATGTCTCTATTTTGCTTGTTGTGAACTGCCCAGAGCTGACAGATGGGGTGGCATAGAAATAAAATACTTAAAATGAAATAAAATGAAATAAATGATATAGAGCAACTCTTGCCCCCTCTCCCCGCAAATCTTTAATAGCCACTAAGGTCTGGCATACCATTATGCACTGTCCTACAGCCATAAAAACAATTCATTGCACAGTAGAAGTCAAAGGCACAAGTTACAGATCTCTTGGACTGCGACTTATACTAGGGGTGTGCACAAACGATTCATGCAGAACTGCTTCACCTCGAACCGGGGCCACTTCGAAGGGTCGGTCCATGACGGAACTAAACCAGGTCCGGTTCAGGTGAACTGGTTCTGCACAGTAAGGGAGGGCGCACTGGGAGGGCGCACTGGGAGGGCGCACTGGGAGGTGTCAAGAGCTGGTTAACCTGCTGGTGTGGCTGCTGGCACCACAGCTGGCCACCCCAAGTGTGCTCTTCCCCCTTCTACCAAGCCTCTGGCTTGGCACTGGCTTGGTTCTGACCTCCATACACGCCCTTTAAGTCCCTTTAAATGGCTTTTAAGCCCATGTCCTGACAGCTGTTGCACCTCTGCTCCTCAGAAGAGCCCAACAGCAAAACAGTCTCATACAAAAACAGGTTATTGGAAATGGGGAGATGGAGAGGGGCACTATATTTCTGTTATTCTGGGAAGGGATCATGATGACTTTCTAGGAGGAAATATGTATGTGAGGGATGGCAAAGGATCCTGGGGTCTGGTCCACTGTGATGGAAGATGCTGTTGCAATGGCAGACCCAGGCAAAGCAGTCCTGGAACACCCAAGCACACTCCTGCACAGAAGTGCTCTTACCCCTGGATCTTGGGGCCCTGGACTGTGGCCTCCAAAGGCCTGGGGGACCTCCTGCCACCACCCTACAACTGCTGCTGCCCTGCCGTGAGACTGAACCACCATTTTTTTCAATAATTCTAGCCATTGGGGGTGGGGGGTAAGCCTCCCTGGCCTCCCCCCATGGCAGCGGCAGTGGTAGTGGGCAGAGCAGGAGCAGCCACTGGGCCTGACCATCTGGCCCAGCAGCCCCGGAAAACTGCGAGGTGCTCCAGCACACCTGTGCAGTTATAATAGAGTGTTGCTGTGGCGGAAGGGAAGTTCGCAGTGGGTGTGGTTCAGGTGCTAAAATTACCTAGGTGCGCCACTGCTCCTGCCCCTGTGTTGGCTTGCCAGCCAGGGATTTAGCCCTCTCATAAGAAGGCCAGTCCACTGGGGAGGACTAGAGGCTCAGTGAGCTTCAAGCCTCCATCGGACTGCATTCTCATGAGGTAGACCATCCAAGTCAAGGGGGGCCTGCTTGTGTTGGGCCCCTGTTCTCTCTGGTAAATAATAGAACTTGTACACTGTAAGCCTTCCTCTCCAGGCAACCCTTTCATACCCCCAAGGAGTAGTAGCCATTCCATGTATATGGGCAGTCCCAGGTGGGCAAGCTAGGGAAACAGCAGGACCAGGGACAGGTCTTTACTCTCATTCAAATTTTCTGGGCTTGGACCGACATTGTGGTGTATGCAAATTGGCCACCATGGGGAATCGCAGGTGAGGGGAGTCCTGATCATCAGTGATTCCAGGTACGTAGGGTGGCTGTTGCAGGAAAAACCAAACATGGATATGTGCTAATGGATGACCAGACTGGCAGGGGGACGGCTTGGACTGCTTCCTCGTGTCACTCCCGCCTCCCACGTTTTATTTTTTTTTCTTTTATTGCAATGAAATCACAACAGTGCATAAACATGATCAAGGTAAGTAATCATATATGTGAATATAACTGGAAAAGAAAAGAAAAAGAAAAATCCCTTAAACATAACATAACCATCCCTTAAACATAATAAGATACAGCCAACGCAAAATAAAAAAGGAAAATAAAAGAAAAAACACCTTCATCTAAGGATATATATCTTATGTTTCAAAGCATAAACAATTCAATAAATGCTGAAAATAGCTGAAAATTCCTTTTCTTTACCTTGCTGTTAGAGAAAAAAAAACCCTGTTCAAATGCTGACAAGCAACACATGCAAGTTATTTAAAGTTTCAGTTCAGGAGTAATTCTGTCCTTCCAATGTTGTTTTATAATCCCTTTGGTGACCCCCAAGTGTAAAGAATCCACAATTCTTGATGTAATGCTAGATTCCATATGCTGGGTATGTACCCCAACAAAACATGAATGTCCTTGACAAGCAATGATAGCTGCCCTGTCATGTTAACAACCATGTAATTTTCAAGCCAAAATGGTGCAATAACCAGACAGGACCAAACCATATACATTAAGTGCACCCTCATACAGATTACACCTCCAACATCTAGAAGTCTGCAGCCATCCCTTGTTAAACATTCTCTGAGCTGTCCAATAAATGTGGAACAAAAGTTTCTGCTGTATTAGCTGCATTTTGAGATCTAAGGAGACATGTTTTACAGCCTTCAAAGCAACCCACCGTTGATTTAATAATACAATACAATACAACAAATATTTATATACCGCTTTTCAACTAAAGATTCCAAAGCAGTAATAAGATAGGGTATTCAAGATAATTGTTCCAGAGATCTCAGTTATAATCAATATCAATCTTGTCAATGTCTTCAAACTTCTGATAGAGAGCAAGGTTATAGGCTTAGTTGCATCCAATAGATGTTCCAGATCTAATAACAGAAGTGGAGTTTCTGAAGCTGCAATAGCATCAGGACCAAAGAGCCATGATAGTAAATGTTTTAGCTGAATAAACTGCCAGCTAGCATTTAAAGGCAGATCAAACTCAGCTCTCAAAGTGTCAAAAGGTTTAAAAACAGCTTCAGAAGAGATCAGTTGATCTAGCGTGATTACATTGTGGGACGCCCAGTTAGCCCAATAAAAAGATTTTCGATTTTTAGACAGGGATTTTTCCCAAACATAAGCTTGTCATGCTGGAAAGGATCAAAAACATTCTAGAACCCAAAGTTCTCCATATATGCCTTGCAGTTTAAACCACCAGTAATGACCTAGATCCCTGAACAAATGATGAACTGAGCACCTGCCAAGATTTCAGTGGAGTCAAATAATAACTTTCAAGCTGTGCCTGAGTTGTGACCAAACCTGAGACTCATTGTTCCACCAAGACTGAAGATAGAATAAATACCCAATGATAAGCCTGAAAATGGGGGAAATGGAATCTGCCTTCTTCAACAGGTAGTTGACGTTTACAAAATGAAAATCTGGATGAGTATCCTTGCCATCAGAAGTCATTAACTAGTTTATAAGCTTGCTTAAAACATGATAAGGGGAAGGTGTTGCCCTCTCCGCAGTACCCATCTCCACAGCTTGCTTGTGTCAAGTAACCAGGCTGGCTGGCAGGTGCCGTCTAGCCTGCATGGCCTTTTACTCTCATGAGTGAGAGATCCTTAGGAAAGGGGCATCATTGGACATTATTAATGATTCAGCTTCATCTCTTGGTAACTCAGGACAGTTCTTCTCATGGGTAGTGCATGTGTCTCTCCATGGTCTTTCACTGAGAGAGTGGTCTGCTCCAGAGCTGCATAGGAATATAGGAAACTGCCATATACTGAGTCACACCATTGGTCTATCTAGCTCAGTATTGTCTTCACAGACTCGCAGCAGCTTCTCCAAGGTTGCAGGCAGGAATCTCTCTCAGCCCTATCTTGGAGAAGCCAGGGAGGGAACTTGAAACCTTCTGCTCTTCCCAGAGCGGCTTCATCCCGAGGGGAAAATCAGTGCTCACACATCAAGTCTCCCATTCATATGCAACCAGGGCAGACCCTGCTTAGTTATGGGGACAAGTCATGCTTGCTACCACAAGACCAGCATCTGTCATTATCACACGGAAGGAATCTCTCCTGTGACCGGAGGCAATACTGCTCCTGCTTGTTGGTTCTTCTCATGAGGAACGCCAGAGACTGCATGCTTTTACTAAAAGGGAAGGGGGGCTGGCTGGGTTCCCCTTCCCCAATTTTATTGTACAAAAAAACAGAGCAGAGACATTCAAGAATTCCTGGGTGGCTTTACCTTTTAAACCCTTCTGTGCCCCCTCCTGCTTTTTTTTTTTGGCCTCGTGCCACCACTGGTTTCTCTGAGTGGTATGACAGCCACAGTATCTAATGAACACAAAAGTAGTTACTAACAACAACAAGAAAAATGTATTGTGGGATACTTGGGCCTATACAATTTTATTCCTTCTATTTCTGGACAGCCACAGTTAAATGAATGGTAAAGTGAAAATTACTGCTAGTATGTACATTGCTTGGGTCAGAAATTTGTATTGCCCTTTGATCTGATTTTTAATTATTATTCCAAAGGTGAAGTGTGTCCTTGATGAAGGAAAGCTTCAATACCAATAGTGTATCCATTACTGGTGATTACATTTTGTGGAATGAATCTGTGGGGTAAACTGGCAAATTTTACCACTGAAGCCACCTGTGCCTCAAAGTGGTACTTTGCTCCCTGCATTACCCGGGAGAAAATAAAAGGCAAGAGAGATGGCCCTTCAAATGTAACCTTTTTTGTTGCTCAGACTGAAGAGGGCCAAAGAAAGAACTCTCATTCCACCTCCATGCCACAAGAAACAGGACAAAAACAGCCTCTCCCCTACATAACTCACAATTCAAGTGACCATAAGATGTCCTTTTTCTGAATGTTATATAGCTCAAGGAGACAGAAAAGTACCCGAAGAAAGTTTTGTATGGGAACTTTAACTTCCCATCCCATTTGACTTTTGGTCTTTAAAATACAGGTCAAATCAATGAATTTAATGAAGGCCATTGAGCACAATAGCTTTGCCTTGCATTTTGACCCAGATAAAGGAGAGTCAGTCTAGGTCAAAAAGCTTTAGCAAAACTTTAAGTGGTTAGTACACAAATGTGACAGAATGTTTAGAATCTTAGAGACTTGCAAGTCCCATTGACAAGCAGTTAAAAGTATTTGAAATGGCTGCATGAATGAACTTTGATAAGGTAGGGCCATTCTCTTCTATTGTCCCTTTCTCTTCATACTAAAACACCCCCCAAAAAAGAACAAGAGTCAATGAATGTATAATGCACTCTCACTTTTACTGGGTTTCTTTGGACTTTTTTTGTGGGCTGTTCACTCTATTTAAATTCCTCGCCACACATTAAAATCTTTCTCAGATGATTGTGACTGTTGAGTCACCCATGTCAGTACAAACCCTTTAATTATGCTAAGAAAACTATGGTGGGTTGGGACACACTTAGATTAATAGAAATGAAGATTTAAATTAGGGATCCTCTGCCTTTCTCACAAAATGGGTAAAAAAAAATTCCACTGGAGTTGCTTAGCTACCACAATGTTAAGCACAGTGAACAAAAAATAATTTTTTAAAAAAATTGACTGGAAGATTGAATGTAGATTCATATTTAATGTTTAAATGGCTTTTTTCTTGGATTGGTTGACTCTGTGGGAGTTTTGCAGACCTCTATAGTAAAGATTGTTTTAATGAGTGTGAAAGAGGCAAAAATGGAAGAATTGGAGTTCTTCAGAGATGCCTTGTTCCTATGCAGTTCTGTCAGCTTTAAAGGAAGCAACCTCTGAGAAAATGTGTAACTTTCAGATGCCTGGCAATATAATAAGGCTTGTGTGATCTGGGCAAGAAAAGTCACTTAAAAAAACTCTGCCAGGTCAAAGATTAGGTTGGTCTTTTATTTATGTTCAGACGGACCACTCTAAGGGACCACATGTTGGTTTCACATGCTTTCATAGCTCTAAGGTCCTAGCCACTGCGCTTTTTTTTTAAAGTCATTTTTTCCCCTCCCTGGTAATTCTCTATAGCTAGATTTTTATTGTACTTTACCCTTTTGTCTAGTTTCTGTGTTTGAATTCTCCCCCTTCATTCATTGACTGGCAACTTTCTGTCACCCATCTTCGACTTTTCTCCTTACATCTGCATTAAAGCTGTCATTGACTTCTGTTTTCCCCTCCCTCCTCCATATCTGACAGCCAAAAGCCTTCGTCTGCTTTTATAGCTTTTTGTTCACATTATGACATAACCTGTGCAAAGTGGCAACAGCTCCCCGATCTCCGCATGTAAAATTTGCAGCATTTTTTGAGACGGGTCAGTGCCCATTTTGGGGACCCTTTTCTTTATTTGAGGACCGTGCTAAAACTTTTTGCAGATGTGAGCCATTCAGGAGCAGGCTGTGGCTGCATGCAGAGATGAGGAAAGAAGAAAAGGCCTTCCTATTTTGTGATTGCCATAGTAACTCAAACATTGCCAGTGTGTTGGGGCTGTTATTTTGTTTTGTTTTTGTGGGGTTTCTCGGTTTGCTAGGCCTGAGCCAGTGAATCCGATTTCCTGTGCAATCAAGCCCTCTACTGGAGATCATGCCTTGCATGACACAGGGTTACCAAGAGGACAGTGTGCTTGTTAGGTCTGAAATTAAAGCATTTCAGTTTAAAATAATACCCATTTGTATCCATTTTGTCCAACATAACAACAGCTGCTGTCCCTGGGATGACAGGCTTGCCTTTTAAACCAAAGTCTCATATGACATTTATGAATGAGGCAGACCCTATTCATTTTCACTTTGAATTCACAGTCATTACTTGGGGTTGTTTGGTGTTATTTCGCAGTCTCCTTTATTTTTTAGGCATATGCCTGATACCCAGCATTGTGTGTACGAGCATATAGGGACTATGATGGGAAACAGTTTTGTATGAGAACCTGATTCTAAGTAATTTGTGTTTGACTGAAGAAAGAAAGAAAGAAAGAAAGAAAGAAAGAAAGAAAGAAAGAAAGAAAGAAAGAAAGAAAGAAAGGCTTCTATTCTAATCCATAGCATTTATATGAACTTATCTTCTTGGAACATCATTGTTAAATGCCAGAGTAATGGCTGTACTACTAAGCACTTGTATACTAGTTCTGCTACTTCAGATCTGGCTAAAATAGGAGCTGATCTGAACATAAGCAGAAGGCAGATTTTGCACAGGAAGGCATGGAAGAAGTGAATGCATTGCATACTTTTCCTTCCCAGTATATGGTCCGCTTGTTTGGAGCCAGACGACAATGACAACAACAACAACAATGACAATGACAATGACAATAACTACTACATCTGTTTATATACTGCTTTTCAACAAGAGTACTTAAAGTGGTTTAAACAGAAAAATAAGTAAATAAGTGAGTAAATACGATGGTTCCCTGTCCCAAAAGGGCTCACATTCTCAGAAGGAACATGGGGAAACACCAGCAACAGACTCTGTTTCAAAGGGTAGCAAAGGAAAAGGCATGAGGACGGAACAACCAGTGCAGAGTTACATGGGGCAGGTTCACAGATACAAGTTCAACACTCATTGATTGCACAATCAAGTGATGACTTGCATGTTTGAACGAGCCATCAGAGAGGATTCGCCACAGACGGAGTTTTCATGTAATTCGTTCCCAATTTTATACGCTCAGCTGAGGAGGTACTGCAAGGAGGTGATGCGGGAGCAGGCTGAACTCCTCCTACCCACCATGCAGGGAGCCATCAGGGCTCAGAGTGTGAGCTGGGCGGGCCCCTCTTTTTGGAGGGGGAAAAAACCACAACTTGGGTGGCTATGCAGTTGTTTGACCACGTGGAGGCTGTCCTGGTAGTGAAAGGTGGGGAGACTCATATCATTCCTCCAGCATGCTATTGCAGCAGGGGTGTTGGAAGGTTGGAGTGAACCTGGGACAAAAAGTGAAACCATTTCTCCACCCACTCAAACATGTGATGGACACTGTCAAAGCTAACCACTCAAACCATCCATCTTTCCATCAGTTTTTGGTGTTTTGGGATAATCCATTCATTGATCCAGGCCAGCTTCTGAATGGTGCTTTAGTTCCTTTAATTCCAGTCCTGCAGTGCAGCGGGGAAATGCTTGACTAACAAACAGAAGGTTGCCGGTTCGAATCACCGCTGGTACTATATCAGGCAGCAGCATCATAGGAAGATGCTGAAAGGGATCATCATCTCATATTGCGTGGGAGGAGGCAATGGTAAACCCCTCCTGTATTCTACCAAAAGAAAACCACAGGGCTCTGTGGGCGCCAGGAGTTGAAATCAACTTGACGGCACACTTTATCTTTTAGTAGAGGCAGGGCTAACAAACAGCCAGCAGCAAGAGCACTGGAGGCAGCCTGCACTTGACTCTCTGTAAATAATATCTGTATCATTAAACTGTTAATATTCCTGATTCTACTCCACCGTCCTGTCCTTGCATACCACAACTCTCTCCTCTGGATTCTACATATCCATGCATCCCACTGCGGATATGTGGATCGAGACCAAGGAGGTATGTAATACATTTTCTGTTAACAAGGATGCCGCTGTTTGAGGGTCTCAGTGTTATTACCCTGCAGAACATAGGATGCTGCCATATACTGAGTCAGACCACTGGTCTATCTAGCTCAGTATTGTCTTCACAGACTGGCAGCGGCTTCTCCAAGGTTGCAGGCAGGAATCTCTCTCAGCCCTATCTTGGAGAAGCCAGGGAGGGAACTTGGAACCTTCTGCTCTTCCCAGAGCGGTTCCATCCCCTGAGGGGAATATCTTGCAGTGCTCACACTTCTAGTCTCCCATTCAAATGCAACCAGGGTGGACCTTGCTTAGCTAAGGGGACAAGTCATGCTTGCTACCATAAGACCAGCTCTCCTCTCATATGAGGTAACACCTCATAGGAGGGTGTTACCCTCACCTGAGGTAATACCCCTGTCAACACATACAAGGACCTGAAAAGCACTTCACCTACATTCCCCTGGTGACTAGCTGAGGTCATTCACAGGTCACTCTAACTCCACAGAACTGTAACATAACAACTTTGCCACTGTTTACATGGGGAAGTTCTAAGGGTAACGGAATCAGGCATGCTACTACTTTTTCAATGACTGTAGCCATAAGCAAATTTTCAAGTTGATACACCCACTGTCAAGAGAATATCTCCTACTATAAGGTCATATTTTGACAAAACCCTTGAATATAATAGAATGTGTCTGAAACATGCAAAATGCATTGATAACAGACATCATTTCTGATTCTGTTACCGATGTATTTTGCAAGTTTGAGACAGTATAATATTTAAGGGGTTTGTAAAAAAATATGGCCTTATAGTAGATGTCATCTTATTATTTATTTATTTATTGAATTTCTATACCGCCTAATATAGAAATCCTCTAGGCAGTGTACAGATTAAAACATAATATAAAATATAAAACATTTAAAAATAATAAAAACAGATAAGTATCACAATAGATAAAAACACATTAACATTTTATATTTAAATTTCAGTTAAAAGCCTGGGAAAAGAGGTAGGGCTTCAGAGCCTTCCTAAAAGCAAACAGAGAAGGAGATGCTCTTATTTCAGCAGGGAGTGTCTTTGAAAGACCTGGGGCTCTTGCCAGTCAGTATACATAATATCAGCTTGAAAATTTGCTTATAGCTACAGTCATTCGAAAAGTAGTAACATGCCTGATTCAGTTTCCCTTGAAATTGCCCATGGGGTACAATCCAGCAGGGAGTTTTTCTGAGGAAGCTCCCTTGAAATGTAAGCTTTGCTTTTTATCTGCTTCAGCTGGTATGCCAGCTACAGTCCCACCTGTAGAAAACAGATTGGCCATGGTGATTCATGTCAACAAGTCACAGGTTGGAGTGAAGTCAGAAATTGTTTCCCAAGGCTAACTGGTTGTGTAAACAGCCCATTTTCAGGGGAGATATTGCAGCATCTATGGAACTCCCTCCCTAGCAAGGAGGGTTTCCTCCTTTTCTGCTTTCAGACAAATAACGAAGACTTTTTAAAAAAAAATTTCAGAAACCTTTTAGCCCTGCACAAAACTGACTTTACATTGACTTTATCCATTCTTTTACTTCTGTGGGTCTCTTATTGGGTTGTGTATTAAATAATCTTACTTACCATTTTATTTTTTTTGTAAAGCATGTTGGGAGGATTTTTATATGAAGGAACAAGGTATACATTTGAAATGCAGAAAAAGGTTAAATCATATTTCTTATATCTCACAGCAGGATCTCCAGAAATAATGAGAATTATGCTTGCCAGCTAGACAAAAATGACCTTATTTTTCAGCTTTTTGCATTTTTCTTGAGTGGAGAAATGGTTAATCTCAGGATGTTTGGGGGCTGCTGTGGGTTCTGCACTTTTAACATTGGGTTTCACCCCCTTTCTGCTCAATTTCACCGCATATCATTTTGCAGGGGCTGGCAGTCTTGTGTCTTTACTAGGCCCCACCTTGTGACCAGAGGAGGAGCTATAATTGTTTGGACAGGTCCAGAGAACCCGAACTGCCCAGGCTCCAGGCTCCACCTTGCTCCCCTCCCACTTGCCCTCTCCCTCCAGCTGCCTAGGGATTCTGCCCACCTCTGCAGCTCACCCAGTTTCGAGGTCCATCCTCCTTCCATCAGCCAGGGGCCCGCTGGAGGACACTCATGTGCCTATCTTCCCAGTAGGCTCTCGGCCAACGGAAAGAGGATGAGCCTGTGAGCTGGGTATCAGGAGGCAGCTGGCGGTGGAGGTGGCAGTGGTGATGATGATTTATATTCTGCTCTTCCTCCAATTTGCCCAGAGCGGTGTACTACATACTTAAGTTTCTCCTCACAACAAGCCTGTGAAGTAGGTTAGGCTGAGAGAGAAGTGACTGGCCCAGAGTCACCCAACAAGTCTCATGGCTGAATGGGGATTTGAACTCGGGTCTCCCCGGTCCTAGTCCAGCACGCTAACCACTACACCACACTGGCTTTCTAGTGATGGCGGGGGCACCAGCTGGATGGGTGGGTGGCCAGCTGGAGGGGGAGGGTGCACTACTATGGGGGTACCACCATGATGGGTGGGGGGGCTGCCCATGTTTACTATGTGAAAATGGGCGTACTCTACCCTCGTCCCTCGCTATGCCCCTGTTTGTGACATCACCAAACAAAGCTTCCGAAATATCTGGGTTTTGGAGGCATCTGGCCTGGCAACCCTAATGAGAATAGATCAGAAGCTACTGGGCATGAGTGGTGCCAGGGCAGGCCAAGGTACTGCGGCATCTGATGCTGCCTTACCCCATGTCTCAGGCGGGGGCCATCCCCCTTTCAGAGCCAACCCTGCATAGCAGCCAGGGAGGGAGGGTGGTTGCTAGCAGCCTCTTTTTCTCATACTTCTTGCATGTTTGCAAGGAGTGTGAGGAGCGGTGCTCCTTGGAAAGCTTGCTAATGCCAGGTGGGTCCCCAAAAGCTGCTCCAGTGGTGATGCTGGGAGACACCTTGCCGTCCTTGTTGCACCTGAGCTGACTGTCTCACCTAGCTTCATGAAAGGGCTGTCCCAACATTGCTTGCATTGCTCGTGCTCACGTGGACATCGGAAAGTACTTGTTTTGCTGCTGCTGTCCTGTGAAGGTAGATGAAGCACTTTCACCTCTGGAACTTGACTGGCAGCATCCCAGACAGCACTTTTAAAACAGAGATTTCTACTTTCAGATATTTTACTCACTGGGGACAATTCAAATAATAACATTCATACCCAGGTAGTTCCATGGGAATTGGGTAAACCTAAGCATAAAATGAAACAGATACATTTAGAGCTGTAAGCATTAATCCATTTAATTGGTAGATTAACCAGTTTAAGCATGGATTGATTCATTGCTGAGGGTAAATTTTAATCAGTAAGGTTTAGGACTGCCAACTCTAACTCAAACTATTGCTGAAGATTCCGCCACCCACCCCCAATATTTTTTCCAGTATGTTTCACAGTATCAAACCATTAAAATCTCCAGGATTGCTTTTGATAATCCGCTGGAGACTAATGCTGATTCCTGGAGATTGTAAATGTTTATTTGTTATGCTCTTTTAATTCTAATGTGCTACTGAATGGAAAATAAGCTATTAAAGATGCCCTTTCCTTCTCACATTGGCTTTTTAATATGATGATCCTTACATTAACTCACACTTTCTTCACTATTGCAAAAAAGTATGTATTAAACCTTTGCTAATATGTACATATATATGTACAAAACTATCCGTTTTCCACAATATGATCTTGAGAATGTACCCACCATTTTCAAAGAGAACATCAGGATCTGCTTTGAAGTACTGAACTTCATTGAGAGGGAACCAGAGGAACTGTGGAATGAAATCAAAGAAGTTGTTAAGGACAAATATGAAAAGAGACTGCCAAAGACCAAGAAACAGAAGAAAGCAAAATGGATGTCAGAACAGATGGTCAAGAAAGATAAAGACCTCATGAAGGAACTGAATAGGGAATTTCAGAAAGCTGTTAGAAGAGACAAGGAACAGTACTGCAATACATCTGTAGTACATCTGTAAAGACCTTGAGGATGGAAATAGACATGGAAAAACAAGGCAAGTTTTCCAAAAGATCTCTGGACTCAGAGGGAGATTCCAACCTCAAATTGGTATGTTAAGGGATGCCAAAGGACAGATAGTAACTGATTCAGAGAAGATCAAACACAAATGGAAGGAGTACACTGATAATCTGTACAGCAGGGATGTCAACATCCAAGATATTCTTGCAAGAACCTCTACCTCTAGTAAGGGAAGATGAAGTTAGATCAGCACTCTGGTTATTACCAAATTGGAAGGCTACAGGGATTGATGGAATAGCTACAGAAATATGGCAGGCAACAAAAGAAGAATCAGTCAAGGCTCTAACCAAACTATGCCAGCAAATTTGGAGAAGGACACAGAGGCCAACTGACTGGAAGAGGTCAGCATACATACCCATACCAAAGGAAGGAGACTTAACAGACTGCGCAAACCACCACACAATACCCTTAATTTCACATGCTAGCAAAATAATGCTCAGGATCATCCAATGCAGATTAGAGCCCTACGTGGAAAGGAAAATGCCGGAATGTTCAAGCTGGTTTCAGAAAAGGCCAAGGAACAAGAGACATCATTGCTGATGCACACTGAACAATTGAGAAAGCCAAAGAATACCAAAAAGAAGTCAATATGTGCTTTATTGGCCTTAGAAAAGCCTTCAGTTGTATTGACCATGTCAAGTTGTGGAATATCCTTAGGAAAATGGGTATCCCAGAACATCTTATCTCATGAGAACGCATGAGAAACCTATACACAGGGCAGGAAGCCACAGTCCAGAAGGAAAATGGTGAAACTGGTTCCAGATCAGCAAAGGAGTAAGACAAGGCTGTATACTTTCTCCTTACTTATTCAATTTATATGCTGAACATATTCTGAGGGAAGCTAGATTGGAAGAAGATGAGTGCGGTTTTAAAGTTGGAGGAAGAAACATCAATAACCTGTGCTATACTGATGACACACTGCTCTGATTGCTGAGAATGCGGATGATCTGCAAGCTCTAGTAATGAAAGTCAAGGAGCACAGTCAAAAAATGGGACTATGATTAAATGTAAAGACTAAACTAATTACAACAGGTACAGCAACCAACCTCAGAATTGATAATGAAGACACTGAAGTGCTGGATAGCTTCTTCCTTTTAGGATTGACCATCAACAGTAAAGGATCCAGCAGTCAAGAAATACATCGCAGACTAGCACTTGGTAGGGCTGAAATGAAGGCCTTGGAAAGGATATTTAGATGCCATGATGTGTCTCTACCTACAAAGATTAGAATTGTTCAGACAATGGTTTTTCCTGTGACACTCTATGGATGTGAAAGCTGGACTTTAAAGAAATAGGACAGAAAAACTATCGACGCTTTTGAACTTTGGTGCTGGAGAAGACTTGAGGATACCATGGGCAGCCAGGGAAACAAACAAATGGATCATAGAACAAATCAATCCAGAATTTTCACTCGAGGCACAAATGACCAGACTCAAACTATCATACAGCGGACACCTTATACGAAAACCCAGCTCTCTTGAGAAGTCCATAATGCTGGGAAAAGTTGTAGGAAAGAGAAAAAGAGGATGACGAGCAGCAAGGTGGATGGACTCGATTATGACAACAATGAATACACTCCTGAGAGACCTTACAGGCCAATATGAAGATGGATCATCCTGTAGAGAATCTATCTATGTGGTTGCTAAGAATCGACACTGATTTGATGGCACTTAATCAATCAATCAATCAATCAATCAATCAATCAATATGTACATTTATTTAACTGTAATTGTAGATGTAAATATAATTTTGGATTGTATTAAATATAAACATTTAACTGATCTATCAATTGGTTAAAGGACAACTGATTAATCCACATAAATGTGTTATGAGCTGGCAGGATTAATTAAATTATGCTGATTTCAATAAGGCTTAAGGCACAATTAGACAAAATGGCAGGAAAACTGTAAATGGATTTCCCATAGTTGGTTTAAAACAAAACAAAACATAAATGCCACCCTCCTGCCTGAATTGGATTGGGACCATGGCACTGAAGGAGTGGAGGCTTAACCTTTTCTCCTATACCATGTTCCTGATCTCAATTCAATCCCCTAGATTAGTGTTCTTCATTGCAGGACTCAGGAGCCAGTGGTGACTCCCATTGATACTAAGTGGGGCTCCCTGACCAGGGGTGTAGCTATAGTTGAGCTGATGGGTTCAAAGAACCCGGGGCCCCCCAGCTCCTGTGAGCCGCCCCTAGCTCCACCCCTCCCTATTTTATTCATTATCTTCCCTCACTCTGAGTGGCCGCTGGGAAGAGGGAAGAACACAGGCCCCCTCTCCCCTAGCTAAGCTCCTGTCCCTGATTGTTTATTAGTCCTGTGCAAAGTTGAAGCTGAAGCTAAATACTCCACACAGCTCCCCTGCCACTGTGCAGAGGCGACCAGACCCACAACACAGTGCTGTGCTTTCCCCAGCAGTGGTGGGATGCCTTAAGGGAAACAGAGCCCTGTAGGGCCCCAGAACACCTGGGAGTGTAGTTCTTTCCACTGCTTTTCCATAGAGCTCTATGGGGAAAGCACTGGGAAAGGCGATACATCCTAGAAGTCTGTGAACACCTTTTAAGATGGTGCTGGGTCTTGACGGGGCCCTCTTTCCCTTAAAGCCCACCCACTCAGTGCTGCGGAAAGCATAGCATTCGCAGAGCTCAACACAGTAAGAAATGGCTCTCACACTGAAAGGTTTTTGCCAAAGTGGCCCCCACTTGAAAAATAGTGTGTAGATCACTGCCCTAGATGCTATTTCCCCAGCAGGGCAAAATTCTGGCTGCCTGTATAAGCCAGGGGTTCCTCTCCTAACCTTGGGCTCCTAGACGTTGTTGGATGATTATCTCCCACAATGGCTGGGGATGATAGGAGCTGTTGATTATAAGCAGGCAAGAACTTCCACAGGAGCAGCCATGTTGAAGTTGTTGCAGCAACAGAGTCTTTGGGGATGAGGCCATAGCTCATTGGTAGAGTCGTTGCTTTGCATGCAGAAGGGCCCAGGTTCAATCCCTGGTTTCTCCAGGTAGGGCTGGGAAAGGACTCCTCCCTGAAACACTGGAGAAGCTGCTGCCAGTCAATGTAGACCAGGGCTGCTCAACTTTGGCCCTCCTGCAGATGTTGGCCCACAACTCCCATAATCCCTGGCTATGGGCCACCGTGACTGGGGATTATGGGAGTTGTAGCCTAAAAACAGCTGGAGGGCCAAAGTTGAGCAGCCCTGATGTAGACAATACTGAGCTGGATGGTCAAACTCAGTATAAGGCAGCTTTAGTTCATTTCTGCATTTATACCCCACTTTTCCTTCAAGGAGCCCAGAGCAGTGTACATGGGTTATGTTTATCCTCACAGCAACCCTATGAGGGCTGAGAGGTACATGACTGGCCTAGAGTCACCCAGTGGGTTTCATAGCTGAATGGAGATTTGAACTCAAGTCTCCCCAGTCCTAGTCCATCACTCTAACCACTACACCACATTGGCTTCCTATCTTCCTGTGTTCCTTCTGGCAACTTAAAGGCTAAAAGATTTATGGTGGCAAAATTCATGGACCACAGTAACCGATAAGTAGACTAAACTGCATTTCATGAGCTATAAGTAGCCAGCAGCTTCTGAACTAAAAACAAAACAAAAAGCCTCTTAGTCAATTTTAGAAGGGCCAAAACGAGGTGAGATGACAAAGACGCCGTCTCTTTACATTTTGCCAAACAGCACCCACAGGGGAGGTGTACCAATCCGGGCCAAGACTTCAACAAGGAAAGAGAAGGCTTGTCTCCCCCACCCCCGCAAATACACACACACACAAACACACTCACCAACCCCTGGCCATACCATTTCCATGATAAAAATCATATCCATGCCCTGCAACGAGCCCCAAGTTGCTGTGTGTGTGTGTGTGTGTGTGT
Source organism: Hemicordylus capensis (assembly GCF_027244095.1). NCBI lineage: Eukaryota > Metazoa > Chordata > Lepidosauria > Squamata > Cordylidae > Hemicordylus > Hemicordylus capensis. The sequence continues at coordinate 38,378,338 of NC_069659.1, read as the reverse complement.
GTGTGTGTGTGTGTGTGTGTGTGTAGGTAGAACGGCAAACCTGAAATAGCTGTGCCTATTTTGTGCTTATGCGGAGTGTGTTGTAACATGCAATCGACACTAAAGAGTAAAATGCTTTGTGGGGCAATGGAATAATCTTCATTTTTTTCAACTCAGTTCTCTGTTTAAGCTTGATTGTATTGACACCTGCACTGTGAGGAGGAGGAGGAGGATGGCCTGCCTTTGTCGCTCATAATAGCTCATCATTATTGTTGTAACACGCCTTTAAAAGAAAAGGGAAAGGAAGGGAACCCCCCCTCCCCACCAAACCCTAATCTTCCCCTTGGTGCCAGTGACAGTTAACAATGGCAAGATAGTTTGTTCCCCCCTACTTCTTCCCTGACTCCCTCCCTTAACCTCCCTATTGTACCCGGAGTCACAATGTCCCAAAGCAGCACGGCTGGTTGGGGAACAGTTTCTTGTACTGTACCGCCCTACGCTTGATTGTTTAAATCTTTCTTATTCAACTGTTCTGAAGATTTACATTTTTAATGGCTCATTTATGTAATCCCATAAATAAAGTGGCAGAAAAAGCATCCCACACACAAACGAGCAAACCGGGGGCCTGTGAGAGGGGAAAGAAGCCGCTGACGCAGGTCACTCGGGGTCTCAGCTGCAGGGGCCTTGATTGGTATCAACCCTCATAGGCACAGTGGCAATGGACTTAAGACCACCCAGTCAGCCCCCAAACGGAGCATTACCCAGGGAGAGGAGGATGGCTCTATAGTTCACTCTCTTCTATTTAGCGTTCCAGAGCAAAAGACTCATTTACCTTCTTGCTTTGACAGCTGCACTTCTCCAGCAAAAAAAAAAAAAAGTTGCAATGATTAGCTGGCCTTTCTGCTAGCAGCTGATGTTGTCAGGGTTTCACCGGCCGTGTATTCCTAGGACTGATATCGGCCCTTCTAAAGTATCTGTGAATTGAGCCACCTGCCTGAAGATTCTGTCTGACAACTGAAACAGGGGGTAAAAATAATTGGAACTATATTCTGTTTGCTTTCAGACAACATGACTTTCCCACTTTGTTTCCTATCCCCAACTCTTCTTGCTCTCTCCTTAAATACAAACCTCCAGAGAAGAAATAAAGGCAATATATTTACAGAAAACAAACCCATGGATGGCAACTTAATAAGAACATAAGAAGGGCCTTGTTGGATCAGACCAAAGCCTATGCAGTCCAGCACCCTGTTTCCCACAGTGGCCCACATAGGAACATAGGAAGCTGCCATATACTGAGTCAGACCACGGGTCTATCTAGCTCAGTATTGTCTTCACACACTGGCAGCGGCTTCTCCAAGGTTGTAGGCAGGAATCTCTCTCAGCTCTATCTTGGAGAAGCCAGGGAGGGAACTGGGAACCTTCTGCTCTTCCCAGAGCGGCCCCATCCCCCTGAGGGGAATATCTTTCAGTGCTCACACTTCTAGTTTCCCTTTCATATGCAACCAGGGAAGACCCTACTTAGCTAAGGGGACAAGTCAGGCTTGCTTCCACAAGACCTGCTCTCCTCACCAGGTGCCTTGGGAAGCCATGCAACCAGAGATGAGGGTATGCCCTCTCTCTTGCTGTCGATCCCCTGCAACTGGTATTTGGAAGCAACCTGCCTCTGAATATGGAGGTAGCCTATAGCCATCAGCAATTCTCTGCCATAGGTTGTGGTGATTGCCTCAGGCTTGGATGGCTTTAAGCAGGCCTTGGATAAATTCATGGAGGATAAGTCTGTCCTCCATGAATTTGTCTAAGGCCTGCTAACTTGGCAAAGAGGCATCTTTTAACGTGGTGATTCTCTTTATTTAGCAGGGGGAGAGTAACTGGCCCTATCCACCCCTTGCACTGTACCTCCAGTGATTGTTGCTTTTTAGATTGTGAGCCCTTTGGGGACAGGATCCATCTTATTTAATTATTATTTCTCTATGTAAACTGCTCTGAGCAATTTTTGGAAAGGCGGTATAGAAATTGAATAAATAAATAATAAATAATAAATAACAACAACAACACCCCCCCCCCTGCAGTGAGGCACTACGTTGGTGTGGTTGTGGGGCTTGCGTGCTCTGAGGAAGGTGAGAGCTATGCCAGAGGTCCAACCATACTGGACAGGTCTCACCAGACAAAGAGTGCCTCTCCCATCAACAATATGGTGAGACGTAAATTTAATAAATCTATACTGGATCGGTCGGCGCCCAGGTCAACAAGGACCGTGCCAGGTGCTGGAGTCCCTGGACATCTGGTGGCAGGTGGGCAACAGGACTCAGGATCTTCAGTTGAGCAACCAGGGCTGGAGACTTTCTACTGGAAGAAATGTCACTTAACCGAAAAAAATATACGAAAAATGCCAACAAGGAAATAATGATCTGCTATTACAAGTCTAGTCCAACTAGAAGAGGCTATTTAAAAAAAATGTACCAAATTTGGAAAGAGAAGCATCCAGATACCGAAATAACAGAACAAAGGCTAGCAGACCAGAGAAGATTCATAATAAGAAATCAAGTATTCACAGGAGTTGAGCTGGAAGAACTGCAAAGAGCAACACAGGCTCAAGATATGGAAGAAGAATTACCACCAACTGAAGAAGTTGCTCAGGTGCAGGTGGAGGAGGTGTTGGAAATAGAGGATGCCACTGTTGCTGAACTGTTTCAAAATCAAAATCATACAACTGCCCCTTTGCCTTCACTTCAAAAACCCAAATGCCGCTTAGCAGAAAAGCAACAAGAACTAAAGCAAAAAATAACTGAGCACATGAACGAAACAACCACCAGGATTCGACTTCCCGCTCTAAAAACAGTTGCCAAAAAACAACTTGCTCAGGCATTAAAAGATGTCAATGCTGCACTTGCAGATATAACAACCAATAATTTGCAAGAAACAGACCAACTAATGTACAGTGCAGCAACAATAACAACACAAGGGCTCAGATATAAGATCAGTTGACCTGTCAAAGAAGAAAGTAGTACATCACCTAAATGGAAGATTAGATTAGAAAATAAAATCACTAGGCTTAGATCAGATGCTAGTAAATTGAAAGAGATGAAAGACAAGAAGCTGAAGAATGAAAACACCAAACAGTATCTGATTCAAAAACACCACCTAGATTCAAGGAAAATTAGAGAAGTCCTAGAAATAATAAAGCAGCAAATAACAGCAGTGTCAAAGAAGATTAGCAGATTTGAAGCCAGATTACACAACACAGGCAGAATCTCCAATTCCAGTTGAATCAGAGACGTTTCTACCAAAGCATAGAAGGAGAAACTGCAAGAATCATAGAAACCCCAAATAAAGAAGAAACAGTGCAATTCTGGGGAAAATTATGGGACAATCCAATAGATTATAATAAAAAAGAAGGCTGTGTGAAAGAGGTCAAAAAATGTAACCAACATATGCAAGATCTAATAATAACACCAGAATTAACAAGTGAAAGAGCAAAGAAAATTAAAAATTGGACTGCGCCAGGCAACGATGAACTGCATGGCTTTTGGCTTAAACACCTAACAAGCCTTCATAAACAACTATCAAAACAGTTCAATCACATTATGAAAGGCGGTGATATTGAACAATGGCTAACAACTGGGAAAACTCATCTCATCATGAAAGACCCAGCAAAAGGTGCACTTCCAAGTAATTACAGACCGATAACCTGCCTGTCAACCATGTTCAAATTATTAACTGGAATAATAGCAGATGAAGTGATGCAACACTTATTAACTAACAAACAGCTTCCAGTTGAACAGAAAGGAAATTGCCCAAACAATTTCGGCACAAAAGACCACCTGCTGATTGACAAAATGATTTTAGAAAACTGCAGTAGAAGAAAAACAAATCTAAGTGTTGCATGGATTGACTACAAGAAAGCCTTCGACTCATTGCCTCACACATGGATACTAAAATGTTTAGAAACAACTGGTGTCAGCAAAAACATTCAGATATTTATTTTAAAAAGCAACGAGCATGTGGAGTACACAGTTAACAATCAATGGCGAGGCACTTGGACAGGTTAGCATTAGAAGAGGCATTTTCCAAGGGGACTCACTATCCCCTCTATTATTTGTAATCACCATGACTGCACTTTCACAAATACTAAATAAAACAGGCCTCGGATACCAAACATCTAAAACATCTAGTAAAATCAACCATCTGCTGTACATGGACGATCTGATGTTGTATGGGAAGTCCCAGTCTGAAATCGAATCACTGCTAAACACTGTCCATATATTCAGTAGAGAAATAGCAATGGAGTTTGGACTAGACAAGTGTGCTGAATTAATAATGAACGGAGGGAAAATAACAAAAACAGAAGGAATAGAACTGCCCAATGGAAGCAAGATCAAGAACCTGGAAGAGAAAGAACCTTACAAATACTTGGGCATTCTCCAGGCTGATAACATCGCACACACTGAAGTTAAAAGAAAAATTGGAAGTGAATACATCAGGAGAGTTAGAAAAATCCTCAAGTCCAAACTCAATGGCGGGAACACCAAACAAGCCATAAACACCTGGGCTATACCTGTTATCAGATACACTGCAGGAATAATACACTGGACCCAGGCAGAGCTAGAGACACTAGATCGTAAGACCAGGAAAAGAATGACCATCAATCATGCTCTGCACCCCTGCAGTGATGTCGATAGGCTCTACCTCCCTCGCAGCTCAGGTGGAAGAGGAATGCTGCAAGTCCATCAAACAGTAGAGGAGGAGAAAAGAGGCCTTGAAGAATATATCAAGGACAGTGAAGAAGATGCACTTCAAATGGTCAAGAATGAGAAACTATTCAACACCAATGAAACAAAGCAGGCCTACAAGAAAGAACATGTCAAGAACCGAGCAGAAAAATGGAAAAATAAGCCCCTGCATGGTCAATATTTGCACAATATAAGTGGAAAATCAGACATCACCAAGACCTGGCAATGGCTTAAGAATGGCAACTTGAAGAAAGAAACAGAGGGTTTAATCCTGGCTTCACAAGAACAGGCACTAAGAACAAATGCAATAAGAGCAAAAAGTAGAAAAATGCACAACAAACAGCAAGTGCCGCCTTTGTAAAGAAGCAGATGAAACAGTGGACCACCTAATCAGCTGTTGTAAGAAGATCGCACAGACTGACTACAAACAAAGGCATGACAAGGTAGCAGGGGTGATACACTGGAACATCTGCAAAAAATACAAGCTACCTGTAGCCAAGAATTGGTGGGACCATCAAATTGAAAAAGTTGAAGAAAATGAAGATGTAAAACTATTATGGGACTTCTGACTACAAACAGACAAACATCTGCCACACAATACACCAGATATAATTGTAGTCGAGAAGAAAGAAAAACAAGTCAAAATAATCGACATAGCAATACCAGGGGATAGCAGAATAGAAGAAAAAGAAATGGGAAAAAATCACCAAATACAAAGATCTACAAATTGAAATTGAAAGGCTGTGGCAGAAAAAGACCAAAATAATCCCAGTGGTAATTGGCGCCCTGGGTACAGTCCCAAAAGACCTTGAAGAGCACCTCAACACCATAGGGTCCACAGAAATCACCATCAGCCAATTACAAAAAGCAGCTTTACTGGGAACAGCCTATATTCTGCGACGATATCTATAATAACCAACAGTATTGATGATAAAATCCAGCCATCCCAGGTCCTTGGGAAGGACTCAATGTCTGGATAAAACAAACCAGTCAATAACACCTGTCTGACTGTTTAAACAAGAAATAATAATAATAAAGAAGCCACCCAAGCTGGTGGCCAGCAACACATCCTTTGGCAGAGAACTGCATATAATAACAAGATACAGATACTTTGTCTTTCATGGTTTTTCTACTTTCATTGTGGCCATCTCTTTTCATATCATGGGTGGCTTCACTGGTCATGGCAGCAAGTGAAGTGGAGCCAACTTCTGGTTCCCACTGAGCACATGATCCTGGTGTGACCCCAAAGTGCCACACATTTTATGACGTGTGAACCCAGAAACAAGCAACATTTTCCTCTGTTGCCCAATATCCGTAACCAAGATGTGTAGCTAGGTGGCAGATGTTGGGTGGCGAAGGGAACTGCTGTTTGGCAATCCAACATTTCCAGGTGTACACCTCATGAACTTGTTGTATTTGTTATATTGTTTTTATGCCTGTTTTTATATGTTTTTATACTTTTAACATGATGTTTTTGTTGTCTTTTTATTGTGTGTTTTTAACTTGTAATCCGCCTTGGGGTTATCTTTTTAATGAAAGGCGGTATATAAATGCAAACATAAACAAACAAACAAACAAACAAACAAACAAACTGCGCACCACTTGCGGCTTAAGGCAGGAGCATGCACTCAGTGGGAACTGGTGGTTGGCACCACCCTAATTGCCACTGTGATATGTGAAGCCGCCCAGTTGGTCTTTAGTTCTGCACATTATCTTCATGAATAAGGATGTTCCTTATTCTATACCTAAAAACAAACAAAAGCTACAGTGTGCAGTGATCATCCACAGGCTTCTATGACTGTTATTAGCAATGGATTTCTGCAGGTAGAATCTTGCCCAATGTTTCTGGAGCAAATGGATTCTAGATTATAGGCTGAGTAGGTATACACTACTGCATGCGTCCAACATCCCCAAACGGTGAGAAGGTCCAGGGGCAGCGTTGTGTGCCTTTGGTTTCCTTTGGATAAGAGAATATTGATTATGCAACATGGTTTCAAAACGTTTGCTTTATTTACAAATGTAGAAGAAGAGTATGTGGCAACAAAAAGGCATTCTTACAAGGCAGCAGCTGTGTTACCCTACATCAGATCACCAAAGAGAACCTGGTGTGATGTTCTCTGTTGTTTAATCTTCATCAGATAACCCCAGAGCTGTAAGTTGCATTCAGGTCTTTAATAAACAACTACATTAAACATAGCACATCATCTGCTAACCCTTCAGTTTCCTACCAGTCTTGGGTCTCTGTGTCTGCAAAAACTGCTGGGATCTGTGGTACTGAAGGAATCTCCTTAAGGAACTGCACTGCACGCTAATACCTTCAGCCAGTTCACAACTCCCTGCCACAGGTTCAGTGCTGAGTGTCAACCTGCCCTTTGTGCCTTTTCTCAAATTGCAGTCTGCAGACAGACATTGAGGCTGTTCTCACAAGCAGCCAAGCCATAGATCCAGGCGGCTCCTGGTGGCACCTCAGCGGCAGACCCAGCTATGAAGCCCGGTGGTTAAATGAGGTTAAGGGAGTGAGTGCTCCCTTAACTCTGTTTAACTGACAATGTGTCAGTACCTGCTGATTTCAGCCGGCACTGAGACACTGAGGGGCGCCTGCCCATCGCCGGGGGAATCCACACAACGCACCACACAGAGGTAAGTTCTGCAGCCTTTCTCCCCACGCGTCTTCCCAGCTGGGTCTCTGATTGTGAGAAAGGTCCTGTTTTAGAAATTCTGTGCAGTGCTTGGAAATGTTGAGCACTTTATAAACAAATGCACATACATGGGGTTTCCTCACTAGCAAGTAATTTCCATAACATTTTAATGGGGCAGACAACTCCATAGATCCGAAGGCACATAGCTAATTCATGTATTATATTAATATCCCACTTTTCATTCTAGAATATTAATAAAATAAATAATAATCATAATATTATTACTGTGCAGTAAACACCATAACAACAGCAACCAACAACACCTAGATCTCAAAGTGGTATACACAACTTAAAACAATAAATAAAGCTCAATAAAAACAATAAAAACAATTTTGAAATCATCATAAACATTTAAAAATAGTTTTAACAAAAAGCATTTTAAAAAATAGTTTTAGCAAAAGGCCTGAGAAAACCGGTGTATCTTAAAGGATTTTTTAAAAGGCAGCCAGAGAAGGAGAAGCTCTTATATGGCTCCCCAGAGATGCCGTTTCTGTGCTTGTCCAGTGTCTGGAAGCTGTCAGGGTCTGGATGGGCCCAAACAAGGTCAGATTTAATTCCTCCAAGACTGAGTTGCTTTTGATCTGGCCAATTGCCGAGTCTGAGTCTCTCCCTGAAGATGGTCCGCGACTTGGGGGTCCTCTTGGACTCACAGCTCCTTGCTCAAGCAGCAGGTGGAGGCAGTGGCCAGAGGTGTCTTTGCCCAGCTTTGGCTGGTCTGCCAGTTGTGGCCCTATCTCGGCTGGCAGGCCCTTGCAACGGTAACTCATGCCCTTGTCATCTCTCGTCTGAATTACTGTAATGCGCTCTACCTGGGGTTGCCTCTGGAGTTGTGGCCCTATCTCGGCTGGCAGGCCCTTGCAACGGTAACTCATGCCCTCGTCATCTCTCGTCTGAATTACTGTAATGCGCTCTACCTGGGGTTGCCTCTGGAGACAACCCGGAAGCTTCAGTAGGTCCAGAATGTGGTGGCCTGCCTGCTAATGGGCGCTAGGGGATATGATAGTGTGACACCTCTCTTGGGGTTGCTATACTGGTTACCTATTTGCTTCTGGGTCCAATTCAAAGTGCTGGTTCTCACCTTTAAAACCCTTCAGGGCTTACTTTCAGGACCGCCTCTCCCAGCCAGAACTGTCCCGTCCTGTGAGATCTTCTCAGGTTACTCTTCTTTCGGTTCCTGGTCTCAGGAGAGGTCCATAGTACTAGGGCCCGTGGAAGGGCTTTCTCTGTTGCTGCCCCTTCACTTTGGAATTCTCTTCCTCCCCCAGATTTGGTCTGCCTCCTCCCTTTCAGCCTTTAAAACCTTATTGAAGACATTTCTTTTACGCCAGGCATTTGCCTTTTAAATTGTTTATTTATTTATTTGTAATTTTTTTCTATCTTTATTTTTTTAAATCTCGGATGCTTTTCTTGTTTGTACACCTCTCTGAATCTGTGGATTGGGCAGTATATTAAATCTTAATAAATAAATAAGGACAGGGAACACATTCCAAAGCCCGGGAGGCCCCACAGAGAAGTCTCTGTCTCGCATCTCCACCAAACGAGCTGGTGGCAGCCATAGATTAGCTCCCAATATAGGAAAATAGGTCTATAACATGTTAATTCAGTAGTTAAGTTTAATTCTAAAACCTTCCCTCCAAACCCTGCTGCTATTTCCTACTTTCCCACATTTTTCTTGACATAACTCTTCATTTATTTTGTGCCTTTTAATTAAACATAAATTTTCCTCTCAGAAGTTATTGATTACTATCGATGGCAATATTTGCTAACTTATCATTGTCCCATCAGGTGACATATTAGGGAGTCTGTTGTTAAGTGCACTAGAAAAAGATCCTGGAGAGAGATCCTACCACCATGACTTGTGATGTCACACACACCACACCAGAAGGCTTTTTTCTCTGGACAAGGGAGTAGTTTTTATCCAACTGAACTCTTCAGGCCTTTGCCTTGACGGATGCATACTGCTGAGCAGAGGCCAAGACTTTAACCCGACCATATTGATCTAGTCAGTCTAAGGATAATAGGTGTCAACCATTTATATTACATTTGCTGTTTTCTTCCTGCTTCCCTTATGTCTTTTTCATCTCAAGTTCACCATCAGAACCTCAATTCACACCCTCCATATGCCAATTATTCAGCAGTGACAAGGGGCTCCTTAGCAATATTACTTCATTAGCTGAAATAACTGCAGCATTAAGGAACTGCTCCACTGATGGAGGTAACTGTGGCTGACATGACGCCTGGTGTTACATCACCATTACACTCTGCCCTGGGGCTGCCAACTCAGAAAAATCAATTGCACAAGCAGTGTTGCATGTTTTCCTCATTCACCAGAATGCTGCATTTGAAACAATAGCAGCCCTGGGGCAGAGCGTTAGGGCGACTTAACATTGCACATAATGTCAGCCAGCATCCCCAGGAATGGCCCGATTTGTACATAGACATTTGTAACCACTCAGCAAATATTTCGCACCTTAACCCTACTATGAATTTTAGATCAAAACACATGGAAAACTAGAGAATAACATCAGGAACATTTCCAAATAACTCAACTACTTCATATATTCTTCTACAACAAAGGAGTTGATTGTTCTGTGGTGTCTCAACCCACTCAATTTGTTTTTGTTTTAATTGGAGGGATCAGTTAAATCCAATTAAACACAGCATGTTCCAAGGTAAAGTGTGCTGTCAAGTTGATTTTGACTCCTGGTGACCAGAGCCCTGTAGTTTTCTTTTGGTAGAATACAGGAGGCGCTTACCATTACCTCCTCCCATGCCATATGAGATGATGCCTTTCAGCATCTTCCTATATCGCTGCTGCCCAATATAGGAGTTCCCCAGTCTGGGAAACATACCAGCGGGGATTCGAACCAGCAACCTTCTGCTTGTTAGTTGAGCATTTCCCCGCTGCGCCACTTAAGGTGGGGACTTAAAAACCAGGCTGGGCTCCCTTAGCCCGGTTTTGCACACACGTGTGAATAACCTCATTGTGTTGTTAAATGGTGAAAACTCTCATTCAACAACACAATGAGGTTATTCACACGTGCGTGCAAAACCAGGCTAAGGGAGCCCAGCGTGGTTTTGCATGTGCGTGTGAACCACCAGGATCGGGCCTGAACCCAGCGGCTACATGGCAGCAAACTTGCCTATTTAGCTACCCTATTAAACAAGGTTAAGGGAGAGAGTGCTCCCTTAACCCCGTCTATTTGCTCATGTGCCAGCCGGCACCACACTCACACAGTGCATTATCAGAGCTGCAGGGGGTGGGGCAACGCATGGTGGCGTGTCCCGGCACCCCAACCCCTGGAGCTGCAGAGGCAGCTGCTGCTCATGTGGGCGGGTGATCTGCCCGCCCAGGGAAGGAAAGGAGATTGTCTGCGGGGAGGGTCCGTGTAACCCGCTCTCTCCACAGACCGCCCCAGAGCTCTTCTCACTGATCGTGAGAAGAGCTCCAATCATGTTGATAAAATAATTAATGTAAGTTGCTGTTAGCCTTTCTTTGCTTTTTAAAATTTACGTCTCCAAGAAGCTCTTGATTTGGAACAACTGCATGCATAAGATATATCTTCGAGACTCCACAGGAAATAATATCGGGGTTACTGCAGACCCTGAATATCATCTCCATATAGGTTATATCTGTACTATAACCAATAATTCTTAATACAGTTCTTTTATTTAAATTTAACTTGAGTTATTGCCAAATGTGTCCCATAGGGTGTGTTTTTTTCTTTTTAAAAAAACTATGACTTAACTCGGTCTATATTGCCCCCCAATATCAAATAAAGTACTCACATTGTAGTAATAAAGTTATAATATAGTTAATAAGTTGCGTTATGTTGTGGTGTAGTTTTTTTAAAAGTTGTAAGCCATCATGAAATCATATGTGAAGAATGGCAGCATATATATCTTTGAAAATAATACATAAATGACTAATATTCTGAAGCCCATTCAACCATGAAACTCACTGGGTGACTCTGGGCCAGTCATGTATCTCTCATCCTAACCTACAGAGTTGTTATGAGAATAAAAATAACCACGTACACTGCTCTGAGCTCCTCGGAGGAAGAGCGGGATATAAATGTAATAAATAAATAAATACCTTGCCCCACTATCCTCCAGATGGATGCAGCCTTGACTCTACAGCTGTTTCTGAACTACAACTCCCAGTAAATTACAGCTGGGAATGATGGGAGTCGTAGTTCAGCAACAGCTGGAGAGCCAAGGTTACCTACCCCTGCTATAGAATGACCATTGTGGCATTAGCACTTGACACATATCTACTTTTATTTGGTAATGAAGAATAAATATGATGTTCCAAAGATTATTTAAATTTTGTCCACGTTTAAGGAATAAAAATACTTAACACATATTTAGTAATACATTTCAAGTTTAATATCAACTTAGGAAAACTACCCAAAGTTGAAAAATCTTAACCACATATTCATCCAAATAACTTCGACCAAAGACTTAAATATCAATGTTTCCATAGAACAGAATAACAACCAAAAATCAATTATGATCAGATATAAGTCATTTAGAACTTGATCGATACAACTGTAACAAGAAAGCAATCCGAATATAAGTGGCAATTTCCTGCATTGTTTTAGGATTAAATGTCTGGTAATCCGTGATAAACATTTCCCAGATTCTTTTGATGTTACACTCTTCACTCCATTGCCTCTCAACAGAGAGGTCTTGACATAGTGGTGTTGCATTTATTAACGCTGATTTTCACATCATCAATTTACTCAATGCTTGCAGCACCATTGCCCTATCAGGTGTTTGCTCTCTGGGTCAAGTGCATCCAGGTATGGGGTGGCATGAGCATGCTGGCTAGCCTTGCTCCCCACATTGGCATACTCCATATTCATGTCCCCTGTGGACTGCAGAAGCAAATGCTATACCCAGGGAGAGTTTCTTGCTGTGGTCCTGTGGTTGCCATATATAGGCAGATCAGGTGGTGGTGGGGAAGTAAACAAGCCTCAGGCGAGGCTCGTTCTTACTCCTCTCACCCTGCCCCAGCTGCCTCACTGCACCCAGCCGTGGCGTTAACCCCTTGCTTGCAAGCTGGTCATTTGTTGGGTTTGGAAACTGGGGAAATGATCAGCCTGCAAGATCAATAGGTTAATGCGGTGGCGAGGGAGAGTGAGGAAACCAGGACAGAGCAAGAGGAGCAACAATGAGCTTCACCTGAGGCTTGTTTACTGCCCCCCTGATCCACCCATACCAGCTGCCACTGCTGTGGTCAGGTATGCTGGAAGCCTTTGCACACAAGTGCTGTCTACAGAGAGCTGGATGCATAGGTATAAAATGTGCTGACATAAGGGGTGAGGCTAGCTGGTAAGCTCAGATCTCCTCAATACTTGGGATATATTTTGTCCACATACTGAATGCCTGAATAAGGTTAATAAACCAAGTTTGAATCCAGACAACAGCTGTGATCTCCAAGATTCCAATATGCACACAGAGCTCTGGGTCAAAAAAGGGTCTCCCTCATTCACTCCAACAGATAACATTCTGAGCACGCAAACAGTATTTGAAGTGAATAAGCAGCCACTGCTCATGTGTGCAGCGCAGTTCCTACATGGACACCAGAACCACGGGATCAGGGCAAATGCCTCTTATACATTTCACAATATACATTAAACCAATCCGCATTTAACTAAACTAATTAATATTTAGGTACCACACATCAGCCGCTTTCAGGTTATAAGCTTAATAAACTCTCTAAAATTCAGCTGTATTCAGGCAAAGAAGCATCTCACACTTTTGTACAAATGGAGCAACAGCATTTTAAAAGCAAAGATGGCCTGAGAAGTTTATCTCAAGCTATTTAGAAGCAAAGTAACATTTATACAATACACATTTACTTATATTAAACTAAAAAGAAGAAGGTTTCTAAAAAGGTTGTGCTAAGCACAAAAGTGTTACACCATCAAAAGAAAAGCCACAAGCTTAATGTAGAGGGCAGGAGAAAGAGGAAGATAAAATAAGATACACTGTTACTTTTTTTCCAGTACATACAGAAGAACTCCACAGAGTCACGTGAAGCAGACATCCTGCTCTCTAAAGAGCTGTTGCCATCACGGACATCTGTACTGAACAATACCCTTTGCGAAGATACATGAACATCTCCACAGTCCAAGGCATCCTTGGCTTGGAAGGGCATATAGTCCTCATCATTTGCTTGATTGCTTTTCGTACTTGTCCTTTGTGTGCTGGCTCCTGTTCCGGTGCCTAGGAGGAGAATAGCTGACTCTTCTCCTAGCCTTAAAGCTAGGTGTGTAAGGATGCATTCTGTGCCTCTTTGGCTTGGTTTCTTCCCTGCTTTGGCTTGGCTCAGATTCCTCATTGCCTTCTTTTTGTTTCTGTTCTGGGTCCTGCTCTTTTTGAGAGTGTAATGTGTTCTTAATAGTATTGACAAGAAACCTTTTATTTGTGCTGGCGAGAGGACACTTCATCCTGCACAGACATGAGAAAGCAACAGCATAAATAGCTAGGACACAGAAAGACAAATCTGGTGAATACTCACATCAAGTAGCTCAACTTCTGCAAGCTTTTGGCTTTCCTTGAATGCCACCTAGTGTAAACTTGGAGTACAGAAAGAAATAGGCAAGACGTGTGCCTTCTATCATAGCCTTGGAACCAAAGATCTAATAGCCAGATTTCTGTATAAAAGTGAAATCACTATTAGAGAACACAGCAACTTTTTGTGAAGTTTACAAAGATGTCAAGTCACTATCATAATCCATCTGGTAAAATGGCTCTGGCCCTCAAAAGCTTGTGATGCAATAAAATGCTTGTTAGACTTTAAGTTACCACAAGGCTCTTGCTTGGCATAGTTATATCAGAGGAGGAGCTGTGCTAACAGAGTGCATTCAGAGAGGATTATATCTTTTTGCTGAAAATTTTTAACTGCACACTGGAAAGACAGTTTTAGAAATAGTATCCAAATGTTTTTAGCTATTAGGCAGGATAACCACATATTTAAGCATGATTTTCAGTGGCTCTATATCATAATTGTTAATTGAATTATTTGCATGATGACAAACCTAAATTATAGAATTACTGTTTTTAATTTTGTCGATAACCTGTAATTTAAATGTACTTTTCAACAAAAATCATGTAAAAAAGAAAAGGTGTTTAGCCATTAAAATTGTGTTTAGTGTTATAATATAAATATAAATATGCCTAGCCAATCTCCTCTCTCCCCATCCATGTGTCTCTTATGTTTTTCCTTTTCCCAGTTTGCATGGGATTACATGCTAAAGGGAGACTCTGCCTATACCCAAAAATTTAGGGTCACAGACTAATTTTTTTTTAACTCTTCTTATTTTTCTGATGTATGTTAAATGAATTCCTTTCACTGCTGAATTCCCCTTAATCTTTGATATTGTGAGATGTTTATACAAACATTGATAATAGACAAACCCCTTTTCTTCCAAAGATCCATGAGTGTCTTCTTCTTTGGAAAGGTTGCAGGCTTTTGTTTTGTTTTAAATTTAAAATGTATTTTGTGTTCCTTTTTCTCGCTCCCTGAGACAGCACACTAAGTCGCCCCACACCCCCGAGTTAAAAATGAGGAGGGGAGAGTGGCATGTGGCAGTTGTCACTCTTTTCTAAAGGGCTACAAGAATACTCCTCTTGCTTGAGTTCTATAGCAGGGGGTTGGGAGTGGAAGAAGTCACCCTTTAAAGTTGGAGAAGGGCCACAGCTCAAGGGCAGTAGACACGCTTTGCGTGCAGCTCACATATTCATTTCCTTCAACCCCCAGATAGCAAGGCCTGGAAGAACTTCCTTCTGAAACTTTGGAGCACTGCTGGCAGTTGAAGAAGTATAGGTCAGATGGACCAATGGCCCACCATTTTATGACAGCTTCATGTGGAAATGTATTCAAGTCGTAAAACAACACAATGAGGATTTGCAAGAACAAATTTTTTTTTTAAAAAAATCAACCTAAATGCCCATTTCTATGAATTGCAGCAGCAAGTGTAATTCATATCCTGTGACTGTCCACCGTGCTCTCATAACCTTGAGTCCAGTCTATTGCAGTATTGTACTGTGGGCTGCCTTTGGAGACCATGTGCAAACTGCAGCAGGTACAAGATGCAACAGGTGACATAATTTAACAAGCAATGGATGCAGCAGTTTTAATCTGATGTGCACATGCATTTGAGAAATATACGAATAAAATCAGATGAGACAATGTACGCATGGAGTTCACATTAATTTCTGCACGCAAATGCCATGGATATTTGTAAATGTGAAGTGGCCCTTACTCCACCAATTAAAAAGATATACTAGTTCAGTGGCTGTTGAAATTTCTGCATTCAAAGAGCCTTTCCACACTGACCTCTGCTGAAAAATCCTTGTGCATCCACCATAGAACCCCTTGTGCATTATAGAGTATACTACACTTTAAAGGACATCCTACTCTTAGTTCAACTCTTAGTAGAACTCTGGGCAGGCCTGTCAGGCCTTGAATGAACTGAGAATACCCTCAAGAACACATTCTAAAGTTCCTTGTATCTGTGTATTGTAGGGAATGATCAGCAGGGGATGCAAAGTGGCCCTCAGAGAAGCCTGTCTGCTATAATGGATCTCTCATTGAGGGATCCAACCAACTTCAAAGGAATTGCCTGCTCCCTACAACAGCAGTCTTCGAACTCTTAAGACCTAGGACTCACCTTTAACCCCAGCTTGCAAAACAAGACTCATTTTTTACTTTTTGCCCTTATGTGTCCATCTTTCTTTCCCTTCATTGGGGCGAAGAGGTTTCTGTACCTCTTAACAGTTGTGCAAAGGAGGGAATTTTGGAAGGCACACTTCTCTCACCTCTGAACAAAAAGCTATAGCTGCTACAATTCCCCCTTTTAAACTTCAAAGTTAAGACTAAAGCTACAGCTGCTCAGTCCTGTTTTTGCACCTGGCTTCTTTCTGCCTTTAAAAACAAAAATCCTAAAACAAAAAACAAAAACAAAAAATGGTGGTGATGCCACTGATGCAATTCACTTTAAGTCAGATGAAGACCCATTTTGGGTTATAACCTACCAATTCAAGACTATTACCTCCAAATAGTCTGAAGACCACTGTCCCAGGTCATGACAGACATGTGTAGTCCAATGATGAGATCATAAACTATCATAACTGATCATATGCTAATCTGAATGTAGAAAGGTCACCAATTGCAATCTTTAAATTATCATATGAACATAGCATGACAGAAATGATCAAATAAATTCCACATTATTTTTAAAAAATCAGCCTGTGTGCACAGGATTTAGTGTATGTTTTTCTTTAAAATATAAACATTTTCAAGAGAGGCAACAAATATTGATTAGCTTGAAGAACAACTTACCAACCCATAGCTCCCATAGTTTCTGCTCTGGTTTTCCCACGCTTGGCCTCTTTTAAAAGTTCCTCCACTGCCTCTCTAAACATTGAAGTTAAAAACAACATTTAATTTGGCTAATTTTCAAGCGTCTCTGGAATAAAAACAATCTTATTTCTTTCAGTGTTCATGAAAAAGAAAGCTAATCCAAATTATTGACCCATTGCAAAGCCAAGCCACTGTCCCAGAACAAACAAAACCCACCCACTCCCCAAACCTGTAACATTAACAGCAATAACCTTAATGCAGCTTTTCTTTGTCTTATGAGACACTGTGCAGGCAAAAAGGGGAAAGGCCTCAGATGGAAAGAGTTCTAGCACCAATGAAAAAGTGATGTCAGTCCAAGTGGACTTTCAGTATGTTCTATCTAAACAGAAATGCCCTAGCATTTATACGTTTTCAAGCTCCCATGCAACCCAGTTCCATTGCCTTCACTCACAGTGCAAACCTGTGTTAGAAGTAAATTCTACTGGTTGGCATCCAGAATAAGTTACGCTAAAGGACTACTTAATGTCAGTAGATCAACTCAGGTGCAGTTTAGTCTGGATGTCAGCCATTGAGTTTAATGGGGCTTACTAGAATTAATATGTACAGCTAAATTGTACACTGCACTGAAATTGTCTTAAGTTATGAAGTCCAACTCTAGAACTTGTAAAACAGATTGTCAATATGAGCAACAAATGATGTGATCTGAAACATTTAAATAGTTTAAAATAATTCTGGAATCATAAAATAAAAGACACTGGTTCCTAATTTACCTCCTCTACAGTTTTTTAAAAAAGGAATTCTATCAAATACTTAAGGGGAAAAATAAGTGTTCCGATGCTTGCTTTTTTATCATATTGCTCTGATCTCTTTCCCCATAACTGTACACATGACTGTTCCAGGACCAAAACATTTTGTGCATGAGGGGAAAGGTGCATATTAATTCTAGTTACAGAACTTATTCAAAAATCCTCATAACAAGGTAAATGACAACCAGAGCAATACACTGCTTTGGGCTCCTTGGAGGAAAAGCAGGATATAAATGTAATAAATAAATACTGTACATGAGTTGAACATGTACACAACTGCATGTGCATACAGGTTGATATGGACATACATTCTACACAGACTGTACTACATTGAACATGACATGTGAACATAAAGTTTGCTAATTAATTGAAATCTATGTGAAGTTCAGCTCCTTATCCTCTCAGCTCTGGTCTCCCAGGCCAACAGTTGATCTCTGGTCTCCCAAAATACAGGGAGAGGTAAAGGTCAAATAAAATAAACACGGTTTATTTTTTCATAACTGTGAAACTATAATAAACAAACACTGTCTTCTTTGGTTTCAGATAATGGCGTAGATCCTTGAGTGAATAGATGGAAAAATCAACAATACAAGAACACTTTAATATAGTGGAACTCTACTTTAAGCATGGATCCTCCATCATTGCTGCACAAAGAGTGCAGAAAATTCCACAGGCCACATCAAAACATGTCTTCAGAAGATGCATGTCCAGATTCTGTGAAGATGGCACTGTGCCAGTTGCACAACAGTCTGGTAGACCATGCTCTGCCAGAATCAAGAGAAACATCAAACAAGATCTATCAATGGCTACTAGTCTGGGGGCTATAGGCCACCTCCAGCTTCAGAGGCAAGATGCCTCTAAATACCAGTTACAGAGGAGCAACATTAGGAGACAGGGCATGCCCTCAACTCCTGCCTGCAGGCTTCCAGCGGCATCTGGTGGGCCAGTGTGTGAAACAGGATGGTGCACTAGATGGGCCTTGGGCCTGATACAGCAGAGGTGTTTTTATGTTCTTAAGGGTGTGAAAGAATATTGAACAGACCATCAAAACAAACAAGACAACGATCTTTGGAACGTTAATTTTATCTCTCTATCAAATTTGTAGACAACCCCAAACTTCTGTCTCCGAGAGGTTTACAGCAACATAAAGCAAATGAAAACAAAAATGAAAACCTTAGAACAGTTTAAAACCAAAGTCAAATTAAAAAGTTTGAGTGAAAAAATGAGTCTTTAGGGACTTTTAAAAAGTTGCTAGAGAAGCTTGGTTGCAATTCCCTGAAAGTTATTTAAGATGAATTCTGAAATGTGATTTGAATTGTTTTCCATGTAAAATTAAGTTAGTCCAGGAGTTGCAGTGGGTGGCAGACATTTAAATGACATTATTTTTCATTAGAAATCTGTAAGCAGCATCTCTTTGACATGGTGATTCTGAAAATATACAGGTGAAACTCGGAAAATTAGAATATCGTGCAAAAATCCATTAATTTCAGTAATGCAAATTAAAAGGTGAAACTGATATATGAGACAGACGCATTACATGCAAAGCGAGATAAGTCAAGCCTTAATTTGTTATAATTGTGATGATCATGGCATACAGCTCATGAAAACCCCAAATCCACAATCGCAGAAAATTAGAATATTACATGGAACCAAGAAGACAAGGATTGAAGAATAGAACAATATCGGACCTCTGAAAAGTATAAGCATGCATATGTATTCAGTACTTGGTTTGGGCCCCTTTTGCAGCAATTACTGCCTCAATGCGGCGTGGCATGGATGCTATCAGCCTGTGGCACTGATGAGGTATTATGGAAGACCAGAATGCTTCATTAGCGGCCTTCAGCTCTTCTGCATTGTTTGGTCTCATGTCTCTCATCCTTCTCTTGGCAATGCCCCATAGATTCTCAATGGGGTCAGGTCAGGCGAGTTTGCTGGCCAATCAAGCACAGTACACTGTATACTTTTCAGAGGTCCGATATTGTTCTATTCTTCAATCCTTGTCTTCTTGGTTCCATGTAATATTCTAATTTTCTGAGATTGTGGATTTGGGGTTTTCATGAGCTGTACGCCATGATCATCACAATTATAACAAATTAAGGCTTGACTTATCTTGCTTTGCATGTAATGCGTCTGTCTCATATATCAGTTTCACCTTTTAATTTGCATTACTGAAATTAATGGACTTTTGCACAATATTCTAATTGTCCGAGTTTCACCTGTATACTAATTTGTTAAACCACCAGTGGTTTTTATTTAATTTCACTTACTTAATTCATGACTTTGTCACACCCTGTAGGTAACAGTAAGGATATACTTCTTTTCTGCCATCAGCACATAATTCCTTTGTGAATATTCTTCCATCACTCACATTTTCTACCTGCCCCTCCAGCGCCATATTTTCTCCAACTACCATTACCTCAGTTCCTGCTTTCTGTCCCATTGCCTATTTTGTTCCATCGTCTTCAGTCACCCTGAGTGTGCCTTCCCCTCAGCTTCCTAGTCTTTATACTTTTGGCTGCCTTGCATTACTTGTACCACCCTTTCATACCAACAGGTTTTGCTATTTCTAGGAACTGTATGAGTTTTTTCTTCAAGGGACTGGAGAAATTCTCAGCCCAATGACTATTCTTCCCCCTTCTTTTAGCCATTTTGTTTCAACATTTAACAGTTAACTTCTGTACTTCCTGAGTGGGAGCTCTTCACAGTCAGTTTATCAGCCCTCAACCTCTCTGCCTGTTTATGAAGCTCTTTCTGTCCCTAAGCCCTATGTGAAGCTTTTCAAAACTAATCTCACTTTTTGCCAAGATTCTAATTGTTGACATTCTCCCTAGTCAGTTAGAATGTTTGTGAGCATTCCATGATTTCACAGCAGCTAATACAGCCTACCTGCCAGCCACCTAATGGCGCAGAGGGAAAATGACTTGACTAGTAAGCCAGAGGTTGCCGGTTTGAATCCCCGCTGGTACCTATATTGGCAGCAGTGATATAGGAAGATGCTGAAAGGCATCATCTCATACTGCAAACGAGACGGCAATGTAAACCCCTCTTGTATTCCTCTTGTAACACCTCCAGTCTGAAAGGCAGGATGCCTTTGAATACCAGTTGCAGGGGAGTAACAGCAGGAGAGAGGGCATGCCCTCAACTCCCCCCTGTTGGTTTCCAGCAGCATCTGGTGGGCCACTGTGTGAAACTTGGGCCTGATCCAGCAGGGCTGTTCTTACCAAAGACAGGGCTGTTCTTACCAGGAGTTGACACCAACTCGACAAACTTTACCTTTTCCCAGTATAACTAAGTTAATTTTGTGCCAATTTGCATTGATTTGTATACATTTAGGTTGCTAATTTGTTAGTTGTGTTTTTAAATTTGGTATATTATGTAAACCGCCCAGAGATGTGTATGTTGGGCAGTACAGGAATATGTTAAATAAATAAAATAACTAACTGCTCTGCTGTAAGAGTAAGAGGCGGCAGCTAAGGTTGGGGTTTCTGTCTATCTCCTCCTCCCCGCAAAAGTGATTATTTCCTGGCTCTGGGATCAATAACTTAATAAGATCAATCACTCCAAATCAATAACTTAGCAGTGCTGCTAGCTTGGCTCTGGGATCAATAACTTAATAAGATCAATCACTCCAAATCAATAACTTAGCAGTGCTGCTAGCTTGGCTTCTACATCAGAGTATGCCATTTGCTGCAGACTGCTTAAATCCTTGTCTGAACCTCTACAGAGCTGCTGGCTTGCCTGCCCACCTGCCTGCCAACCCTGACATAAATGGCCTCTTTGGTCTCTACCAGATGGGCTGAAGTAGAAGTGTCAAGCTTTTCCAGGAATCATCTCTAGAACAATTGTTTCTATGCAGGATCCATATGCTGGTCCTATGTGCTTGGATGTTTTCTACAGGCAAGGCTCCGGCACTTGTTCCTGAGGGAGGTTCAGCTATCCACTTCACTGAGTGTGTTTAGGAAGCAACAGAAACAACTTTGTGTGCCCATTTTCTGGAGTTGCTCATTGATGTTTTGCTGCTCTTTGGTTTATTTTTATGCTGCTGCTCTGCATCATCATCATTTTTTAAAGTTATGAATTGGTTTTTACTTGCTGTAAGCTGCTCTGCAGGCCCAATTTGGGTGGAAAAGTGAGACAGAAACGTTTTTCTAAATAAATAAATCATAGAATCAGAGATGGAAGGGACCTTGGGGTTCTTCTAGCTAGAGCAACTCCCTTCTCAGCAAAAGAAATTACTACAGCAGCATCTCTGCCATATAGCTGTCCAGTCTGGGTCTCTGAAAACCTACAGCAAAGGAGAGCCTACTTCACAAGGCATTCAGTTCCACTGTCCAACAGCTCCTACAGTTAGGAAATTCTTCCTGATGTCTAGCCCTAATCAGCTTCCTTGTGATTTCAATCCAAATAAGTCCACCCCTTTTTCTATGTGACAGCTGTTCAGATATTTGAAGATGGCTATCATAAATCTTGTGTCATCTTAAGCTCCTCTACGTGGATACCTATGCAGTTAGTCCACCAAAGGTAAGCTATTATTGTAGTAACAGGACCTTCAACATAACAAAAACAAACACATATTTTCTAAATATTGTCAAACCAAATCTCTTCCTGCCCGCACCCCCCACCACTCCAAATAGCTACAGCCTTTACACTTTCACAATAATCATTCCTCCCTCTGCAACAGATTCAGTGGGACAGGGCTCAAAAAATTAAAAATAAATTGGCAGGGGAGAAGAGGAAAGAAGCAAAAATACACCACCTTTGTAACCATTTTCCTTTTATCAGAGGCAAACAGGAGCCAAAGGGCCATCCCACTAAAATGCATATAGACTTGGCCTACACAACATAAGGCCCAGGCCAGGGGCCAGATCCAGCTTGCAGGAACTTCTCTGCTAGGCCCCAGGTAAGAATATCCTGCAGCAACAGTAGGAGCCATGAAGAGCTCTTGGTTTGTCCTGCTGATAAGCAAGAGCAGCTTGATGCAGTTGGCCACATGAAACCAGATGAGATGCATGTGGCAGAGATGGGCAGATGAACTAGTGAGCCAATTGCTACTGCTTGAGCAGCAGCAGTAGTGATGGACAGAGTGGGTTGGAACAGCTGCAGCAGCACCATCAGGCAAAGCACACCCCAGAACGGAAGAGGGTCACTCTTTTGGTCAGCTCCTTTTTCTCTGCAAGGGGCCACTCTTTGCCTGCTCTGGAACTGCCTTACAACATTATCCTACGCGCATTTTCTTGGAAATACATCCTACGTAGTAAGGCTTATTGCCAAGAAAACATGCCTAGGACTGCAGTCTGAAAGCAACAACAATTTAGGGGAAAGAGAGGACTCTAGGTGCCCCACTGACTGAGCACGGGCTGGGCCTATTTTCTGGCCACTATCGTTGGTTAACTGTGGACCCCTTGGGGGTGGGGAGATCCATAAGTAGCTAATGATTGCTTTAATACTGTTAATTAAATTAATATTGGCTAATGAAATTAATATTTATTTTGTTAATATTGTTAATTAATATTACTGTAATAATTAATGTACTGAAAATTGATCTCAGCCCCAGCATACTAAGTCACAGTTGGTTCTGGACCACCAGGGCATTTAAGTTGCACATCCTGGTAGACTATAAGTGCCCATTTGCAACCCCTGTAGTACTACAATTGGAAAAGAGGAAGAATAAAAGGGAGACCTTCTTCTACTTAGGAGCCCCGCCCTCTTCTGAGCTCATGGGACACTAATAGTGTCACACTATGGATGGTATTTTTTAAAAGAAAAAGAAAGTCTGACCCTACCCCTGAGGGTTCTCAAATGTGGGTCCCCCGAGGTTGTTGCACTTCAGCTCCCATAACCTCCAGCCACAATGGGCCTTTGGCCACTGTGGCTGGGGATTGTGGGAGTTGAAGTCCAACACCATCTGGAGCCCCAGTCTGCGAACCGCTGCCCACCCTACTCCCTTCCCTTTTGACTCTGGCATCAAAAAGAACCGGAGAGGAAGCGGGGCACAAAGCGGCGGCGCAGCTGCAAACTCTTCCGCCAACTCCCAAGAGTTCTCCTCCTCTCGACCTTACGTAAATAACGCCCCAGGGATTAGTAACTGAGATGAGCCAATTCTCTTATATTCGTCCTGCGTGGCGGCCTTTCCCCATTAGATGGCTGCCTAGTTCAGTGCGGCACTGAACGCGCTTCTCGCCACCCGCCTGCCCTTTGGGCCGGGAAGAGCCTTGTAAGGGCGGGAGGGAGGGTGCAAGGGGAGGCGAGAGGCCTCTGGAGGCCTCCCGGCCAGCCCAACCGCCATGCAGCCGGTGGCCTTCCGCATCCACGCCTCCCTGACCCTGAGCGCGGCCGCCTTCCGGGCGGCCAGCCTCACCTCTCCAGCTCCGAATCCTCCGCCATGGCGATGATCAGTGGCCGCCCTCCTCCGCCTCAAGTGCCGGCGTCCTCCATTCGCTTCTCTCTCCCGGCGGCGAAGACGGGGAAGAGGAGGAGCAAAAAGGTCGCGGCGACGCCAAGTGCGCACCAGCCGCTCGCGAGGACCGGGAAAGGGGCGGAGGCTGTGGAGAAAGCGAATCACCAGCGCCGCCTTCCCGGAGCTCTTGGGGGCTGCCGGCAGAGCTGGCCCTTGGCACGTTCTCAAAACACACGCATAATAAAAATCCTACACAGGGAGGGAATAAGGCACTGTACAGGAGGGTCGGCTGCGCGATTTCCTCCTGTTGGCTCAGGCAAACTCTGCCTGGATGGTTTTCACAGGCTATCCTGAAACCTACACGAGGATAACCATTTCCAGCAAAAGCAAAAGAAAAAAGAAAAAAGTCTTGTGACACTGAAGGCATGAACAGCTGAGCTTTACTGCGGCATAAAGTCTCGTGCGTTTAGAGCCGACTTCATCAGATTATTATTATTATTTATTTACATTTATATCCCGCTCTTCCTCCAAGGAGCCCAGAGTGGTGTACTACATACTTGAGTTTCTCTTTCACAACAACCCTGTGAAGTAGGCTAGGCTGAGAAAGAAGTGACTGGCCCAGAGTCACCCAGCTAGTATCATGGCTGAATGGGGATTTGAACTCGGGTCTCCCTGGTCCTAGTCCAGCACTTTAACCACTACACCACACTGTCAAGCAGCTTGTAAAGTGAGCTCTTTATGTCACAGTAAGCCGGTTTAGTCTTTAAAATGCCTCAGGGCTCGTGTGTGTGTGTGTGTGTGTGTGTAACCCAAACATGCCTATTTGGAAGAAGGAAGTCCCTCTGAAATCAAAGTGCCTTACTTTCTCAGGTGGTTAGATCGAGGAGCTACAATAGAGCCTCTCATATACCCCTCTTCGGATTTTTGTCATGTGTGACGTTGGCACCTGTGGACTCTAGTACTTTTCACAGCCATTTCTTTTCTTTTCTTTTATCCCACTTTATCACTACACTCAAGGAGTGTAGTGAAATTGAAACTCCATGAAATTGATTGCCAGGAGGTCTAGGACCAACAAACGGAAGTACTGTTTCACACAACGCATGATCCACTTGTGGAACTCTCTGCCACCAGATGTGGTGACAGCCAACAACCTGGATGGCTTTAAGAGGGGTTTGGATGACTTCATGGAGGAGAGGTCTATCAATGGCTACTAGTCGGAGGGCTGTGGGCCACCTCCAGCCTCAAGGGCAGGATGCCTCTGAGTACCAGTTGCAGGGGAGTAATGGCAGGAGAGAGGGCACGCCCTCAGCTCCTGTCTGTGGTTTCCAGCGGCATCTGGTGGGCCACTGTGCGAAACAGGATGCTGGACTAGATGGGCCTTGGGCCTGATCCAGCAGGGCTGTTCTTATGTTCTTATAATAGCACATAAAAACAACCAGTACTGTAGAGTTAATAAAAAGTCAATCATAAAACTACATAAAAGAAAAAACTCTGCCAAGTCACAACCTTACATCGACGATAGAAGTGCCAGTTTATATTCAGCAGCAGTGATAAAGTTGTACCAGAATTGCACCAGTTGCAGGTAGAGATAGCTTATTTGAACACTCTCTCATTTAAAAAGGTAGGGGCATGGTTTCCTAATATACTATTTCTTTTGTGTGCAAGGCACACACAAATATACTATTAAATATATAAGAAATATACTATTTCTTTTGTGTGCATCCATCTCCATGGATGGGATGTTCACCATGCAATCTCCCATCTGTTGCCTGAAGTTGCCAGGGAAAACTTCACCACATGATTCTGACGGAAACAAGTAAAAGTCATACCTGAAGAAATGTTTCCTTTGAAGAGTTCTGCAAGGCCTGTACTCAGTGATTTGAATTCAGGTCCCTCCATATACCTATACCAGGGAGATCTAAGTAGAAGATCCCTGCATCTGATGTGTCAGAAAATTTTGAAAACAAGCAATCTGGCCCAAGCTCACTTGCTACCCCTGGAAAAGGAGTTACAGCAGCTCCACTTATTTTGCTGTGAAAACACCAACATGTAATACAAAGTGAAGATGTTGTATATGTATTTTTAAGTTCCCATGTATGTACATATGGGTTGTTTTTTTACCTTGCCTTAAATTGTCAAAACTCTTTCTGTGTCTATAGTTGCCCCTGTATGATTTTAAATGCCTTTTTCATATAATTTTAATGCATATTTGCTTGTATGCCTTTATGTCCCTTTATGATGTCTTTTAGGCTTTTTATAAATCTTTTATAAACGTTTGTAACCACTTTTTACCATTATTAACTGTTAACTGCAGCCTTCAGATTTCAGTCATTATCGGCTACTTAGTTTGTGGTCTCACTTTTTGTATTAGACAACCATAGTTTTACTCTAAATTTTACATCTGATTTTTATAGTCTTTTATAGTTATTATAATTCCATAACAACAGTTCTATTTTATTTTTTTTACCATATGCTTGTATTGTGTCACTCACCTGTAGGCTTCTAGTATGTCATTTATAGTGTTTTATGTTTTTATTGCTCTTATACTGGTCTAAGACCGAAATAAAAGTGATTGATTGATTGTACATATGGGAGTTTCCAAGCTTTTAAAATAATAGATTTCAAATGAGCTTTATTGAATGCTTTAGTTCTCAAGCCCTTTTTGTCCTCATTCTGAATATTATAGACCTTTTTAAAAAAACACAAGAGAAACTGTATTCACATTTCTGCCCCAAAGGAGTGTGGATTATCTGTTGTTGCTTTTTTTTTTTTTTTTAACTACTGCAATTCTTCTTTGACAGCACTATTAATCTTCCTGTACCAATGCTTTTAGCTTTCCAGGATATCTCTACATCTACCACAACATCAGCTGGAGATAATAAGGCCCCAACTTTAGGTTAAAATAAAAGGTTCTCCAAACTTATAAATAATATGGTTCTCTGAAGTCCTTGCTCCTAATGGATAATATGTGTGATGTTCCTATAATGGTCACAATAGGTATGTCTTTCACCCAAATATTAATTTTGATTGCTAATCAAATCCCAGGTAACAGTGGTTGGTTTAACTAAGGCTGCAGCCCTGTGGAAACACTTATAGGAGTAAGTTGCAACAGACACAGAATTGTTGCTTGCCTGAGCATGCCATCAGATGTTTAAAGCCTGATCTGCAACGTGTGTCTGTTAGAGAGTAGTTTGGAAATTAGGCCTGTAATCTCAGGTTGTAAATCTTATTGATCACAGTGAGACTTACTTCCAAGTAAGCATGCATAGAATTCAGCCACGTGTGAATTACCAAGAAAATGACAATGGGAATTCTGGAGGCACCATTATTTGAGAATGCTTTTTGTTGACATTAAATTTTGCACTGGATATCACATGACCGACAGTTTCCCAGTGGTGTGAATGTATCATCTGGGATGACCCAAAGTTTACTTGAGGATCATAAAGCTTCTCAAAATCCATTTCCTTTTCATAGGTAGTTCGTTGGGGTTCTTGGGGGACACCAAAACTGAGGAGATCTTTGAAAGCAACATGTTGCTACAAAACCCATCTCCAGGGGCGTATCTAGGGGTAGGGCAGGCAGGGCACGTGCCCTGGGCACCACTTGAAGGGGGGCGCCATTTTGTAAAATTATTATTATTTTTTTTTTAAGGCTGCCAAAAACAAAATGGCAACCGTGCATGCTCAAATGGCCTCTGTGAGGCCCTAGGTCATGCCAGGCCTTGCAGAGGCCATTTGAGCATGCGCGGAGGCCATTTAAAAAGATTTTTAAAAATGGCCACTGCACATGCTCAAATGGTCCCTGCGAGGCCCTAGAGGCCAGTGGGGGGAGGAGGAACCTTTGCAACCCCCCCCAGCCTTTAGGAAGCCCCCCAAAGGGGCTACAGGTAAAATAATAATAATAATAATAATAATAATAATAATAATATATAATATAAGTCACTGTACACATATTCAGATTGGCACTATGTACAGAGAATCAGAGCTTGTGAATACTGAGCTGATGCTTATGAGCTAGGATTGTATTCATTTGCTCTTACTTTGCTTCTTGTGATAAGTGAGTTAAATGTGATGTCTTGCTAATATGGCTATTAATGGTGAATTTGTCTTTGAATCAGTGTGAAATCCTTAATATTAAGGCCCACTGGGAGTTTCTTGCTCTCTTTCTCTTATTTTAACTGTCTTTCTGAAAGACTAGAATATATTCCAAGCAGTGACACAGTTTACTCTGCATATCCTTTAATTATTTACAGAGTGTCTGGGAAAAGTCAAATTCTCCATTGATTTTTAAAACTTATGTAATGGTGATGCTACAATACATAGTAGAGAATTAGACAGGCACTTCTGTTTAGTTTTCCAAGTACACCTCCACATAGTATTTGGGTATTTCATGAGCCCCCACATACTGAAATTTGTAGTTTTCCAGCATTTTTTGGTCTGGCTAAGTCCACTGCTAAAATAGTTTTTGAAATATTAAAAGATTAACGAGCCTGACTTGTATTTTTCAGCTGATATTATGGTAAAGTTATCTCAAAGATGGGTGTCAGATGCTTGGACATGGGGCGCAATTTCAGTGTTTGCCCTAGGCGCTATTTTCCGTAGATACGCCTCTGCCCATCTCAAAGTGTTCCAGTCTATGATTTGTGGTTCATTACGAATTGCTTTCCAACAACCAGCCAGACACCCCTGAGCACTCTCAAACAAGGCAAAAAGGTGAAGCCATCATTAACTTACAGCAGGGTTTCTCAAAGTTGAGTCCTCAGGTGTTGGACTGCCGCTCCCATCATCCACAGTCACAATGGCCCCCTTTTTGGCTGGGGATGATGAGAGTTGAAGTCTTGACTGATAGAATTCACTTAAACAAGATGCCTTAGATGGCTTTAGAAGCTGATTAGACAAATTCATAGAGCAGAGGGCTATCAATGACCATACTGCATGATTTCACCAGTGGAACCTCCAAGTTTAGGGGCAGTCACCTTTGTGGTAGCATCTTGAGGACTGCTGTGGGAAACAGGATGCTGGAGTAGATAGACTTCTGGTCTGATCCAGCAGGGCTGTCCTTATGTTATGATGATGGCCTTTCCTAATAACTGTTTGTCCTCACAGTGGGAGGATCAGTGGGAGAGCCGGTGTCCTGTAGTGGTTAGAACCGTTAGAGTGCTGGACTAGGGCTGGGGAGACCCGAGTTCAAATTCCCATTCAGCCATGATACTTGCTGGGTGACTCTGGGCCAGTCACTTCTCTCTCAGCCTAACCTACTTCACAGGGTTGTTGTGAGGAGAATCCTAAATATGTAGTACACTGCTCTGGGCTCCCTGGAGGAAGAGCGGGATAGAAAATGTAAACAGCAATCTAATGTATAAAAGAGAGCAGAGAGCAATGAGAAAGAGCCTTGCCTTTGGCTTGACTAACTGCTTGCTCAGCGCCTGATGGCTGTGCTATACTAAGAGACTGCTTATAATAAAGGACTTCGTGGACCCTATCTCTTGTGTGTCCTGGATACAACAGGTATCTAGACGTTTGTTTTGTGATGCAAACCTGTTCAAATCCCGGATCGTTGCTTCTGCATCCATGTGCAACTAGAAACCAACTAGCCATACTACGAACGAACACATACTACATTATTACTCCCACCCATAATTCGCCTCAGCGAATTATATTATCTATATCTATGAAATTAGATACTTTAAGAATATAGATCACCTTCCCTCTTGTCCTCATCCCTCTCGACATCCCTCTCGACTCGACTCCCCCCCCCTCCTCCTCCGTTCTCCCTCCCTCCGCCCGCGGCGGGCGCCGGGCACCTTCTCTCGGAATCAGGCGAGTGACGGGGACAACCCCGGAGAAAGCAGGGACTCCTGTGGCCTGCGCCTCCGGATCCCGCCCCAGCCAGGCTCCCATAGGTGGCAGGAGCTTCCTCCCGTGGCGTCACTGGAGCCCCGGGGAGGGCGGGAGGAGGAGGAGAGGCCGGCGAGCGCAGCCAGGAGAGAAGCGCCGCCTGTTAGTCCTGCCTGGAGTTTGTCTCCTTCCAGGAGCAGCACCACGGCGGAGGAGAGGCAGAAGCAGAGAGCGAGCGAGCGAGCGGGGAAGGAGGAGCCACAGCCGGAGCCAAGGCTACAGCTGCGGCACGGTGGGGGCGGAGAAGAGCTCCTCCGCCGCCTGCCTCCCGGTCCGCTGTCCTCTCGAGCACGATGCATGAGACGGCGCAGTGAGAAGGGAGCCTCTGCCCGCTAGGGTGAGTAACTTCCAGGGACAGCCGCCCCTGCTGCCACTGAAAGGACCTGGCCCACTGCGACCTCTAGGTGGTTGGCTTCTGCTCCTTGCCTGAGCTGCTCGCGGCTCGCTTCGGAGCACATTCCAGCCCCCAGTCCTCGCCGGGAGGCACTGCGGTTCCAGGGTCTTCTTGCTCGGGCAGCTCTTCGTAGCTCTCTGCAGTGGGTGCTGCTGCTGCTGCTGCTGCTGCCCTGTGCCTTCTTCACCCCGTGACCGGCTGCGTTGCCTGGGGTGTCCGTACCTCTCCCAGGCTTCTGGCTTGTCTGCCTGGCACCTCCATCCACAGCTTCGCCTACGGCTCGCTTCCTCCTCCAGGCGTTTCTCTTTCAATTGTCTGCTCCAATACAACACACGAAAATAGTTGTGCAGAGCCACCAGGTCAGCAAAGAAGAAGATGCTGATGCTGGTGGCTCTTTGCTGTTGGGAGGAGATGATTGTTCCCGCTGCCCTCCCAGTTATGTCTGGGGCTGGAGTGAAAATTAGTCCAAGTAATTCTCCAAGAGGTGGCCAGAAGGATTGGTGGTGGTGGTATTGTGTGTGTGTGTGTGGGGGGGGGAGTGATGACTTTTCTGCTTGTCATTCTTCTGTTTTATTTTCATTATTTTGACAGTGGTATTAATGGTAACCCTAAGCCATATCTAGACATTATGTTGTATGAGTATACAGACATCTGTATAGTTGTATATGAATTTGTGTGAATGCCTGTACCTGCATTCATCTTAAATGTTAACTTGGGTAAAGGTCCCCTCAAGTGCAAAATATAGATAGGAGGTGTACTGCTGCACCTCTGTTCAAAGCAAGTGAATAACTCTACTTGTATACAGATCTGCACCTTTGTACACTCATGTACATAATGTGTGCATTGGCCTCTATTTAGACATTGGACACTGGTACGAGTGTACAATGTACGCAGGAGCAGATCTGTAACACAGGTACTGTTGTTCACAAGTTATGTTCAACACAGGTACAGCAGTATGCTTCTGAGCTGTACCATGCGTTTGAAGGGCCTGTACCCAGGTTCACTTTTAAAATGAACACAGGTACAGCCATTCACACACAAACATGAGTGTACAGACATCAGAATGCAGGTGCAACATAATTTCTGAATAGGGCTAGTGAGTCATCCATGTGCTGAAAGACATTATTATGCAATAACTTGAGAATATCCCCTCCCCCCCTCCCCCACCGGCCATATGCCCTTATCATGATTCAGAATTCTTCGATTGGTTATTACAGTACTTCCCATAGGGCCAGCTCTGATTAACCAATGGACTTTTAGAGCAATTATTCTCCCAACTGGGTGAAGGTTGGCCTCTCCAAGGAGGCATGGTTGTTTGCTAGAGTGATGATGGACCTCCATTGTTCAGATCATTTTGTGCGTGCTTTCTGGACTTAGCAAGTCAAAGTTACTTCCACTTCTTATAGTATTTGACTTATTTCCCATGTGCATACCACCTGTTTGCTTCCAAACGTTTGCTTCCAAACCATTAAGAGGACTTTTGTATCATGTTGTGGGCCCATAAAGCCTTGTGCTGGTCTTGCCTTTTTGATATTGCCTTTTTATTCTACTTTGTGTGTTTCTATGACAGTTGTGGGGTGGGTGGAGAGAAGGATGCTGTATGCAAGCACAGTGTCCCAAGAACATGCTAGCAAGGCCCATTCCCACACCAACGCATCAAGAAGCCTCAAGCCACCATGCTTATGGTGTTTGTCTAAAGAGGCAGATGCCGTAAGCCTGATGACGACTTCCGGGCAACCTCTTGGGATGCTTTTTTTGATTGTCTGAACAGGGCTTAGGTGTGGATTTCAAATAAGAGCTTCTGGCTGAACTGCGTGCCTTTAATTTGTCTTTGATGATTGAATAAGTGCCAGTGGAGTCTTATGCATGCACACTCAGAAGTAAGTCTCATTGACTGACATGGAAGTAAGTATGCATAGGGTTGCAGCCTGCAAGGTTTCTGCATTGATTGCAGGAAGCTCAGGAGGTGGCATCTGAACAACCTTGCATTACTGCTCTGTGAATGGATTGCTCATCGGATGTTGGGGATCATTGCACAGGGGACAAAGGTCAACCTTAAAATAAGGGAGGCACATGATTATTGAGCAAACACAGCACTGAATTGTCCCTTTTGCTAAGTCAGGTCCACCTTAGTTTGCATTTGGATGGGTGACTAGATCTGAGAGCCGTCAGATATTCCTCTTGAAGGATGGGGCCATGGCTTGGTGGAAGAACATCTAGGTTGCAGGCTCAATCCCTGGCACCTCCAGGTAGGGCTGAAAAAGACCACTTGCCTGTAACCTTGGAGAGCCACTACCAGTCAGTGTAGGTAGACAATACTGAGTTAGATGGACCAATGCCCAGTGGTCTGACTCTCTATAAGGCAGCTTCCTTTGTTCCTGTGCTCCTGTTGTGCTTTTTCAGACGTAAGTTGAGGAACTACTAACTTACAGCGAGGGCCATCTGAAAGGTTGCAAGTGGGGGAACATTGTCCTTATGCCATTCTTCATAGCAGGGCTTCACAGTCCCCAGCCACCAACTCACCATAGCACCTGGAAATGGACTGGGTTGGGACCAGTAGAAGGACTGAGCAAGCAAAGCAGGTGCAGGTCACTCCTTCCTCCTCAGTTCATTGCCAGCCTAAGTCAGAAAGATGCAAGGAGGGAGCAACTCTCACCTTGCTTGCTGATTCCTCCTCCAGGTTGCATCCATCCATCACCTGCTTGGGATATGCATGGAACCGGGTGGGCATGGCTCAAAGGGGTGGGGGGTAGGACTTTAAGGGCGGGGGAGGGTGCATTTACCCCTCCCCTTGCTTTCTCCCCTCCGGCCCTGGAGTTTAGTAAAATGCTTCGGGGCGGCAGCGTACCTCCCTGCCGCCCCTTCTTCTTCAGCTGGAAGTACCAGGCGTGTGTGCGCAAGCCGGGCACACACACGCCCGGTACTTCTAGCCACTTCCGACCAAAGAAGAACGGTTAGCAGGGAGGTACACTGCCGCCCCGAGGCATTTTACTAAACTCCAGCACTGGCGGCGGGGGTGGGGGGAGCAGGCGGAGGGGTAAGTGCACCCTCCCCTGTCCTTAAAGTCCTACCCCGCCCCCCCCACTGAACATTTGACCTGGCCAGTGTTTGAACCTGTTCAGAGGCCCATAAAAGGGCCTCCGAACAGGTTCGTGTACGTCCCTATCACCTGCCTGACCAGGAATAGGCATGAGCAAGCAAGATAGGGAGCCAGCCCCCACATGGCATGGAGCAGAGGGTGCTGGGGGCAAGCAGTGAGTCCCCCCCCCCCACACACACACAAGGAGCAGAGGGCAGTCTGGCTTCTAAGTTTTGGGGCAGACTCCTAGAGCCAAAGAAAAGTCATTGAGGCCTGCATCATGTGCAGCCAGCCAGCCTCTGCCTCCAAGTGATGTGTGCTTTTGGACCGCAGGTTCTGCCCCTGCACATCTTTGGAAGGACACCTGGAAGAGTTATGCAAGCAGATACGGGACCTTGAGTTTGGCCGTATGGCGAAGTTGCTTATAGGAGCAAGGCCTGCGACCCTGGGAGCAGTGGGGCGAACCGATGAGACCATGGTGGAATAAATGAAAACTCGTTTTTATGGTGGTGGTAGATTCATGTTCAAAAGAATGGAAAAGCCCGTTAAGGTTATCAAGGCAAACCTTATTTCAAGACAGCCTTCAGCAGGAATGAAGAGCTGGAATGGTGTGATGGTTAATAGACGGAGCAATGAGTTAGGACTTCCCCAGGTTGAATCTTGCCTCTGCCATGAACTTACTAGCTGGCCTTATGCAAACCACTCCCTCTCAACCTCAACTCCCAGTTGCATTATGAGAACAATACCTTAAAGAGTTTTTGCAAGGTTTACAACCACATAATACTTGTGCAGTGCTTTGAATCCTCAGAGGTGCTGTACAAGTGCTAAATAGCAACAACAACAACAACAACAACAACAACAACAACAACAGTAAGTAAGGTTAACCACAGAGAAATGACTTGATCAGCATCCCTCCCACCTCTGAATCCTAGGGAATGGGTAAAAAGGAACCTGGATACCAGTGAGCCTCTGCTAAGAAACCACCACAAAAAAGGTAACTGATACTTAATGAATGCATCTCACTCTTGTTTCCATGTCTGTGCTGGGAAGGTTATCATCTTCTTTTATTTACCTAAAACTGCCTTATTTTGAGTTAGACCTTACTCAGATGCTCCAGTCCAGCACTCCCTACTTCAACTGGTAGAGGCTCTCCAGCGTTCTGGGCGGAGGTCTTTCCCTCCGCTGCTGCCTGAGATTCTTTTGGGTGGAGAAACCTGAGAGGGTACCCGGGACCTTTTGCATACAACGCTTGTCCCTGGAGCTTTGGCCCCTGCACTGCAATTCTCTCCCTCTTCCGCTGCCTCCTTTTAAACCTGAACAGGCCAGCATCTTTTCATCTTTGCCCATAAGACTGGCTCTCCATGTTTGCAGTCATTCTGCGTCGGGGCTTGACAATTCCAGGTGCCAGCTTGCCGGGGCACCTGGACATTTAAGTGTGGTGTGTGAGCCAGATGATGGATGGATGCAAGCAGGAGGATGAGTGAATGAGCAAGGAGGGGCAGGTTATGTCCTCCTCTTCCTGGTTGCATAGGTTCACTGCCTGTCTGAGCCATAGAAAGCGGCCTTATACTGAGTCAGACAATTGGTCTGTCTAGCTCAGTATTGTCTACACTGACTGGCAGCGGCTCTCGAGGTTTCAGGCAGGAGTCTTCCCCACCCCCCCAGCCCAACCTAGAGATGCCAGGGAGTGAGTCTGGGACCTTTTGCATGCAAGCCGATGTTCTACCAGTGAGCTAAGACCTCCTCCCCTAAGGGGAATATCTTACAGCACTCACATGTAGGTGCCCATCCAAATGCAAACCAGGACAGACCTTGCTTAGCAAAGTGGCCAAATCATGCTTATTACCTACCCCAAGACCAGATCTCCTCCCCACATGGATACAACCAGAAGGAGGAAGGGGAGAGCAAGGTGGGAAGCCTGCCCTCTATGGAGTGGAGGGCATTGTGAGGGTTGAGCCATGAGTCTTCCCTCCCACGGAGCAGAGAGCAGCCTGGCTGCTTTATTTTTGGTCTGGCTCCTAGAGCCAAGAAAACTTTGTCAAGACCTGTATACATGTTGGACATTTTTGCTCGTTTGAATCCGTTATTTTTGAACTTTGGTGATCAAAGTGGGTCCAAAATGATGCCTCAGCTGTGCTTGTGCAATGGTGCTAAATTCCCTGCCCTTGCTAGAAAGATCCTGCCCGATTCGTGAATTGAAACGTACCTGTTTTGCAGCTGTATCGTGGCCCTCTCGTGACTGATCAAGATGCCCAGACCTCTCTTCCCCCCTGTCTCCTTCCTGCTTAGAAGTCTGCAGTGAATGTCAACACTGCGTGTTTCTTGTTATTCCCCAAAGGTATGACTTTGTATTTTTGCATTTAATTCCACTTTATATTGCTCCAGTTCCGAAGGTCATCTATTTTATCCTGCATAACTTCACATCCCTTCTCTCTGCTACCAATGCTGCTCAGCATGGTGTCATTAAATTTCATCCGCACACTCCTCCTTCCCTCCCCAAGGACACTAATGAAAATACTCAATAAAGTAGGATCCTTGAGCAACTCCACAGGCTCTCTTTTTCTCTAGCTTAAAAGTTTGCCTTTGTGAATGGAAGAGCTGTCATGCACATCAGAGTAATGGCCTGTTTAGCTCGGCGTGCT
Organism: Hemicordylus capensis; assembly: GCF_027244095.1. Lineage (NCBI taxonomy): Eukaryota > Metazoa > Chordata > Lepidosauria > Squamata > Cordylidae > Hemicordylus > Hemicordylus capensis. Next base: position 38,342,339 of record NC_069659.1, on the reverse strand, counting down.
GTCTACCAACACTGGCCACAGTGATGCCTTGGGGAATGTCGCTGCGCTGACATGATAGAAACATCCATACCTCCGTATTAATTCCCAGCATCTGTTTGGGAGAGGTATACTGGCCTCTGCATAATGAGTTTGCACTTGGCTGTCATGTCCAAGTATTCATTTCACTGTTGGTGGTTGTTTGTGTGGGTTGCGTTCACATCTTGTCTCAGTCAGTTCCATAGGTTGTATATGCTGTATAAAAGAAGCAGCTCACTGTATTTGTCTTAAGCTTTCTGCCCTCTGGTTTCTGTGGATGACTCCTTGTATTTTGAGAGACTAGCCCTATTCAGACATCAAGTTGTACATGCATACAGGTGTGCATACTTGTGTAAATGACTGTACATGCATTCATGTAATAAGTCAGAGGACGATAGTCGGAGGGCTATAGGCCACCTCCAGCCTCAAAGGCAGGATGCCTCTGAGTACCAGTTGCAGGGGAGCAACAGCAGGAGCGTGGGCATGTCCTCAACTCCTGCCTGCAGGCTTCCAGTGGCATCTGGTGGGTCACTGTGTTAAACAGGATGGCGGACTAGCTGGACCTTGGGCCTGATCCAGCAGGGCTATGTTCTCATGTTCTTAAACAAAGCTGGATGTAGGTCCCCTAAAATGCAGGATGCAGATAGAAAGTGGACTACTGTATGTGCCTTGAACACAATGGATGAATAACTCTGCGTGTGCAATCAGATCTGCACTTGTGTGCGCTGTATACCAATTACGGGTTCAATGAAAATAAAGTGTGGATTGGGCTAGTGCGAGAGATAACTATTGCTCCTTATACGTGCTGTCCAAATTTGTGCATGGCATTATAAACCTTGGTTACATCTTTTTAAAAGCTCAATCCTTGCCTCCTTCCCTTTTAGCAGGCGACCCAAGCACATGTGTGCTGGTTAGTGGTCATGCAGAGGAGGGGGTGGTGGAGCAGCAGAAAGTGGGCATATGCTTTATCCTCCCTTCACCATCCCTTAGGCCTTCTCTCTTTAGCCTGCTAGATGGGCTTATTGTCATATAGGAGGCCAGAAAACGGCCAGAATGACCATTGGGGATCGGGCCATAGCTCACTGGGAGGAAGTCTACTTGGCATGCAGGAGGTCCTGGATCCAGTACTTGCCCTGGCATCCCAGGCAGGACTGGGAAATCCCCATTTGTAATCCCGGGGAGCTGCTGCCAGTCAGTGTAGAACAGGCCTTGGCAAATTTTCTGTGAATCCAGGAGCCAGCCCAGAACCGTAGGAGCCAGACAGGGGACACTTGACAGACTCACCAGACTTGGTGATGGACTTTGGGTTAATTAACACAGGCAGAAACTGTGTTCTATCCAGGCTTGGGGACTGTGTGTGCTCCCAGTTTTCAGTTGTGTGGAAGCAAGGTAGGAAGAAAACCTGGGTAGAAGTGATTGTGTGGGAGAAGGAAAACCTGGGTAGCTTTTCCTCCTACCTTGCTTCCACACAATCACTTCTACCCAAGTTATCCTCTTACCTGGCTTCCACACAACCAAAAATTGGGAGCACACACAGCTCCCAAACCCGGGTAGAACACAGTTTTCGCTTGTCTGAATGACCTCGTAGTGTGGGGATAAATGGGCTTCTCTTTATCCCCTGTACAAGTAACATAGAACAGAAGTGGGGCTGCCTGGAACAATTAAAGGTCTGGTTGAATAACTCTGCTTCTGAGTAGTTTAGGCACCACACCACTGTTAAATTTTTTAGCACCAGGGCTCCTTGTCTCCTGGGATTTGTCAAGCCTGGGTGTAGAAAACATGAAGCTGGATGTGCCAATGGTCTGAGTGTGTATAAAGCAGCTTCCTATGGAAACGTTGCTGGGGAGAATTGACAGGAGAACATGAGAACATAGGAAGCTGCCATATACTGAGTTAGACCAGGGTTTCTCAACCTTGGGCCCCCAGATGTTGTCGGACTACAACTCCCAGTATCCTCAGGCATCGCCTTTGTGGCTGGGGATTCTGGGAGATGTAGTCCGACAACATCTGGGGGCCCAAGGTTGAGAAACCCTGAGTTAGACCATTGGTCTATCTAGCTCAGTATTGTCTTCACAGACTGGCAGCGGCTTCTCCAAGGTTGCAGGCAGGAATCTCTCTCAGCCCTATCTTGGAGAAGCCAGGGAGGGAACTTGGAACCTTCTGCTCTTTCCAGAGCGGTTCCATCCCCTGAGGGGAATATCTTGCAGTGCTCACACATCAAGTCTCCCATTCAGATGCAACCAGGACAGACCCTGCTTAGCTATGGGGACAAGTCATGCTTGCTACCACAAGACCAGCTCTTGTGGTGTGGGAGGAAGGGTTAAGCACTCCTCTTTATCCATGGCTGGTTCCCTGTAAATGACCCCTGCACCTCTATCTCTGCACTGGAGTTTGGGAACCGAGAATGGATGGCAATCCTCCCATGGACTTGAATGTAGCAGAACTGAATTCTCCCTGTCTTTGAAAGAGCATGCTGCTCTTGTTTAAACTCCCCTGTCATCATTAGATGCTGAAGACTGTTATTAAGCTGAAATTGCTTACTTGCAGCCAGCAATGCCTCCGTGGATGTTGTTTTGTGTACGTGAGGAAGGCTGGATCCAGATGCATTTTTCTTTCGGAGAGACTCAAATGTCGCTCTGTTCCCCTGATGTAGTTCTATAAAAGGGCCTTAATATGTGAAAAGGAATGGAATGGCTGAGTGTGTGTGGGTGGAAGACAGAACAGCTGCAAGGGAGCCCCTGATACAGGAGTTGGATTCAGGTTGTGTGTGTTACAGCCCTGCCAAATAAAACCTCAGCACTGTGAAAACCTTCCCTTGGGCACGCTGAACAGACAGTTAGTTTAGGGACTAAATGCTTGTTTCAGTTATGAAACTGCCATCTTTTTTTGCTGGTACTCTTTTGCTTTTGGGGAGGAGAGCTGGTCTTGTGGCAGTGAGCATGGATTGCCTTGCTTTGCTAAGCAGGAACTGCCTGGTTTGCATTTGGATGGAAGACTACATGTGAGCACTGTCTGCTGTAAAATATTCCCTAAGGCATGGGTATCCAACTGTGGCCCTCCAACTGTTTTTGGCCTGCAGCTCCCATCATCCCTGGCTGTTGGCCACTATGCCTGGGGATGATGGGAATTGTAGGCCAAAATCAACCGGGGGCCACAGTTGGATGCCCCTGCCTTAATAGATGGGCCCATAGCTCAGTGGTAGAGCCTGTGCTTTGCACACATAAGGTTCCAGGTTCGCTCCCTGACATCTCCAGGTAGGGCTGAGAAGACTCCTACCTGAAACCGTGGAGAGCTGCTGCCAGTCAGTGTAGATAATACTGAGCTGGGTGGACCAATGGCCTGACATAAGGCAGTTTCCTATGCTCTTGGAAGCTAAAACACAAACGGAAGATTCGTGCATTAAAAAAAAAAAAGAAATCTTAATCATCTTTCACACAGAATACCAGGCACAATATTCTCTTGTTAGTATTCAGTCAGTTGATTGAATTGTTGACTCAGTATTACCAATTATGGCATTAATTATTTTAGATGTAGCATGAGTGGATATGGTCTGTCCCTGCTGACTTTTTCTCTCCCCCTGCCCCATTGCTAATGCATGCTCAGTGCTATTTGATTGTTTACTTTTGTAGAAATCCGCTATTAAGTACTTCTGAGCATTTAATTCCTTTTTTAATTACATTATATTGTGGGTTTAGATTTGTCTTTTGAACACAGGAAAAATATCTGTTATGGATTAGCCTGAAGATATACTTGACAATCTGTTACTGAAAATGATTTCTAAATTATGAACACAGTTGACCTTCTGCTAAAAGAAACTGTTCCTGGCTAGACCCTAATCTTGTTAAATAAGCAATGTGCCCGATGTGAATTCCTCTTCCCAATTCTTTTTGACTTGTTGATGTTTTACACTTCCTAAGCATACAATCAGACAGGAGATCAAGGAGGCTTAGGGAGTAACATCAGATGGTTTGAGAGAGTGTCCTGATAAAGATGCTAGTGCCATATGCTGCTTGGACTTCGCTGAAACAAATTTCCTTCCAATAGAAATGAATTGCATAAGCTGTGCAGGAGTCTTACAAAGTTGGCATAGTGGACCATGTGAGTAATATTCAAGCTATTAGTTTAGAATATTAAGCTAGTTGGGCTGCAATTCTCGGATGTCAGTGGGACTGCTTCAGACTAAGCAATTCAAGGTATTTAGCCCTAAAGCCATCAGGAATTGGTTTCTTTGTGCATGTTGCTGCACAGAGTGATGAACTTATACTTTATGCTCATGCGTACGGAGGTTTCTCATCTGAGAAAACAACTTGGTTTCTGCATTGCAAGGTGGACAAAAATGGATGATTAAAAATAAATTTTTAATGTATTAAGTGGATCTCTTAAAAAGCAATCTAAATTAAAACTTAATTTTAAATTTAATACAAACATGTCAAATATTTATTTATTTATTGAATTTTATACCGCCCTTCCTAATTTGGCTCGGGGCGGTTTACAAACAAAATATTATACTTGTAATCACTTAAAAATGAATTCATGATGCTTTGTCTAGCACACCGGGTTGATTCGCATGTAAGACCACACCATGTACAAGCTCTGTGCTGGTGTACTCCCACCTCCTTCCCCTCCCTCTTCTGCTCAGTTTGTGACTTCCAGGTATCTACTGATCTGCTTGCCCTCTGCTGAGCAGGTCACCCAGCACCAGGCAGATCTTGCCAGAGGTCTCATTTGCACTACTGGTTCTGAGAAGGTAAGAAACTGCAGGAATCCCTTCCTGATCAGTAGGAGAGGGCTCCCTCTGTTTCTTACTATCTCCCTATCCCTGTGCAAATGGCAGAAGACTTTCTTCTCATCTCTAAGCCCTCGGCCTGTGTGCCAGAAAAGGGTTTGAGGGAAGAGAGGTGGTGTGTGTGTGTGACAACCACAAATAATAGCTGGCTAGTGAGCTAAGCCTAACCCTGTGGATCCTTGGTTGCTTCCTAATTTGCAGCAAGAAAACACATCTGAACTGGCAAATGATGGTTGTCCTCTGAACCAGGATTGCAAACCATGCTTTGGCCTAAAGTCCTTTATCCGGGCATAGTGTTCAAGTAAACCACCTTGCTTCCCTTGCCTGTGAATAAAGAGAGTAAAGCAGACATCTCTTAATCTCACAGTTGCCCCACATTTAGTACTGAGAACTATATTTTACCACCATTATCTGTCCAAAAGTATTTCGCTCCCTACAGTGACTCTGCCCTTACTCCCTTTCTGTTTCTGCCTGTTATCCCTGAGACTGCGTCTCAGAAGACTTGTGCAATGCCAGCTCTCATTTCCTTCCAGTCTCTTCTCCAGCCCACCTTTTCCATTAGACCTTTGGCATAACCTCTTTGATGAAGCATCTGCTCTGCATGCAGAAGGTCCCAGGTTCAATCCCTGGTATCTCCAGGTGAGGCTGAGAAAGACTTCCTGAAAGTGTAGAGACCCACTGTTGGATCAATGTAGACAACAGGGGCATAGCTGAAACTGAAGGGCTAGGGTAGTGGTGGCGGTGGGAGGGAGGTAGTGAGGCAGGAGGCAGTGGCGACTAGTGGGCCCCAGCACCCCAGGGGCTCTTCTTCATGGACATAGTGGAACATCATTAGTTCCGTCCCTGTTCCTGGATAGATATTAGATAAACTAGTGCAACGTTGCCCTTTGATATGGACATTAGTTGCGACGAAGGGACTAATGTCCCTGGACCCATGAGAAAGTCCCACCCCACCACTGCACCGGTTGGTTGGGAAACAACCTGGTCTTCACGCTACCCTCTCACCTCCCTGACCCATTGGCAGACTTTTAGCTCTTGACTGGAGGAGTATGAAGAGTATGTGATACTAGTTACACAGGAACGAGAGAAAGGGGATGCTGAGAACGTCTTGTTTTTCACCATGTCCATATAGTAGGAATGTGCACAGAATCATGGCGTGCTGGTTCAAAGGTGGTGGGGGTCTCCCTTTAAGGGCGGGGGGAGGGTGCACCTACCCCTCCCGCAGCTTTCCCCGGCATGTGCTGGGGCGCGCAGGTGCACTGGAGATTTCTGGTCATATCTGGAAGAGGAGGTCAACGGGGCAGCAGTGGGGTACACTGCCACCCGATGGGCTTTTTTAAAAACTGATGCTGGTGGGGGAGGAGAGCGGTGGTAGGGGTAAGTGCACCCTCCCCCCGCTCTTAAAGGAAGACCCCTGCCACCTTCGAACTGGCAAAACCGCTGGTTCTTAGAACTGGTTCCGTGCACATCCCTACCATATAGTTCTTCTGCAGCAAAGACATGGGGGTGGGGGCATGGGGAGAGAAGAAGAAGGTAAGGGGCCAAGGGACCCATCTTGTTCTAGGTCCCACTTCAACCGAGCTGCACCCTGGCAGACAATACTGAGCTAGATGGACCAATGATCTGACATGGTATAAGGCAACTTCCTATGTTACCAACTTACATGAAATAAAGTTAATTGAAATCAGTGGATCATTGCACTGTGACCCCAAGCATAGTGAAAGTGGGCAGGATCAAATGGCTTCAGAATACCAGTAAAGAAGAATGTAGCCTGTTCTCAGAAATGGAACCTGTCACAAATTATGGCTTGGCATGATCATAGATTCCATCAGGACTCCATATCCTACCATGAAGACTGCAGGCAGTAAGAATTCTTCCAGATTGCTGCAGATAGCCAAGTTCTAAACCAGCATAGTAACCATTTGCTTGGGTATTGAAAACTCTCTCTGAATTAGATTTGCAGCAATTTAGTATGATATAATTGATGTTCATGCTTCTCGATTGCCTTATTACATGACTGATATTTGTTGTGCATAAATTACAGCTCCTTGTAAATTTGAAAATTAAATGATTTCAAATGTCATTAATTATGAGCTGTAAATGTTAGGTCACAGTGTGAAAGCGAATAGTAATGTGTGCTGGGTTTGGACCCAGTCTTGTAAGCGTTTATATCTTCATTCACTTCAAATGTGAGGATTTCCATAAAAGCTGGTGCAGCTATATTTTGTGCAATATATTTTAACTCTCTCTGTATAAATGTTTTTAAAATGGGATATGTGCATATGCTAAGTATAGCATATGCACATATCCCATTTTAAGGTAAGGTTTGTCATTAGTTGGAGATATGTGTCTGCTTTGGTTAAAATAAACTTTTATTTATTTTTACATTTATATCCTGTTCTTCCTCCAAGGAGCCCTGAGGGTTTATCCCCACAACAACCCTGTGAGGTCGGTTAGGCTGAGATATAAGGAACAGGCCCAGAGCAGTATTTGCTCTAATTTTTTTCATCTATGCACAGAATAAGTTTTGTTCTGAGCTGCAGTATCAAGGCAGTGTGTGCACATGTGCATTCAGAGTGGGGCCTTCCTGATTCAACCTGAATGGGATCTAAAATTAACTGAGCGGACATCAAAAAAAGTGTGTGTAAGTGCACATGCCTTAGAGGGAACACTGGTGTTAATCGTTCCTTTAATCATTAGTCCTGCTCACACATTAAGTTCAGCACATGTACAATCTGTGTACACTGTACTCGCAGTTATTCAGACATTACGTCCAGCACACATAAATATATTTCCTATCTGTACCCTGCATTTGAGTGGACCTGGACAAAGGTTCACTTTTCAAATGATTGATAGTGTAGTGATTCATATACAAGGATGTGTGTGTAACAGCCCTTCAGATATTTGATGATGGCTATCATGTTCCCCATACCTTAAGTCTTCTCTTATCCAGGCTAAACATATTCAGTTTCTTTAATTGTTCCTCATAGGACTTGGTTTCCAGATCTCCAAATCTTTGTTGCCCTCCTCTGAGTAGTTTATCAGTGTCTTCCTTAAAATGTGGGCTCAGAATTGGATGCAGTATTCCAAGTGAGGTCTGACCACACAGAACAGAGTGGAACAATTACTTCTGATGATGTGGGCTAAGATTGTATTAGGGTTTTCAGCAGCTGTGCCACACTGCTGGCTCATATTCAGTGTTGTCTGCTAAGACACCTAGGTCCCTTTCGCATGCACTGCTGCCAAGGCAAGTCTTCCCCATCCTATACATGTGCATTTGATTTTTCTTACCCAAATGCAGGACTTCACAGTTGTCTTAGTTTAACTTCGTCTTGTTGGTTTTGACCCAGTATTCAAGCCTGTCCAGACTGGACTAGATTCTATCTTCTAAGGTTTTAGCTATTCCCCCTGGCTTTGTGTCATCTGCAGATCTGATAAGCATTTCTTTTACTACTTCCTCCAAGTAATTTATGAAAATGTTAAACAGCCCATTCAGTACCTCCCTCCAGTATGACATAGAGCTATTAATGAGAACTCTCAGCTGTGAATTCACCTAACAGTAGCATCGTCTAGTCCACATTTTCTCAACCTGTCAACAAGGATAGAGTGGGATACTCTGTCAAATGCTTTGCTGAAATCAAGATATACTAAGTCCACAGCATTGCCATGATCTACTAAACTAGTAATTCTATTTAAAAAGGAGATAAGGTCAGTCTGACATGACTTTTTCTTGACAAATATGTGCTAGCTCCTATTAATTGCTAGATTCTTTTTCTAAGTACTCACAGGAGACCGCCTAATAATCTGTTGTAGGATCATGCCAGGTGTCAGTGTCAAACTGACAAGGCTAAAGTTTCCAAGTAGGGACGTGCCCCAAATGTGGTTTGAACATGGTTCAAGCCTGCTGGGGCACTGCATGTCCCCCAAAGCCCTGCGTGCCATCAGTATGTATATGGCACCACAGGGCTTTTGGGGACATGCACCACTGCAGCTGGAAGGAGTGGTGGAGAGCAGGTAAACAACTGCTCTCTGTGAAAGCTTCCTTTCTAATTTCCTTAAAAGTGCTCAAACGGTGTGCCATGCATATCCCTGTTTCCCCCTTGTCTTTCCCCGTTTTGAAAGCAGGGATAACATTTGCTCATCCCCCATCTTCTGGCACCTGACCTGTCTCCAGGAGTTCTCAGAGTGGTTCTGAGTTCACACCTGCAAGTTCTTTCAGTACCCTGGGATGTCATTCATCCGGGCCTGGAGACTTAAACTCATTTAAGATAGCGAGGTATTCCCTTACCATCTCTTTACCAATTGTGAGGCACAGCCCGCTCCTTTCTCAGTTTCTGCACCTGTTGCCTGACTGGGCCTCATTTGTCTTGTGGGAGAAGACAGTTGCAAAATTGTGTTGCCTATTACCATTTTGCCATCTTAAACAGTTTCCCCATGCAGAAAGGAACTTACATGGCTCACTTATTTGGCTGCAGCTGCATCACTAGTCTAATGTGTGAAGCAGGTCTTCCAGTATTCTATTTCTGTGCATAGAACAACTTGTATATCAGTTTATATATAAGGCAACACAGTGCATAAATAACTTCTGGTAACTGTGCAGCTTATGGACATATGAAGCTGTCATCTAGCCATCAGTCCATCTCTAGCTCAGGATTGTCTACTGTGACACACAGCAGCTCTTTAGGACTTCAGGCAGAGGTCTTTCCCAGCCCTGCAAGTTGGAGGTGCCAGGGATAGAACGTGGTGCCTTCTGCATGCAAAGCACTGAGCTGCACCCCTTCCCTTGTTGCTGAATCTGGGGTATAGGAAAGGTATCTTACTGGCAAATGATCCCCACTTCATGCATGGGGAAAGCCAGTGTGGTGTAGTGGTTAGAGTGCTGGACTAGGACTGGGGAGACTTGAGTTCAAATCCCCATTCAGCCATGAGACTTGCTGGGTGACTCTGGGCCAGTCACTTCTCTCTCAGCCCAACCTACTTCACAGGGTGGTTGTGAGAAGAAACCTAAGTATGTAGTACACTGCTCTGGGCTCCTTGGAGGAAGAGTGGAATGCAAATGTAAAATAAATAAATATCTATTTATTATTATTATTATTATTATTACATAATAATACATTAATACACGGATAATAACAACAACAACCACCATAATACACGGTTTATGATGGCAAAATGGTGATGGGTGACAGAGAGAAGGCAGAGCTGCTTAATGCCTATCTTGCATCCATCTTCTCCCACAAGGCAAATGAGAATAACGCTTCCCATTTTATTTGGTTGCCTCTCCCATTTTTAACTTCTGGGCCCAAGTCAAGGTGCTTGCAAAAGACTTGTTAGGCACTGTGTTGAGCATGTGTGAAAGAGGCCAACATGGCCCTAATCTGCGGCTTAACTATGCGAAGTTAAGGTGTTTGGGAGCTGCAGTCTGATAAATGTGGGCACATGATGAAACAGTAAAACAGCTGTGACTGCCCCTTGTCGCCATTTGCATGTTGAATGGCAAGAATGGGCTTTGAATCTGCTCAAGGCTTGAAAAAGAATCTACCTATGTTAGCTGTGCAACCCCAGCGGAATGAATGCTGGGCACACAGCAGCAGGGCTTGGTAGATTGCACCCTCAGAAAGCAATCCACCCCAGTTAGATGGTAATCCCCTCCAGGACGGGCAGAGTTTAAGAAATAGGCTGACGCAAATGGGAAGACATCTGGCCTCCCAGTCCAAACATTTATGCTGCATGTCTGCTTGCAATACTGGTGTAATGTCATGCTTTCCGATATTATGCTGGTACAGCAGTTCATGCACCCAGTCCTGAGTGTTTTGTTGCCAGGGGCAGCAAGTGTTAAGTTGCTCTTTTTCCACTGGGAAAAGCTGGTTTAATTTGATAGGAGAAAGGGAAAAAAGAATTTGGCCGGGCTGACTTCTTTTCTCATTTCTAGAGATGATCTTATTGCTTGTGTTTTATTGCAGAGGTTCGTGCTCACTTAACTAATGATGAAGCTGAATTATACGCATGAAGTGCTGGCTGTTCTGCAGATTATTTTAAAACTAGGATTATATTTTATTGTGACAGTTGAGCATATCTACATATTAATTTTATGTCATTATTAAGGCAGCTTAAAGCTGAAGTTGGAAATGGTGTGTGTGAGAGAGAATGAGAATATGTATAATGAGGTTTAGGAACTTGTAATATTAAGCATCTTGAAGAAAAGTAGCTCACAAGAAGGTAGGCGAGAAAACCTGCATTTAGTGAGAGCACTGGCAATTAAGCTTCTGTTTGGTATTTATTACGTGTTTAGCCATAGGCTGTTCACACAATAAAACATCCTTGATTCGGAGGATAAGCACTGACCACCATGTGTGTGGGAGCATGTGTGCACACATCTGTCCAGCAGGCATTTTCATCGCACATGATCACATAGAGTGGAGCCTCTGAACTGTTCCTAAATGCAGGATTTAAACCAAGAGGAGCTGGGCAGGGGGCATTGCTAGATACTTAAAAGATCTGGGCCCCGGACCCACTGCCCCACTTTTGATCTGGAATCTGAATCATCCCCCCCCCACCCCTTGAATAACTACTGAGTTCTTAAAAGTCCCTAATATTACAATACAGCACTATGAAGGTGGAAGCAGCTTTCTCTCGCTCGCTCTCTCCTGCTCTCCTGCAGGTGCCTCCACTGCTGTGCTTCCTTTCTGGAAAACATCATGGAGGAGGGAGGTGGCTGATGAGATTCAGGGCTCTGAGCAATTCAGTGGGGGCCCATGCCCCATGGGTCATGCCCTAAACTTATTTAAAGGCTACATAAAGTACTACTTATAACACATGTTTAGGGGACCCCCCCATGTGACCATGTGGGGATGGAGCAGCACACTGAGTGGAGAGAGATATGAGTCTGCTCACATACATCCTCACATGATGACCTGAGTGTATTGTCCGTGGTCAGTGACTGGGAGTCCCTGTGCTTAATCTGGCCAACGGTATAAAAAATAAAAATGACGAAGACAGATAAATAAAAGGCAGGCAGGATTCCCTGCAAGTTTACATATTTCCAATATTCTTTTGTTTTCCAAGCAATTTCAAAATGGAGTTCTCCACAAGCTACCAGGCCAACATTTAGGAAGGCAGACCTGGGTATTCTGTACAAACACTCACACCTTGGCTCGACCATGGAATCCCCACTCTGAAATTTTATCTACTCAGGATTAACAGTCCTCTTTAGCCAATGGGAGAAAGGGTTGAAAACCGGCCAATTATAGTCAAGTAGGCAAATGAGCATATAAAACTCATGCAGACATAGGGGGAAGTGGCTTCTGGCTAGCTGTGTGGCAGAGAATCCAACTTCTGACCCCTCTGTGTATGGCAAAGTTCAAGAAAATGAATATATATCCGTGCAATCAAGCTGGCTTATTGAGACTGAAGGTTTGGGGCTTAACACTGCAGTGTTGGGCAAGTTAAGTAGGCCAAACTATGAAATCCAGGCAATTTCCGTGGCATCATTAAAAGAGTTAACCGGCTTGGAAAAACACACACACCCCCACCCTCAGTAGAATAACCCCCTGCTAACTGAGCAAAGAGGCACCTTCGGGAGCAGAGCCAGGCTGGCAGCGGCCCTTGTGCAGCTGCTGCCGTGGCTCCCTGGCCCTGCCCCCCACATCTGACATCAGACACGCCCGGCTAGCGATGCCCCTGCATCTGACATCAGCTGAGGGGGCATGGTCTCCCTTCTAAACGGGGCCACGCGGTCCTGTTTGGAAAAGAGATTGGCCTGAGCCGCTTTGAGCAGCCTGGGCTGGAATGACTCTCCCTGCCTTAAAGGCAGGGAGAGCCATTCCAGCCATGCTGCCAATGCAGCATGGACTGATCTCTCTCCTAAACGGGGTTGCGCGTCCCTGTTTGGGAGGGAGATCGATTGACCCCACTGCATTGGCAGAGAGACCAGGAGTGGCTCTCCCTGCCTTCAAGGCAGGGAGAGTCACTCCAGCCACGCTGCCCAATGCAGCATGGGTTGATTTCGGCTCCAAACGGGACCCCGGGGCCCCGTTTGGGACTGAAATAATGCCCCCACATCTGATGTTTAGATGTGGGGTGTGTGTCTGGGGCTGTGCTCGCGGCCTCTGATTGGGCACGGCCTGGGTTCTTTGAACCCGTTCGCCCAATGGTGACTCGGCTCCTGGGCACCTTTTAAAAGTGCTGATACTCTTTAATGAGCAGGGGGGAGAGCAACTGGCCCTATCCATCCCCAGCACAGCATCTCTCCATTGGCTGTTGCTGGTGTCTATCTTGTGTTTCTTTTTTAGATTGTGAGCCCATTGGGGACTGGGAGCCATTTTATTTTATTTATTTATATCTATGTAAACCGCTTTGGGAACTTAGGTTGAAAAGCAGTATATAAATATTTGTCGTCTTCGTAATAAGACCCGCTCATAGGAAGCTGCCTGAAACAGAGTCAGTCTTCTGGTCCATCTAGCTCAGCAGCTACTGTCCAAAACTTCAGGCAGGAATCTTTCACAGCTGTACCTGGAGATGCTGGAGAATGAGCCTGGAACCTTCTGCATACAAGCAGATGGTCTGCCACTGAGCTTACAGCCCTGCTCCCAAAGAGGAATATGCGCTCACATGTAGTTAGGCATCCAAATGCAAACCAGGACATCCCCTGCTTAGCAAAGGGGATAATTCATGCTCACTACCACAGGACCAGCTCTCCTCGCCCGTAATATAATTCCAAATATAATATTAACATCCAACTAAAAATAAAGTTTGATCTATCAATTCACGTTTTAAGGCACTGTGTAACAAGTTATACTAACTCAATAGAGCTTTGCACTTTTGTTTCTAGAAGGAGAGCCCCATTTAACTCTGGCCACATGACACATTCCTGAAAGTCAGCTGGGTTTCAGCATCAAGGTTTGCTGTCTGAAAGGCAAAAAGGGCAAAAATATCATTGGGCATGTACAGTCCTTTGGGCATATCTAATGTAGCTCTGTTAAGCCTGGCCCTAGTCTCTGGACTATGTAAAATGTTCTATGAATTATACGTGAGTTGTCTACCAAATAAGGTAAAGTACTATTGGTATCGTTATTCATCAGCCCTGTTGCTTCTCCATTCTCTTTTTCCATCTGCAAATATTTGGCCCGTAAGAGGGGAGAGATGCCCTTTTTTGGCATCTTCAAATGGATCTTATTTCCATCTGCTCTGCAGACATTACACTTCTGTTTTACCCCTAGGGTGCACAGTGAAGTTCACTTGGTTCACCCAGTGGAGCCAAGAATTCCTAGGAATTAGTAGCTATGCTTCCTTGCAGGAAGAGTATCCCGAGGGAAAGAATCATTCTCCCCTCCACCCATGTATGGATTCCCTCAAAGGCTACATTTTGTAGCCTATGCACATTTACACAAAGTGCAATGGGTCTTGTATAGGAAACTGCCTTATACAATGTCAGACCATTTGTCCATTTAGCTAAGAATTGTCTACACTGACTGGCAGCAGCTCTCCAAGGTTTTGGACAGGAGTCACTCCCAGGAGATGCCAGGGACTGAGTCTGGGACCTTCTGCACACAAAGCAGATGCTCTACCACTGAGCTCTGGTCCCATTCCCTCAGGGGAATGTCTCACAGCAGACAGCATTTGTGTGTAGCCACCCATCCAAATGCAAATGAGGGTGGACACTGCTTAACAAAGGGGACAGTTCATGTTTGCTACCACAAGGCCAGCTCTCCTCCTCTTATTTATTCCCAAGTAAGTGTTCTTAGACACCTTAAGTGGCGCAGCAGAGAAATGCTTGACTAACAAGCAGAAGGCTGCCTGTTCGAATCCACGCTGGTGCTATATCGGGCAGCAGCGATATAGGAAGATGCTGAAAGGCATTATCTCATATTGTGCGGTAGGAGGCAATGGTAAACTCCTCCTGTATTCTACCTGAAGACAACCACAGGGCTCTGTAGGCGCCAGGAGTCGAAACTGACTTGACGACACACTTCAGGTGTTGTTAGGATGCAGAATAAAGGAAGTAACAGAACATCACCAATATTGGGGTTTCTCTCTGTCTCCCTCCCCACTCTCCCACCAGAACCAGTATGGTATCTGAGACCAGTATCTTTCTTTACATAGCCAGATTTGGTGGAATAGAAGAAATACTTTGTATCACTGTTGAAAGTTCAGAGAACTGTGGAGAACACGTAGAATTCTTTTTCATTATTGTACACCCTGATCTTAACAATGTTTACTCAGAAGTAAATCCCATTGCAATTACCTGCAATCGCAGGTAATTGTTCTTAGGATTGCTGCCTGACATGCACTTTTTTAATGGCCGTAGTTGCTAGTGCATTAAAGTGTAGCAAAACCTCCCAGGAGCTGTGCAAATCTATTTAAATCAATGTCAGAATGTCTATCTGATGCATTTCAGCATACCTCTGAAGGGAGAATAATGCTGATCTAAGTAATATCTCGCTCGATAACATTGCTTAGAGAAAGAGATGCCAGTGTTCCATCTTCAGGCTATTGACACTGCTGTTTTAATATATGTAGATCAGACTTGTACTGCTTCGATACGAGACTGTCCATCTCCAGAAGCTCTTACAGGACAATATTTCCCTTGACACATTTTGCCTAGAAGTCAGATATTTGCACTTCTCTTGCAACAATATTTATTTTACAGTCGGAAATGTAGAATTTCTAAAGGCCAGTTTGCATTTTATAGTTTGACAATAAAATCCTCATGTATGTTGTACTCCAGGATCTACAAATTTAGGCTTAGCTCAGTAATCATCCATTACTTCTGGTTGCCTCAGATTCCCTCTCTTTATTGGAGCCTTTTCTGGCACACAGGAAGAGGAGAGAAATGGGTCTTCTGTCATTTGCCAGGGTGTATGGAGATGGTAAAAAGCAATGGGAGCCCTCTTCTACTGCTCAGAAAAGATTCCTGCTGTTTCTGAGACCTCTGGGGAGAGGATCTGTGTGGATTGGGGACACTCGCCATTGGTGAGTTGGCAAGTGGATTTGTAGATGACTGATTGCACTGTCTGTGCAGGCTTGGGCAATATTGTGACACCAGCAATAGTGTGTTAAAAGTTTGTTTGTTTTTAAAGTTCTATCAGATTTTTTAAAATCTGATGTTGCCAGAAGAATGGAAATGAACATTGGCAAGAATGTCTTCCCAAAAATTACTTGATGGTGAGAGTACAAGAATTTGTTCGTTGTTACTCTAGTTCTTTGCTCTCTGCAAAAATGCTTGCAATTTTACCCTAAGTTTAGGGGTAGAGATAAAGAAGGGGTGATAAGACACATAAAGCTGTAAGTGCTATAATGCTATCACCTATTTTCTGTCTCTAGGGTGGTAAACGTTGCCAAAAATAACTATGAGCATTCGTCCTCTGAGATGGTTTTGATGGCCAAAATTTGTGGGCCTGGCTCATGGAATATTTTATTTATCTATTATATCTTTATACCACCTGATATGTACATCTCTTGGTGGATAACAGAATTTTAGGAACATACTGCTGTCCTCTTTTTGCTGCTCTTGTTCAGTTCAGTGGGGCTGGCACTAGGGAGATTCCCATTAGACTGTGCTCCAACACTGATCATTATCAAAAATGTTTCAATCTTTAAGGTAGAATTCTTCCTGTGTTTAACCAAATCTGCCCCACATCCTTGCAAGCTAGCTCTTCCCAAATGTCAGTGTGCCACAAGCCGAGAGCAAGGGCAAATGAAATGACCTGTTCAGCTAAATGAACAGTCTAGCTTAGTACGAAGCTAAAGCTTTAGCCAATTTAATTGGCAGGGTCCAATTCTAATCAGTAGAGCTGCAAGTTGAGAGCCCAGGTATTTCATGCTTGAGGCTACTTTGGTTTTGGTATGTGCTCCTAATAAGGAATTTAAAAGGAGATATTAAAGATTATCTTTCCTCTGTCAACAAAAGGTAGCTTTTGGTGGTTGAACTGAAAGTTATTATACACCTTGTTGAAGAGTATTGATCTCAAAAAAGGCACCTATGCTGAGATTTGGCAATACATTTAAATTGTTTTAATTTATTGGTTGATCATCTGCATTTTATTAGAAAACTCGGTGGGTTGTACCCAAAGAAAGTGAATCCTGACTAAGCACCATCAAAATCAGTGAGACGAGTTAGTTGCTTCTGAAGCCCCATGAACTTCAATGATGCTTAGTCAGGATTCAACCCTTTCTTTGGATGCAAGCCAATGTGTGTTAAAATGCATATAATATGCTTCCTGCTCTAGCAGCAATGGAGGCAATTCACTAATCACTTGGAATTGGTGCAGTGACAGCAGCGTGGGTCTCTCTGACATGTCCTTCATCCCACTTTCTGAGAAAGAAAAAAGGCATTCAGTGACAAGCACCTGTCTCTGCTGCTTTTAATCTAGGAGTTTGTATGGCTTTTTTCACAACTAAATAATTGTCTTATTTAGAGAAGCAATTATTCACTTTTGGAGGATGACAAAAGTTATCCTAATAATAAGTTATTTAAAACCATGATCTTATTTTATTATTATTCAGAATGGCTGACACCCTGACTAACAAAGCGCAGTACAAAGAAACACCAGTGCTTCTGAAAAGTTTGATCAACTTGCCTCCACTGCAGGCGCAGGATGGGGGCAATCTTGATGACCTCCCCTTCCCCAGGAAGCACTCAATTCCACCCCAAAATACATCCCTGAGGGTTGTGCAGCCCTCGGAGACATATTTTTGGTTGACACAGACCATGTGTGAGTGTTTGTGTGTATGCACACATACATGTGTGGGGGATTTCAACACACGCACCAGTGCTACTTTAATTTGGAACTCTTCAGAAGTTTCGGTGCTACACCATTGCACCAATGCTTCATTAGTCGGGAAGTCTATCACTAATAAGTAACTTTCAATAATCAGTTTTTCAACAATAAAAAGTTCTCAAAGCAGTTTAGCAAAGGAATATGAAGATGGTTCCCTGCCCCTCAAAAGCTCACAATCTAAAAAGGAACACGACAGACACCAGCAACAGCCTCTGGGAGGGACACTATGCTGAACTGAATAGGAACAGTTGTTCTCCCCCTGCTAAATATAAGACTTTAAAATGATGTGCTTCTGTCCTGTTAGGAGGACATTTTATCAAAAATGACCATTCCAATTTTTTTCAGATGTGTGGTGGATTGCTGAAACTTAATGTTAGTATTTTTTTGAAAAATGCTTCCATTCATGATGTTAGCTTAAGATGGGACCCAAAGCAACGGCTGTAGTTCATGTGGCTCCAATGTGTGCAAGGAGCCCCATGCATGTGAGCTTATCTTTGTTCTCTGTGAGCATAAGATCCTAAGAGTGCTGTTGGATCAAACAAAAGGTACACCTAGTCCAGCATTCTGTTTCCAACAGTGGCCAACCAGAAGCTTTCAGGAAGCAAGTCATGAAAGCAATGGTTCTCCCAACTAGTGTCCCCTGTAATGGGCATTCCCAGATGTTGACTACAAATCCCATAAACCCCAGACAAGGGGCTTTGCAGCTGGGCATGATGGGAGTCCTAGTCAACAACATTGTCTTTGAACCTGGAGGTTTCATTTACCAATCACATTTAATAGTCCTTGATAGACTTCAGCTCCTTAAATTTGTCTAATCTCCCTTTAAAACCACCTAAGACGGTGACCACTCTCACATCTAAAGTGTGCTGTCGAGTCGGTGTCGACTCCTGGTGACCACAGAGCCCAGTGGTTGTCTTTGGTAGAATACAGGAGAGGTTTACTGTTGCCTCCTCCCACACAGTATGAGATGATGCCTTTCATCATCTTCCTATAATGCTGCTGCCTGATATAGGTACCAGCAGAGAGTCGAATTGGCAACCTCATGTTTGCTAGGCAAGTCATTTCCCGCTGCACTATTAGGTGGCTCCTCACATCTTGTAGTATTGCATTAATACAAGATGGGTTCATGCTCTGCAAGATGGCTCCCTAACAATGGTCAAATATTTTTGAAAGCTTCTAAGAAAGGAGATTCTACGCACTTCATAATCAGCTGGTTCCATTGCTTGGCTGTTCTTTGTCAGGACATTTGTTAGCTTACTTTCTGAAGGGAAGAAGGCTTATGAAATCCCCTTTGGATCTGTTGGTCTCCTAATAACTCTTGCATTGGCAGTCTGATACAAACCCAATCCACAGTACATGGGAGTCTGTGGGGGTATTTGCTTTGCCAGTCTGCCATTTTGGTTCAAGATGGCAGCCACTCAAAAGCATAGGCCACACTGTTTTGCGACCCTTGTGTTGACCGCTGGATACAAACAGAATATACAGCATATGAAGGGGGGGTGGTCTTGGGCAAGAGTCACCAAGGAGCAGAAAGTAGGTTCCATTAGTTCTACTTGGAACTACTTGTTTCTAGAACTTAGCCCAGATCTGGAAATGTCCTCCAGCTGCACAGTGTTGTCTCCTGGACACTGAATATTCTCCTGCTGAGGGTCACTCTGTGAAATTGACTGACTCTAGAGTCAGGACAGTCAAAACAAAGTACTTCCTCACACAGCACATAATTAACTTTTGGAAGTCTTCTTGGAGCACTGCCAACAGCCTTTACATGTTATGCATAATGTCTTAAACAGCGCACTGGTGCATCACCATGGAAATTATCACTTAAAATAATGTACACTTAAAAATAATGTTCCATACAGAGAATAGCTGCTTAACAACTCACAGCTGTTATAAATGGAATAAAATAATTATATGATTTAGAGATTATTGGAAGAATATGAATATTTTAGTAGGAAGTTGGCCAGTATTTACAGAATCTCTATAACCTTCTATCTAGACCGGAGAGATTCAGGGATTTTGCCATGTGCAGACTCTCCTTGATGTCTTATAACATCTCAGCAAAATGTGATGGGATGATAATGTGTATGACCTTTTTAACATTTGTTAAATCCTTAGTGATGGTACTGCCAAAATCTGGAAATGAAAAGCAAACCCAGTTTTACAGATTATGGAGCCTGAGTTGGAGGAAGTTTAGTAGTGATGCATTCTAGTGCACTGTACGTAATAAATAGGTATGCTCTGTGAAATTTCTTTTAAAATTGAAAATAGTAATTAGGAGAATAGAACATTTCAGGAATTTCACCTCTGCCAAAACCCCCAAACCTGGAAATTTGGAAGCAATTCTAAAGTAATAAGTAGTATTGTTAAGGGTTGCTGCTTTTTGACTTGATTGCTAAACAAGCAACACTCTTAAAAGACACAATGTCGGAAGACTATTTCCAAACAGCACATAATACAAGATGTCTTGGTGCAGGAGGAGTACAATCTGGGAGCTAGCTGAACACATTGCATCTTCAGCACGGTGGTAAATCCTTTTGTCCAGCATAGCCTCAGACTCCTCTTGCTTCTGTATCAAGTGAAACAAATTGTTGAAATATTTGAACATATACCTGCAAAATCAAGGAATAAACTAATATATGAGAAAGCTGACAAGCTTGTTCCTGTTCATGCAAGTATTTCCTGAAATCAAGCTGAAAGTGTATATAAACAAGCTCAGAGTATGATCAATTCTAGGATTTAAAATAACTAAACATTCAATTTACACAATGCATTATGTATTATGTACATCCTTTCTCCGATGCTTTTTAACATCTACATGAAACCGCTGGGTGAGATCATCGGGAGGTTTGGAGTAGGGTGATCAATACACTGATGACACCCAAATCTATTTCTCTATGACATCATCATCAAGAAATGGCATAACCTCCCTAAAGCCGCCCAGAGATGTATGTTTGGGTGGGATATAAATTTAAGAAATCAATCAATCAATCAATCAATTAATTAATTAATGCCTGCCTACAGGCAGTAATGGACTGGATGAGGGATAATAAACCGAAACTGAATCCAAGCAAGATGGAGATACTCATGGTAAGGTGGTCATACTTTGTGGGATGTGATTGATCCTCCTGTTCTGGATGGGCTTGCACTCCCCCTAAAGGATCAGGTTGGGAGTGTTTCTGGACCTGGGCCTCACACTGTTTTATCAGGTTGAGGCTATGGCCAGGAGCACCTTCTATCAACTTCGGTTGATATGAGAGCTGTGTCCATTCCTTGAAGATAATTATCTCAGAACTGTGGTGCACACTCTGGTAACCTCTAGGCTTGACTACTGCAATGTGCTCTATGTGGGGCTACCATTGTATCTAATTTGGAAACTTCAGTTGGTCCAAAATGCAGTGGCTAGATTGGCCTCCAGCAGTTTCTCAGAGAGACTATATTATGCCTGTCTTAAATCAATTGCATCACCTTAAGTGGCACAGTGGGGAAATGCTTGACTAACAAGCAGAAGGTTGCCGGTTCGAATCCCCGCTGGTACTATATCGGGCAGCAGCGATATAGGAAGATGCTGAAAGGCATCATCTCAGACTGCATGGGAGGAGGCAATGGTAAACTCCTCCTGTATTCTATCAAAGAAAACCACAGGGCTCTGTGGGCGCCAGGAGTTGAAATCGACGTGACAGCACACTTTACTTTAAAATAATTGCATTGGCTGCCAATAGATTTCTGGGCAAAATACAAAGTACTAGTAATCACCTTTTAAATTCTAAATGGCTTAGGAATGGGTTACCTGGGAGAGTGCCGCCTTCTTCATTATCCCCACCTCACATTAAGGTCATTGAGAGAGGTCCGTCTCTTGATGCCACCCGCTCGTCTGGCAGTGACTCGGGAACAGGCCTTCTGTAGTCAATCCCGGGCTATGGAATGTGCTCCCTATAGTTGTCCATGGTTTAACATCTCTCTGTGTGTGTGTGTGTGTGTGTGTGTGTGTGTGTGTGTGTGTGTGTATAAAGTGTGTGGTCAAGTCTATTTCACTCCTGGCACCCAGAGAGCCCTGTGGGGTTTTTTTGTAGGATAAAGGAGGAGTTTACCATTGCCGCCTCCTGTGCAATATGAGATGATGCCTTTCAGCATCTTCCTATATTGTTGCTGCCCGATATAGTACCAGCGGGGATTTGAACCAGCAACCTTCTGCTTGTTAGTCAAGCATTTTCCCACTGCACCTTTTACCAGCCTTTAAAAGAGCCTTTAAGACACTTAAAAAAAAAAAAAAAGGCCAGGCTTTTAGTAATCTTTACATTTTTAAAGTTGTTTTAATAGCTTGTCTTATTTTGTGTTTGTTATGTATGTTTTTGTGAACTGCCTTGAGCCTTTGGAGTCAGGTGGGATAAAATAAATAAATAACATAAAATTTATGTGAACCAGAGAAATGGTAACAAATTGAAGCATTCCAATCCATAATTCAAGAATGAATCTTTAGAAGATCTTGAGATACAGTTAGGTACTAGTCTCCACACTCTGCAGGTTTTCTGAATTCATTATTTGACCTCAAATAAGCTGCCATGCCAACTGATTTCATCAATTCGCATCTAAATGGAAGCTCAGACAACAAACTGAAGTTAGGAGATGGATGTCATAATTGGGAGGATATCATAATATCCAAAATCAAATGTTCTAGAGAGAAGACCTTTTATGTGGTGGCATCTCAAATTATGGATCTCTGTCCTCAGGTATGTTCACCAGGCACCTAATTTGTTCCTCTTGGTGCCAGGCATCCTGTTCTCTTAGACTTTTAGTGCTATTCCAGAAGATCTTGGATGCCCTTTACTGGTTTTCTTGTCGGTTTAATTGAATTATGTTTTATCGTAAGCTGCCTTGCAGCCTATTTATGGAGAGAGGCAGAAAAGCAATTTTATGAACAAAAAAGCACTGGGGGATCCAGTTTTCTCACAGAATCCCCAAAACAAAGGGTCCCAGACCATTATCCTTATGGCAGCCCCCCCCCTCATATTTTACATCAGCAAGGCCTCCTGGCTGAACCCCAGGGGATTTTTCACTGTGTGCAGTTCTGGTTTTGTGTGCGGTTTTTGTTTGGTTGGTTTTTGGAGGGCGGGGGGGGAGCTGTTTACATTCAAGCACTAATAGAGAGAGGGCCTCCGCAGGAAGTAAGCCAGGCAGTGATAGCCTTAATTTTTCAGGCTGTTGTTTTACAGGTGGGGGTGGAAAATTAGTGGCATCCCATGTTCCAACTACCCTGCAACTCACAAGCCACTGGGTACTCAGTTTATATTTTAGGAATTTTTGAGGTGTTTAGACACTTTGGTGTGTAATCAATCCTCATAGGGATTCATTATGAGGAAAGGTAATTAGACACCAAAGAGCCTAAACACTTGAAAAAATTCTAGAACATAAACTGAGTAGTACTGCCTTGCCTGTGAGAGTGGGGTGTAGCTGATAGCTGGCACTGTCGAAAAGACAGTCAAAATGAATAAATAGAAGAAATGAAGGTGTGTAATGAATCCTCATAGGGATTCATTGAGGGAAAGTTATTATACACCAAATAATCAAAACACTTGAAAAATAGTGACCACACATTTAGCTCCATAACTCCACTTCTACAAGGGCTAGAGCTTAGCTTTTTTTTTTTTTTTAATTAAAAAAGCTAAGAATCTGGGGAAATTAATAGGAGGGATCCAAATCTTGAATCAATTCGAATCAGGCACAATTCGATTTGTACCCCTATACATGATTTGTTTTTTCTCCAAATCAGCTAGATCTGGTTACAATCAATTTGGGAACAATCTAGTCATAATATCCAAAATCAAATGTACCAGAGAATGTAATAAACTAGAGTCAAACTAGTGGAGTAATTTATTTATTTATTTATTTCTCTTATTTGTATACCGCCCCAAACTTTCGTCTCTGGGCGGTTTACAATAACATAAAACCAGTTAAAAACATATACAAAAACTTTAAAACAATTTAACAATTTTAAAATAACCAGAAATTAAAACCCAAAAATATTAGGAAGCTGAGAAAGCTTGGGTGAAAAGATGGGTTTTCAGGTGTTTTTTGAAAATTGCCAGAGATGAGGAGGATCGTATCTCAGCAGGGAAAGCATTCCACAATCTCGGGGCAGTGACCAAGAAGGCCCGTCTCTGTATAGCCACCAAACTGGTTGGCGGTAACTGGAGACGGACCTCCTCAGATGACTTCAATGGGCGGTGGGGCTTGTACTGAAGAAGATGCTCTCAAATACCCAGGGCCTAAGCTGTTTTCAGGTCGTTGATCTCGAGAAATGGGCACAGCTGGAGTATCAGCCAGAGCTGATAGAAAGCACCCCTGCCCACCGACTCAACCTGGGAAACTAGGGAGAGGTGTGAATCCAGAAGTACTCCCAGACTGTGAACCTGTTCCTTTTGGGGAAGTGTGACCCCATCTAGAACAGATGGGCAGATCAAAATCGTCTCTAGAGTTCTGACCCCGCAAAATAAGTACCTCCATCTCATCTGGATTCAGCTTCAGTTTGTTCTCCCTCATCCAGCCCATTACTGCTTCCAGGCAGGCATTTAGGGAGGATATGCCAGCTCCTGAAGATGTTGACATGGAGAAGTAGATCTGGGTGTCATCAGTGTACTGGTAACACCCAGCTCCAAATCCCCTGATGATCTCTCCCAGCGGTTTCAT
The DNA here is from genome assembly GCF_027244095.1 of Hemicordylus capensis. NCBI lineage: Eukaryota > Metazoa > Chordata > Lepidosauria > Squamata > Cordylidae > Hemicordylus > Hemicordylus capensis. The sequence goes on along the minus strand of NC_069659.1, from coordinate 38,318,075 downwards.
GTAGATGTTAAGAAGCATTGGAGAAAGTACGGAGCCTTGAGGGACACCATACTTAAACTCAGATTTTGAAGAGCGACAATCATCAATCAACACCATCTGGAATCTATCTGAAAGGTAGGAGCGGAAACACTGTAAAACAGTGCCTCCCACCTCCAACACCCTCAGACGTTCCAGAAAGATACTATGGTCAATAGTATTGAAAGCCACCGAGAGATCCAAAAGGACCAACAGAGTCATACTTCCTCTGTCAATTCCCAATTGGAGATCATCCATCAGGGCGACCAAGGCAGTCTCCACCTCATATCCCACCCGAAAACCAGTTTGAAATGTGTCTAGATAATCAGTTTCCTCCAAGACCGCCTGGAGCTGAGAGGCCACCACCCTCTCAATTACCTTGCCCAACCATGGGAGTTTGGAAACAGGCCTATAATTGCTCAACTCTGAGAGATCTAATGCAGGCTTCTTAAGAAGAGGTTTAATGATTGCCTCCTTAAGACAAGGAGGCATCCTTCCCTCCCTCAGAGAAGCATTTATGATTTCTACCAGGCCTCCTACAACAACCTCCCTACCAGATAGAACAAGCCATGTTGGACAAGTGTTAAGAGAACAAGTGGTAGGCCTCACCGCTCCAAGCAGCTTGTCTACATCCTCAGGAGTCACAGACTGAAACAGATCCAGTCGAATCACGTAAGAGGAGTTGTTGGGCACCTCCAGCTCAGATATCAAATTAATTGTGGAGTCTCCATCTAGGTCAGCTAGTATCAGAGAGATTTTATCTGTGAAAAACTCTATAAACACATCACAGCGGGTAACTGATGACTCCAAATTCTTGTTGAAGGGAGCGGGGGCACATACTAGTCCCCTCATAAGCCGTAACAACTCCGCTGGACATGAACTTGCAGAGGCAATACGGGCAGAAAAGAACTGCCTCTTTGCCGCATGTATTGTCTGAACATAGATCTTTAGATGTGCTCTATGTCGCAATCTGTCAGATTCAAGTCGAGTCTTCCTCCACCTGCGCTCCAGTCACCTACTTTGCCACTTCAGCCCCCGTAGGTCTTCTGTATACCAAGGGGCCAAATTTGAAGCGGGTCGGAGGGGACGCTTGGGAGCAATCGTGACTACTGCCCTGGTGAGCAAGTTGTTCCAGTTCTCAACCAGGGCATCAACAGGATCACCGGCAAAGCCAACATTGAATCCCTCCAAGCCTTATTGGAATCTTACTGGATCCAATAACCTCTTCGAGCGGACCATTCTAATAGGCCCCTCATCCCTGCGGAGCTGGGAAGTGGTCATAAGCCCAACCTTAACCAGATGGTGGTCTGTCCATGACAATGAGGAAATTACAGGAGTCCCCACCCACAGAACACCACCCTGATCAGAGTCAAAGACCAAATCAAACATGTGACCTGCAATATCCGTTGGTCCAGAGACCACTTGGGATAGGCCCATAGTTGTCATGGCCGCTATGAAATCCTGAGCTGCCCTGGACAGATTGGTCCCGAAATGGATATTGAAGTCCCCCAGCACCAAAAGTCTAGGAGACTCCAACGCGAGTTCAACGACCAAGTCTGTGAACTCAGTAAGGGATTCCGTTGGGCAGTGGGGTAATCGGTACACCAGCAGAAGTCCCAATCTATCCCTGGTCCCCAAACGTAGGTACACACATTCAATATGGTTAGATATTTCAACAGAGACCCTGGTAAGGGAGATATTATCCTTATAGACCACAGCCATTCCACCTCGTCCACATCCCCTCACCTGCTCCTCTACAGAATATCCTGGCGGGAGAAGCTGGGCCCAAACTGGGCCACTAGCCTCCCCCAACCAAGTCTCAGTAATATATACCAGGTCAGCCCCTTCATCCATGATTAAATCATGGATGAGTTCAGATTTATTTTGGACCAACCTGGCATTACAAAGGAGCAGGGAAAGCTTATGTGGGTTGCTGGCAGTGCTCCCCAAGGTCAAAGAGCTGGCAGGACAGCTGGAAGGGGAAACAGCTATTAAATTTCTGACTACCCTTCCCCTGGAACAGCCTGCTGAACTGCCAATGTTACTTCTCTATTCCCCACCACCACCGGGAGAGCTGCCCCATAGTCAACGAAGGCTCCCCCTGTTCCTCCATCTCCAGATGAACCCAAACACATTACAGCAACTTCAACCTAAGTCTAAAACAGTTTAAAACTAATTAAACAGAAGCCCTCTAGCCCTCACCCTCATTCTCCCCCAAAGTGGCAACCCCCTTTGATGTCACCCCTTCGGTGGCAACCCCTTCAGTGGGGGGCTTACAGCTACAAGGAGCCTTCCTATAAAGCCCGAAACTGAGCAGGTGACCCGAGGAACAGCTGAGTCACTCAGGGGCTGGTCCCAATCCTGCCCACACTTCCCACAGATGTTAACTTAAGGCTGCAGCCCCACAGGGGAAGCAAAAGCAGGCAGGCAACAGCAGAAGGAACCCCAGCACCTAACTGAGGGATAAAACTGAATTTTAAACAATAGACTATGTATGGGAGTAGTTATGGATTGACTGCTGTGTAGCAACATGTGCTGGAGGTGAGTGACACGATGTGATTTCACCTTTGAGGGCAACATTCCTTGGATTGTTTGCTAAGTGAAGAAATAAAGAGATGGGAAATAGCTTGAACCACGTGGTATTGCAGCAGGAGAACAATGCCACGTTTGTTGCATTTCTGGCTTCATAACAGTCATTCTGTAGCACTTTTGAAGTGTTCTGTGTACATTACCTCAGGCTGGAGACTTCCAGTGGCTTTTAAGAGACCTGTTAAGGGGATGCGGCCGTAGCTCAGTGATAGAGCATAAGGTCCCAGGTTCAACCCCTGGCAGCATCTCCAGTGTAGGATTGGGAAAGATTCCTGCCTGAAACCTTGGAGAAGCCACTGCCAGTCTGTGTAGAGTAGACAACACTGAGCTAGATGGACCAGTGGTCTGACTTGGTTCAAGGCAGCTCCCTATGTTCTTTTAAAATATGCATATATAGCTTTCAGCTGAGAAATTCTCAAAATAGAAGATAGTTCCCTTTTCCAAAACTGCTCAGAATCTTTTTTAAAAAGTGGACATTTTTGAGAGAGGCCTTGCTTCTGGTGATGTGTACTCGCATCTAGCATTTCTTCTAGCCATATTAGCAAATTGCTAATATGCACAAGATTTTTGGAAAAAAGTGAGCTAGTAGTTTGTTTAATGAGAGAAAAGAGAATCATTCCAGTAAAAATTGCATATCTGATAGGGGTGTGTGTGAAGGGCATCCATGTGGTGCATATTAGTAAGTAGAGATACTCATGTGAATATTGCAAACTTCAGCTACCTATTAGATTGATGAACCTGGGGCCTTCTGCATGCAAAGCAGATGCTCTAGCACTGAGCTACAGCCCTATCCCTTACTGTGTAAGTTGCACATGCAGTGGGGCATCATAGTGAGCCTTAGGCTCATGCATCTTCTCCCACAATGTATAGAACTTTTCATGGTAACTGGAGGTTATGTGCATAAATGCTTACATGAGTAGGCTTAGCCCACGTGATATATCCCCTGCAAAAAAGTGGTGGGCAGATTTTAAGAGCAGGGTCTAACAATTTAATCATTGTTGCTTGAGAATTCTAGTACACATCATGTTACTCTATTGTGACAAGTGCGCACATGAAGGACTCCGAAGTGTGCTTAACACTGCGATGTTAGGGAGACTCATTCTCACAAAGTTTGAGAACCTTTGTTCTGAAGACTAAAACTGCTATCTGAATTTAGAATACTTTGATGTTGTTTTATTATTCTTTAGATGAATAAAAAAGGTGGATACAAACAAATTGCAAAACCTTGTTCAGCTGTGCTTTGTTGTACTCCATATAGCAAAGTGGAGCCAATAGATTTTGGCTGCATCTGCCAGTGTGTTTTGCAGCACAGTACTTTGAAGTAATCTAGTAATGGACTCAGGTTTTATTAAATCCAATGCAATTTTTAAAACAAAGAGGCCATTCCTGTTTTTGTTAAGGTTGCTGGGTAAGCTCCTTTTGACTCTAGATGTTATAATTCCACACAAGCAGGAATTATAGGCAACTTCCTTGCTAAGTCAAGAGAGAGCGTTATTTGTTCCAAGGTGGCTTCTAATCAGTGATTGTTTCAGACCAAACAATAAACCTGTAAGCAACTTCCCATGCTTAATATGGTTCAGGCAGTTTGGTTTAGCAGTGACAAAAACTTTATTCCATGTTGCAGTTATAAAACATGCAAAAACGATCCAAATTGTAAAGAGATGATAATGTTCTTATAAAATAGAAAAATGTTGAAGTAATATTATATAATCTACTATATAGATTTAAACTAATTCTATCCCACTTTGTTTTGAAACTTATCAAATTGTGGGGAGGGGATGGCATTCCTATTCCTAACAGGATGACTGAAAGAGTATTCTGTAAAACATACAACAAATGCAGTCAGTACAGCTCAAGCAATCCGGTCACAGGGCTGCTGAATCAAGAAAGCTTTGAACCATTTCTTAAAACTGCTTTAAAAGGGCTTTGGTGGGCTTTTCTAGGGAAGTTGTTCCATAGCACCAGGGACCACCACAGAAAAGACTCTGCTCTGTAACCCAACAAATCTTGCCGGGGACAAGGGTTGCCTCTGAGATGGTAAAGAAAACCAGGATTTAGGATACCTACTGAAAAAAGAATTTGATCCAGACAGCCTTGCAACCCCTGAGATACTACTATTATTACAAAGGCCTGGTTCATATCCCTACATGTGCTGTGAATTCTCTCTGCATGGTGCAGGAATAGGTATGCACTCCCCCTTTCACTATACCTATAATATAATGTCTCAGGTCATAAGTGTGCATGGTCCAATTTGCACAAGCTTTCCTCCTTTTTATGAAGGGGGAAAATGATAGGAATCGGGCCTGTGTACATGCTGTCCCATGATGGATCCCTTGCAGTAAATTTCCTCTTCTATGAAGAGGAGCAACAACTTCATCAAGTGACAAAGATCCACAGTTCCGTAAGTGCAAACTGGTCATGAGTTCATTAGAAATAAGAAAATGGAGCTCTTGCTTTCCTGAATCAGTGCATTTTCCACTCACTGCAACTCTCCAGACTGCTTCACATGGAGCATGTTCTACAGAGAGCCCCTGAACCGGTAGAATCTGACAACCATCCTCTGTAGATGGGGATGCAGCTGAAGATAGTGACAGGAACTCTTTGCTATTTCTGCCTCTTGAGCATTCATAAGCAGAGGAGAGTTGAATAGTTCTCCCAGGCTGCGTAACACTTTTATTTGGGACAGATAGACTTCATTGGTAGCAATCTCCCTCTGTCCCCAAGACGGCCTCCATTTACTTGACCACAGGCAGCCTACAATGACCCTTAGATTGGTCTCAGAATGAAGGCAGCTGTTCCTGGTTCACATGTAAAAGAAAACAGAACTGGCTGTTATCAGGACCTCCACTCTTGAGACTTCTTGTGCCAAGGCTTCATGTCTGTTTTCCAAAAGTACTGAAATTTGGGACTCTTATTGATGGAGAACTGGAGTACCTGTGGGCAAGTGAGTGGTACCAGCAGACTTGAGGTGACCTGTAGATAGGTAGGTGTTCAAAGAATCTGAAGAGAAAAAACCCACTGCTCCCGTGTTAGTCAATGGTACAGAATGTTTGTGAGCTCAGAAAGTTAACAGATAAGCAGATGGGTCGAAGTAATAGAACTCTGAAGTGAGACAGGAAGGAGATCTTGGACAAAAAGAGCGGGAAACTTCTCAGCTTGAAGAACACTCCCTTGTGAGTTGCAAACCCTACTGTTTGCGGGGTGGGAGATGGTGTGTAAAGCTCATTTGTTTCCTCCTCAGCTGTTTCACAGCTGTGTGTTTCTGAGGGGGAAGGGCTTTGAAAAGGAGCTAGGGCTGTGCAATCCATCTTCATGTCAGAGGGGCTTCTGTGCAGAGACGGAACAGCAGGTGTCCAGTGCTTCTCAGCACTTTCCTGTCAGAGTTTACTCTCTCTCTTATTTAAAACCAGTTCTTTCAAAAGAAACTATTTCTTGCTGTTTATAGTAATAAGGTGGGGATATACAAATTTTATCTCTTGTCATCATGATGACAACTAATTTTTGTGTTCAGATAATCCATTTAAAAACCAAGTTGAGTCTTGACACTGAAGAGAGAGTATATCTGTGTTCTAGATAACTTTAATCTCTTGTTTTCCTTGTAGACTGGAGATTGTGGCAGTTCTAGATAATACAACTCGCAGAATATGGGAAGGTCAATGTCGGTCTTGTATGGTGATGTAGTTTAAGATGTGTATACTGACATGGTGAACAGACATGGTGAACCAGCTACAATTGAGCACCTGGGTTCAAAGAACCCAAGGCTCCCCAGCTCCACCCTTTCCCATTTTCTTCATTATCTCCTTCCCTCTGAGGGCCCACCGTTGAGAGGGGCAAACACAGATCCCCTCTCCCCTAGCTATACCCCGTATGTAGGATGTATATGACATATATGCCAGGCCTGCATGTATGTAAAGTGTGCCATTGAGTCCATGTCGACTCCTGCTGACCACAGGTTGTCTTTGGTAGAATACAGGAGGGGTTTACCATTGCCATCAGCAGTATAAGCTATGCCTTTTCAGCATCTTTCTATATCACTGTTGCCCAATATAGGTGTTTCCTGTAGTCTGGGAAATATACCAGCGGGGATTCGAACCAGGAACCTCTGGCTTGCAAGCCAAGTCATTTCCCTGCTGCGCCAGCAGGGTAGTTCCTGCCAGGCCATATATGGGACTCCGGTCCACTAGCTGCTAATAGGTAGATGAAGTTTGCAATATTCACATGAGTATCCCTACTTACTAATATGCATTAATATGCACCCTGTGGATGCCCTCCACACACACCCCTATCCGATGTGCATTTTTACTGGAATGATTCTTTTTTCTCTCACTAGACAAACTACTAGCTCACTTTTTTGCAAATATGGCTAGCACTTTTTTGCTAATATGGCTAGCACCTTTTCACCAGGGACAGAGGTGGAATGGAAGAAATTCTAGATGCATGTACATATCACCAGAAGCAACGCCTCTCTCAAAAATGTTTAACCAGCTATCAATCTACGCATGTGCTTGCCCTCTTATCCCATGACCGTTAAGTTTCCTCAGGGGTCTTTGATGAGGAAATTTGTCGAAAGCTTTTTGAAAGTCCAGGTATACTATTTCGACTGGCTCACCTTTATCCACACACCTGTTGACACTCTCAAAGAACTCCAAAAGGTTTGTGAGGCAAGATTTACCCTTGCAGAATCCTTCTTGCCATTTTCCGCCTTTCCGCATCACCGCAGACTCTGTCTGGTCCGATATTGCTCCTCACCTGGGTTGGCTCCCAGTTGCATCTTCCCCCCCCCCCACCCCCACATTTCCTTGCCCACCGCTTGGGCTCCGAGTCCCATTTGCTGCCATTGGTCCCATTGAGCTGGGAGGCAGTCTCTGCACACAGCTTCTGAGCTCCCATTTGCAGGCAAAGAGGTACTTTGATGGGATGTGACTGGCAATATGCCAGGGCAAGATCCCTTGCCTCTGTCTCCCCCATCCGCCACTCAGGCTCTTGTGAAGGAGGGAATCCTCTCCCTCTGAGTCCCATTTACTGCCGCCGCCACCACGAGGGATTGAGTGGCAGGTGGGGAGAATTGAAAGGGTGGGTGGGAAGAGGTGATGGGGAAAGGTGTCAGGGGGAGCAGCAGCCGCAGAGGAAGTGAGCGTCAGTAAGGGATCGCTGTGCGGGAGGCTTTGGGGTGTGCATGCATGTGCAGCCGCGTGCCTTAGAGGGAACAGTGCCCCTGAGGGGAATATCTTACAGTGATCACACACAGTTCTTACATGGGAGAACATTAAAAGAATAGCATTTTCTCACCTGCCATCCAAAGAGGTCTCTGTCCCCTCATTCTGCTGCATATGTGGACCAGGCTTTGTTGGATGACCTTGGGCCGCAAACATTCTCCCAGCCTAACCTACCATGCAGGATTCTTGTGAAGATAAAAAGTGGGTAGCCTCATTGTATGCTGTCACAAATTCCTTCTTGCAAGAAGGCAGAATATGAATCTGATGATTAAAAAAGGGGGAGTATTCTGGAAACTGCAGTCAGTTTTATCTATTACCTGTTTGTTTGTTTGTTTGTTTGTTTGTTTTTTAAACTTTGTTGTGATTTCTAGTTGTGAGCTACTCTAAGCAGCATGATGCTGGAGGGGTGGGATGTGAATATTTAAATAATATTAAATATTTATTTGAAATAAATGTTGAAACATTGATCTGGGGAAAAATTCCTTTCCTGTGGTGCTATGACCAAAAGCTCATTGTATCTAAAGAAGTTTATGCTGGCCAGGATTTTTGACAGAGGTGGACAGGTGGAGGTCAGAGATCTGTAGACTGATGTACATGGCAGCAGCAGATGTCACTGCAGAGAATGTTATTACAGTTACAAGCCACAGGGGCCCAGTGGATATCTGTGTCCTAAAGGCCTACATGAAATGCTTTCAGTCTTGTTGCCGATGTTCAGAGAAAATTGCTAAGCCCCAGGTTCCCTCCCCTTCAAATTATCTGTGCCTCTGAGCCAGGTATAATGGGATGCTTTACATCCCAAAGTTACTGCAGGAGATGGACAGCTTATAAATTGAGCTGTTGTTCTATTTTACGTTCAGCCAAATTGACTTTGATAGTTCAGTGTGGGCATGAAACGTTGTTTGAGTTTTGAGAAGTCTGGAAGGAATATCAATTGACAGGACAGTTTTTATCGTGGAGATGTCTGAAAATGAAGAATGAAAAAGGGCTTTTGTATATTCTGTGTTCTGAATATTCTGTGTTCACAGGCCAAGAATCAGGATTCTTGGGCTGGGAAGGGGCCATAGCTCAGTGGCACAAAGCACATGACTTGCATGCAGGAGATCCCAGGTGCAGTTCCTAGTGGCTCTAGGTGGGGCTGAGAGAGAACTTCACCTGAAACCCTTCAGAGCTGCTGCCAGTCTGTGTAGACAATGCTAAGCTAGATGGACCACAGTTGCCCTTCTGGGTAAGGCGATAACATATATTCATATGATAAGGTAATTCTGAACATACTGAATTGTTATCATTTCAGTCCTAAAGGGGTATCAGAGTTGGTTTCCATGGGAGTTGTAAGGACTGGTTGATGGGAAGCTCTGTATGTATATACAATGCAATACAGTATAAATGCAGTATACTGTACATATCTTACATGCTATATTGGATTTATACTATAGTAGAAATACAACATATATAGCCACCTAATGGCACAGCGGGGAAATGCTTGACTAAGAAGAAGAAGGTTGCTGGTTCGAATCCCTGCTGGTACTATATCGGGCAGCAGTGATATAGGAAGATGCTGAAAGGCATAATCTCATATTGCGTGGGAGGAGGAGGCAATGGTAAACCCCTCCTGTATTCTACCAAAGAAAACCACAGGGTTCTGTGGGCTCCAGGAGTCGAAATCAACTTGACGGCACACTTTACCTTTTACCTTTATAAATACAATATAGTATACATCTTACACTCTTTCCCCCCTAACTTTCTCTAGATAGAAATAATATACTGCGGAGTGTGTATAACCGTGTGTGTTTGTTTCTAAGGGAGCGATTAATTCTGAGATGGTCAGAGATAATATACATTATGTGAGTGAGCCTACTTTCACAGGCTTTCTGCACTTGCTTTTTCATGGCATGTAATTTTGATTAAGAGGGCAAGCACAAACCATTTGTACAACCCAGGCCTTGAGAGAGGGGATGGGACCATAGCTTAATGGTAGAGAATCTACCTTTGCATGCAGAAGATCCTGGGTTCAATTGCTATCTGGGACTCTTGAGAGCTACTTCCAGTCAGAGCAGGCAATACTGAGCTAGATGGACCAATGGTCTGACCAATGGCAGCTTCCTATCTCACTTACTAGAGAGGGGGCCAAAGCTCACTGGTAGAGTATCTGCTTCTTGGATTCAACCTCTGGCATCTCCAGGTAGGGCTGGGAAAGACTCCTGCCAGAAACCTTTCAAAGCCCCTGTATTGAGCTAGGTAGCCCAAGGGTCTGATTTGGTATTGGGCAACTTCCAGTGTAACCTTGGGTCTCAGATATTGGCCAAAGTCCTGCTGCAACCCCTGAGAAAGCACCTTTCTGTGTTCTCGCCCACCATCACAGCTGGTTACACCGGAGCTGGCCTGCCCAGTTCACCTCCATGCTCATGCAGAAGACAATGATATACTTGGTATTGAGTTTAGAAGCAGCAACAGGGTTTAGGGTCAGACAGCCACCTAATGGCGCAGTGGAGAAATGACTCGACTAGTAAGCCAGAGGTTGCTGCTTCGAATCCCCGCTGGTATGTTTCCCAGACTATGAGAAACAAACACCTATATCGGGCAGCAGCAATATAGGAAGATGCTAGAAGGCATCATCTCATACTGATGGCAGTGGTAAACCCCTCCTGTATTCTTCCAAACCACAGGGCTCTGTGGTCTCCAGGAGTCAATTGACTTTACTTTAGATGTTACTTTAAGCATGTCCTTTTCAAATGTGTGCTTGGTTCTTTAATGTTAAATAGGTGCAGGATCAGAACTAGGGATGTGCCCGGAACTGCTCCTCCGCGTTCCGGAGGTGGCAGGGGTGCTCCCTTAAGGGTGGGGAAGGGTGCACTTACCCCTCCCGCCACATTCCCCCTGCCGACGCTCTGTTGTATCAAAGCCCCTCGGGGCGGCAGCATACCTCCCTGCTGCCCTGTTACCATCCGTGGCCAGAAGTACTGGGTACGCATGTGCCTGTCGTGTGCGTGCCCATCTGCCGTGCATGCACGCACACCTGGTATTTCCAGCCACTTCCCGCCGACGATGGCAACGGGGAGGCAGGGTGGTGTGCTGCCACCCCGAGGGGCTTTGATACAATGGAGCGCCAGTGGGGGAAATGCGGCAGGAGGGATAAGTGCACACTTCCCCACTCTTAAGGGAGCACCCCCACCACCTCCGAAACGGCCCTGGTGGCTGAAGTGTTTTGGAGGCTTCCATAATGGCCTCTGAAACGTTTCGGGCACATCCTTAATCAGAACAGAGGCAGAGAGGTAAAGCTCTCCTTCACTTGCCCTACAGTTCAGATCCACAGGAGGCAGATCAATTAATAAATGAAATGAAATGAATTAATTAAATTAAACAAAATTAACATTAAAAAAAACTAACCACATGCTTAAAGTAATGACTGCATTGATTCTCAGAGGAGCCATTTAAAGGGAGCTTTTGAGGCAAGGAAGATTCCCAGTATGTTTGTTTGCTGCAACTTCTGACAATTCCCTCTCAATCTTCAATCTTTAAAAAAAGGAGTTGGACATTAAGGGTATAGATGCTATGCAGACATTCTTTTAGATACTCAGGGCCAAAGCCATGTAGGGCTTTATAAGTTATAACCAGTACTTTGTATTTTGCCTGGAAACCTACTGGCAGCCAGTGTAACACTCTCAACAATGGAGTGATGTGGTCTCTCCAAGATGACCCAGAGACCAACCCGGCTGCCGCATTCTGTACCAACTGAAGCTTCTGGACTACGTACAAAAGCAGCCTCACATAAAGCACATTGCAGAAGTCAAGTCTGGAGGTTACCAACATATGTACCACTGTTCGGAGGGCGTTCATCTCAAGAAACGGACGCAGCTGGTGTATCAGCTGAAGCTGATAGAAAGCTCCTCTGGCCACCGCCTCAACCTGAGATACCAGGGAGAGGTCTGGATCCAGAAGTACTCCCAGACTGCAAACCTGTTCCTTTTGGGGAATTGTGACCCCATCCAGAACAGAGAGATCAAAATTGTCTCTGGAGTTCTGACCCCGCACAATAAGTATCTCCGTCTTATCTGGATTCAGTCTCAGTTTATCCTCCCTCATCCAGCCCATTACTGCTTCCAGGCAAGCATTTAGGGAAGTTATGCCATCTCCTGAAGATGTTGACATGGAGAAGTAGATCTGGGTGTCATCAGCTTACTGATAACACCTCGCTCCAAATCCCCTGATTATCTCTCACAGTGGTTTCATGTAGATGTTAAAGAGCATTGGAGAAAGTATGGAGCCTTGAGGAACACCATACTTAAACTCAGATTTTGAAGAGCAACAGTCTCCAATCAACACCATCTGGAATCTGTCCGAAAGGTAGGAGCTGAACCACTGTAAAACAGTGCCTCCCACCCCCAACACCCTCAGACGTTCTAGAAGGATACCATGGTCGATAGTATTGAAAGCTGCGGAGAGATCCAAAAGGACCAACAGAGTCACACTTCCTCTGTCTATTCTCAATTGGAGATCATCCATCAGGCCGACCAAGGCAGTCTCCACCCCATAGCCTGCCCGAAAGCCAGTTTGAAATGTGTCTAGATAATCAGTTTCCTCCAAGACCACCTGGAGCTGAGAGGCCACCACCCTCTCAGTTACCTTGCCCAGCCATGGGAGGTTGGAAACAGGCTTATAATTGCTCAACTCTGAGGGATCTAATGCAGGCTTCTTAAGAAGAGGTCTAATGATTGCCTCCTTAAGACAAGGAGGCATCCTGCCCTCCCTCAGAGAAGCATTTATGATTTCTACCAGGCCTCCTACAACAACCTTCCTACTAGATAGAACAAGCCATGTTGGACAAGTGTTAAGAGAACAAGTGGTAGGTCTCACCATTCTGGGCAGCTTGTCCACATCTCCAGGAGTCACAAACTGAAACTGATCCAGTCGAAGCACATAAGAGGAGTTGCTGGACACCTCCAGTTCAGACATAGAATTAACTGTGGAGTCTCCATCCAAGTCGGCTCGAATCCGAGAGATTTTATCTGCAAAAAATCCTTTAACCGCATCACAGCGGGTAACTGATGGCTCAAAATTCTGATTCAAGGAAGGGGGGGCACATACTAGTCCCCTCATAAGCCTGAACAACTCCGCTGGATGTGAACTCGCAGATGCAATACGGGCAGAAAAGAACTGCTTCTTTGCCGCCCATATTGCCTGGGCATAGATCTTTAAATGTGCTCTATGTCATAATCTGTCACATTCAAGTTGAGTCTTTCTCCACTTGCGCTCCAGTCACCTACCTTGCCGCTTCAGCCCCTGTAGATTTTCCATATACCAAGGGGCCAGTTTTGAAGCGGGTTGGAGAGGACGCTTAGGAGCAATCGTGTCTACTGCCCTGGTGAGCAAGTTGTTCAAATTCTCAACCAGGGCATCAACAGGATCATCTGCAAAGCCAACATTAAATCCTTCCAAGGTTTCTTGGAATCCTATTGGATCCAATAACCTCTTCGGGCGGTCCATTCTAATAGGCCCCTCACCACTGCAGAAATAGAAAGTGGTTGTAAGCCTAACCTTAACCAGATGGTGGTCCGTCCATGCAATGGGGAAATCACAAATTCCCCACCCACGGAACACCACTCTGATCAGAGTAAAAGACCAAATCAAGCGTGTGACCTGCAATGTGTGTCAGTCCGGAGACCACTTGGGATAGGCCCATAATTGTCATGGCCACTATGAACTGCTGAGCCGCCCCGGACAAATTGGTCTTGAAATGAACATTGAAGTCCCCCAGGACCAAGAGTCTGGGAGACTCCAGCGTGAGTTCCATGACCAAGTCCATGAGCTCAGTACGGGATTCCGTTGGGCAGCGGGGTGATTGGTACACCAACAGAAGTCCCAATCTATCCCTGATCCCCAAATGTAGGTACACACATTCAATATGGTCAGATACCTCAACAGAGACCCTGGTAAGGGAGATGTTATCCTTATAGACCACAGCCACTCCACTCCCCACCCACGTCCCCTCACCTGCTCCTCTACAGAATACCCTGGAGGAAGAAGCTGGGACCAGACTGGGCCACCAGCCTCCCCCAACCAAATCTCAGTGATACACACCAGGTCAGCCCTTTCATTCATGATCAAATCATGGATGAGCTCATGTTTATTTTGGACTGACCTGGCATTTTAGAGGAGCAAGGTAAGGTTGTGTGGGTTGTTGGCAGTGCTCCCCGAGGTCACAGAGCTGGCAGGACAGCCAGAAGGGGAGATAGCTATTAAATTTCTGACTATCCTTCCCCTGGAACAGCCTGCTGACCTGCCAACGTTACTTCTTCCACCACCACCGGAATAGCTGCCTCACATTCAACAAAGGCACCCACTGTCTCCCCATCTCTAGACGAACCCAGACACATTACAACTACTTCGACCCAATCTCACCAACAGTGAGCAAGAATCTCCTCTAGCTGTTCAAGTTCGTATACCGGCCCCAACCCTCAGTCCCGCCTCTGAAGGCCACCTCCGAAGGCCGCCCCTTTGGTGACCGGCTGTAGGTGGCTGCACCTCTAGCTGCATCCCACTCTAATAAAGGCCAAGATCTCATAGGAACCTAGGAAACTGCCATATACTGAGTCAGACCATCAGTCCATCTAGCTCAGTATTGTCTTCACAGACTGGCAGCGGCTTCTCCAAGGTTGCAGGCAGGAATCTCTCTCAGCCTTATCTTGGCGAAGCCAGGGAGGGAACTTGAAACCTTCTGCTCTTCCCAGAGCGGCTTCATCCCCTGAGGGGAATATCTTGCAGTGCTCACACATCAAGTCTCCCATTCATATGCAACCAGGGCAGACCCTGCTTAGCTATGGGGACAAGTCATGCTTGCTACCATAAGACCAGCTCTCCTCTCCTCAGAAGCCCAATGGGTGTGTCTCACACCCACACCAATCAGGCAGTTTGGCCAGGTGCAGAATATATAAAACACAATTAGAGTGAGTTCAGCCTCTGATAACAAACAGGCTACAGCAAGGAGGACAAGAGCAAAGAAAAAGCCTTGGCCAGACCCTTCCCCACTCAGAGGAGAGTGGAGCGTAGAAGCCAGATAAGAATTCCTTACCTCCACAGCTGTCTTCCAGTCTCCCTTCTGGCTGTCTCTATCTGCAGCCCACTCTAATAAAGGCCAAGGCCCTTGTTAGATATAATAATATCTAATATTATTATAATATTACTATAATATAATAATAATAACATTACTATACTATACCTATAATAATGCAATAATATTACTATAATATCTAATGATATTATAGATATAATAATTTATTAGATATAATAAATTATTAGATATAAAAATAAAATAAAGGCCAAGGCCAATGAGAAGAAGCCTTTTGTTTTTCCAGGCTGCCCATATGGCATAAATGGCTAAAGCAGATGCTGGGAAGTGAGACAAATATTGCTACTGATATTTTGTGGGCTTGATTTGCAAGGCTGCCTTACCAGCATGTGTCAGGAGGTGGAACATAGGAAAGTGTGATACGGAGTCAGGCCATTGGTCCATCTAGCTCAGTATTGCCTGCACTGGCTGGCAGTGGCTTCTCCAAGGTTTCAAGCAGGGGTCTCTCCCAGTCCCAGCCCTACCTGGACATGCCAGGGAGTGAACCTGGGACCTTCAGCATGCATACATGCAAGCAGATGCTCTTCCAGCGAGCTCCGTTCCCACCCCCTAAGGCAGGGCTGCACAACTTTGACCCTACAGCTGTTGTTGGACTACAGTTCCCATCATCTCCAGCCACAGTGGCCAGTCATCCAGGATGATGGGAGTTCAAGTCCAACATCTGCAGGAGGGTCAAAGTTGTGCAGCCCTGCCCTAAGGGGAATATTTTACAGTGCTCACATGTAGTCGCCCATCCAGATGCAAACCAGGGCAGATCCTGCCTAGCAAAGGGGACAATTCACGAGTGCTACCGCAAGGCTAGCTCTAGAAAGGAAAGTTTAAATCTCATTTTTTGGTCTTGATTGCATGTAGAGTTGTCACATTAGTTGATTAACTGAGAGGGTACACATTGTATTATACACAGGATATTTTGTCTCAGTGGCATGTTCTTAATGTTTCTAAACCAGCAACCCATGAAATGCAAAATTGCCCTTCCTAGATGCAATAAACTCTGGCTCTCGCCAAGTACTTAAAATTCTGAATTATACAATGGGAGCTGTGTTGTGCTACACCTGGAGAATCATTTGTCTACCTAATCCCAGCCGGGAGCCCGTTTTAGTCTGCTGTATTTAGTATGCCCTCCAGGGAAAGCCATTTAAATGCTACATGCCTATGGACCCTTTTAACTGTGACAGGTGTCACTACAGCAGGTACTGAACTGTGGTTGGGAAGGCTGAGCTTGCCTTTATGTGCCATTATGCAAGAGAGCCAATTTTCTGCACTTAAAGCGAACCTTGCGAGAGGTTGCTGTGGACCCGCCTGTGGTTAGCAAGGGCGGGAGCGCGGGGTGGCGACTGGTGCTTTCCTAATTATTCCAGTGGTGTATTTTGCGACTACCAGCACGCTGGCAGCCTTTCCTCTTGAAGTTCAGCTTTATCATGTGATCTCCCCCCCCCCCCCGCACGCTCCTCCCACAGGGGAAAACAATGCCTCTCATCTGTTATCCGTTGCACAGGTAAGTTATGCGTCTGTCTAAATTGTGAGGCAAAGGGCAAGAGCGGTGAGATGAAGGGATGGTGCGGCACATAGTTTTCTTATTGGCAGCTTTTGTCATCGCTCTTCGGTGCTGTCAGCCTAGCTTCCTGCAGCGGATTTTCAAGGAATCCGGCTTGGGTGGTGTTCTCCTGTAATCTGTCTTGCATTTGGGAGCAGAAATTGTGCTTTAGAGATTGCATTCGTGTTGAATTATTGTAGAACTTGAGGGAGAGAGCGAGAGAGCAAGCAAATCTCAGTAGGAGCAGGAAGAGGAGATGGGGCGGCTTTGCGAAGTCCTGGAATGTTAAATGAAGAGGCTATTGGGGTGTGTGTGTGTGTGTGTGTGTGTGTGTGTGTGTGTGTGTGTGTGTTAAAGCAAAATCTGCACCAGTGTGGCAGCCTGAAATGGGCTGGCTACTTGCCCTTTTTAGTTTTGCATTGCAAAAAGTGCATGGCTTTTGAAAGATATAGCATCTTGAATGCATTTGGCTCTCTGCTCTATTAATGACATGCTGTGGTTGTCACTACTTTAAAATTTTACTCCTGGCATGCAGGGCTGCTTTGCTTTAAGGTTTCTTTTAAAGCAGGGGTTGTCAAACTTGGGTCACCAGATGGTGTTGGACTACAACTCCCATTATCTCCCACCACAATGGCCTTTGTGGTGGGGGAGGATGGGAGTTGTAGTCCAACACCATCTGGTGACCCAAGTTTGACAACCTCTGTTTTAAAGAATCCCAGTCATCAAGATGCTTCTGCTGTTGAAGGATTCTCATTCCTCAGTAGTACTATAGGGAGGGGGAGAGGAGGCAGTATGATAAGGTGTGGGGGGAGAGAAAGGGAATGCATTAGCAGCATCGAACAAACAGAAGGACATATTTTAATGTGTCACCAAATAAGACATCTTCATTTGTCAAGCCTAGCTTTATTTATTTGTGGAGCCTGCACTTTTCCAATGGAAATTAGTGGGGGTGGGGAGTATTATGCCTTGAGGTATGAGATATCTCTCACTAGTCTCCTAGGATCAATAATCACTCCACAATAGTAGAGTTATAGTTCTTCCCTGCAATTATCACAAAAGAATCTTGAAGGAGTTCTATTGTTAAATCACCTCCTGCAGACACTTCTCAGTTGTAGGTTGTTAGCATCTGCTCTGTTTGGGAAGTGTTTAACTCAAAATAATGCACTGCCACATTTTTAAAAAGAAGAAAGTTTTACAGCAAGGTAGCAGCACTATTATCATTGGCTCACCCCGCCATTTTTATCTTTAAAAGCCTTTTTGGTATTAAATATCAGTTTGCTAAGGCGCACATGGCTATTTTAAAAAGAGCATCTTGGAAGGCTTTGCCTGTTAGGCACAATTTATCCAGCTTCTCCTAGCCATGGGGAGAGGCAAAGAAGGCGGCACACTGAGGCCCCATCCCCAGCACATGTCTGGCTGCTGGGACTTTGACAGCCATGAGGACCAGAAACTTGAAAACAGAACCTGAGATGCCAGTGGTATAACAAAGTTTGAAGGGGCCCGTGTTCAAGAATTTGACATAGACACACCTTTTTTGGGCACCGCTGATGATGATGATGATGATGATGATGATGATGATGATGATGATTGAGGCTTACTTGCCTTGTGTACTTTCTGTTTCTGGTCAGTGACTGATTCTGAATCACCACTGCTACCACCTCTTTTTCCTTGCCTGCCTCCTCCTGAATTACTTTAGTCTAACCCAATACTATTCCTGCGTGGTGGCTTGCTAAGTTCTGGCAGCAGCGCACTATGGTGATGTCATGGCCCAGTGTGCATCTCCTGGTAGTGCTGTCATTATGCCACATCCCTGCAGGAGCTTAGCAAGCCACCACATGGGAACTGTAGTGCAGATGCGACAGGTAATCTGGAGTGGAGGGCAGGCAGATGA
Source organism: Hemicordylus capensis (assembly GCF_027244095.1). Classification (NCBI taxonomy): domain Eukaryota; kingdom Metazoa; phylum Chordata; class Lepidosauria; order Squamata; family Cordylidae; genus Hemicordylus; species Hemicordylus capensis. The sequence continues at coordinate 38,299,707 of NC_069659.1, read as the reverse complement.
GGGGTCCTTAACAATGTTTCCTCTAAAGTGTGTGCATGTGTGTGCACTTGCAAGTTTTTGGATGTCCGCTCAGTTAATTTTAGATCCCGCTCAGGTTGAATCAGGAAAGCCCCATTCTGAATGCACATGTGCACACACTGCCTTGATACTGCTGCCCAGAACAAAACTCATTCCGCACCCAGATGAAAAAAATTAGAGAGAACACTGCTCCTTTTCTCCCCTTTTCTTGGGAATCCTGGTGTGGCTTGTGTTCTCTGAATACACCCCACCTTCCGCAATTCCAATTACACCCCTTTGAGATGCTCAGGTTCTCTACCCAAAACTACATTGCATGCTGTTCCCCCTCCCCTGTACTTCCACCAAATTGTGTTTATAAGCAGCTCTGCTTATTGCAAGCCACCTAATGGTGCAGTGAGGAAGCAACCTGCCTAGAGGTTGTTGGTTTGAATCCCCACTGGTGTGTTTCCCAGAATATGGGGAACTTCTATATCGGGCAACAGCGATATAGAAAGGTGCTGAGAGGTATCATCTCATACTGCGCAGGAGAAGACAATGGTAAATCACTCCAGTATTCTACCAAGAAAAACCACATGGCTCTGTGATCGCCAGGAGTTGACACCGACTCCCCGGCACAACCAACCTCCTTATTGCAGGTGTTGCTTTGGACTAGCCTCAATGATGTTTGTGCAAAGTGACTGGAGAAGACTCCATTTAGCACCTCAAACCTGGAGTGGTGCAGAAGCCTTTGCATGGTACACTCATGCCACGCAAGGGTCAGAGTGGATCATAGCTTTGGACCATAAATCATTAGAATCCTGCATATTGTTCTTTGAAATGGAAATGCTTGGGGTGTGAGGTTGTGCTGACTCAGAAACTGAAGGAACTGCTTTATTCTGAGTCAAATCAATGGCCAATCCAGCTCAGTGTTGTCTACACTGACTGGCAGTGGCTCTGCAGGGTTTCCAATGGGTGTTCTCCAGCCCTTCCTGGATATGCCAGGAACTGAACCTGGGACCTTCTGCATGCAAAGCAAATGCTCTGCTGCTGAGCTACAGCACTATGCCCCACTCAAGTGCAAGATTCTACCCTTGCAACGAAATGCATGATTGGAGCAGTTTGATGTGACTGCTGCTGTGTTGCACCATTTCAGACTTCAGGCACAAAGGGTCCAATATCTCAGTGGTTGTCGTGTGTATGTGTGTAAAGTTCCCTGTACTGTAACATAAAGCTGATATTTCGAGAAGAATGATAACTAGAAGTTCTCTGTGATATGCTGATTTTTGTATGATCACTCTCCCATTGATTGGTTGATTGATTAAATGTCGTCAAGTTGGTATTGACTCTTAGTGACCACATGGATAGATTCTCTCCATGATGATCTGTCTTCAACTTGGCCTTTAAGGTCTCTCAGTGGTGCATTCATTGCTGTCGTAACTGAGTCCATCCACCTTGCTGCTGGTCATCCTCTTCTTCTCTTTCCTTCAACTTTTCCCAGCATTATGGACTTCTCAAGGGAGCTGGGTTTTTGCATAATGTGTCTGAAGCATTATAGTTTGAGCCTGATCATTTGTGCCTGGAGTGAAAATTCTGGATTGATTTGTTCTATGATCCATTTGTTTGTTTTCCTGGCTGTCCATGGTATCCTCAACAGTCTTCTCCAGCACCAAAGTTCAAAAGCGTCAATATTTTTTCTATCTTCCTTCTTCAAAGTCCAGCTTTTGCATTCATAGAGTGTCATGGGAAAACCATTGTCTGAATGATTCTAATCTTTGTAGGTATAGACACATCACAGCATCTAAATATCCTTTCCAAGGCCTTCACTGCAACCCTACCAAGTGTTAGTCTGTGGCGTATTTCTTGACTGCTGGATCCTTTACTATTGATGGTCGATCCTAAAAGACAGAAGCTATCCACCATTTCAATGTGTCTCCTATTAAGGAGATTCAAATTCAGTTTCCTTTCCTGCAGTCTGATATGGTACGGTCCAGTAAAACTCACAACAAACATGCTTCTTTGTTGTAATTGCATAAGTTGTTCTTCAGTACCACCACACTTAAAACAAAGTAATAGGATTGAATTGTAATTGAAATAAGTTTGACTCAATTAAAAACACGTCTGCTTTTTAATTTTTTCCCCTTAAAACAAGCATTGTAGTGACAGGTTGGTGGATATCCAAACTCAGAACGGGTTAGACTTTTAAAGGGAAAGGAGTGCTTCGATTCATTTTGAAAGTGGCATGTTTCATTCCAAAAGGGACAGACTCAGCGCTTGCCTACATGAAAGAGTTCTGCTGGTTGAGGACTTTAAACAGTTCAGAATAAACCGGTAGCCTTATTGGATCATCCCCTTTCCCCAACACCAGCTCAGTTTATTTATGTATATCCTATTTTTCTGTGCAGAAGTGAACTCCAGGCAGTTTACCTTCAAGTAAAGTGACACAATATTTATCCTTTTTTTAAAAAATTGTTTTTACTCTGCCAAGTCTCACAAGGTGAATCCAAGCTAGCTTACAAACAACTACAAAATGTATTAAAAATGCAATAAAACAGCAGCAAAAAATGGTGGGTTTGGTTTTTTTTTGCCAAAAACAGAGCACAACATAGCAACCAGTCAATTAAAACTAGTAGCAAGAGGACCAAATGCAATTTAAGGCAGTGGTTCTCAAACATGGGTCACCAGATGTTAATCTACAACTCCCATCTTCGAAAACCACAATGATCTTGGGATCATGGGAGGAGTTGTTGAACCACATCTGGGGACCCAAGTTTGAGAAGCCCTGCTGAAATAAATAAAGAGTCTTCAGCTTTTGTCTAAAACTAACCAGGAAGGGAGTAATCTGGAGAAAACTGAATTCCAGTGAGCCGGGGCCATCAAAGAAAAGTCCCACCTGAACATAATTACAAGCCATGCTTCAGAGGTTGGTGGGACATGCAGAATAACCTCTCTGCCTGATTTTATAATTTGGGCAGAACTCTGGGAGAGTAGGTAGTCCTACAGGTATCTTGGCCCTAAGCTGATTAGGGTTTTAATGGTAATAACCAGCACTTTAAATCACATCTGGAAATATATTGGCAAACAATGTGGAGTGATATGCTCGTAGTGTCTAGTGTATTATTTATTTCTTTAGCATATTTATATACCACCCAAAACTCAGATCTCTGGGCAGTTTACATTAAAACCACTAGGACTCTTTCTGGGTTTAATAAGCTTGCCTAAACTATATATCTTCACTGTCATTGTGAAGATGGACAGGGAGGAAGCTAGATGTGCCTCTATAGAGAGCTCATTCTGTAGTTTGGGTGCCACAACTGAGAAGTCCCTGTCCCTCGTGAACATCTGCCATGCTTCAGATGGAAGGAGAACATGAAGGGTGGCCTCTGTAGAGGAGTGAAAGTTGCTGGCAGGTTTGTATGATAGGAGGCCATGTTGGTTGGGTCCTTGCTTCATGTGATTGCTACACATACTTCCTCTACAGTTGTTTCTTCCTAAGCAAAGTGGTAAACTCTCAGCTGGTTCTTCTTCTGTGCTCTTTCCTACTCCTGCTTCCTTGTATTTCCCTTCTTGCCTCATCCCTTCCATCTTTGGACCAATTTATAGAGTTGCCTCAAAGACAGGAACCTGACAAATTAGTACAGATTCCAATTGAGACATCTCTAATCTTAATATAGCTTCCATTGGCAATGAATCAGATTGCACTAATAAAAGCAATTCAAAGACTAGTAATTGAACTTGTGATGTTTGGCAGTGGCCCAATAACTTAATAGATCTCTCTCCCTTTTTCTCCCTGCCTGAGGCTATTCTGAGCCTTTGGGAAGGGATGGACACTACCTTTGAATGAATAAATAAGTAGTACTCCTTTGCAGGCCCCACTGAAATGAATGCTGATTGGTATGTGCAGTGATTTTTAATGTGGGCTTTTTCTTTGAATCTTTCCAGAACATATTTCTGTGCATCTCTATATTGGCTGTGTGGCATTTGGGGGGAGAAAGACTTCACTTGTTTCATGTTTAAGTGAACCCTGGTATATGTGCAAGGGAGAATGAGATGGTAATCTGAGCCTGGATACCACTTCAGACTGCAAGTAGGGAATATGAGTTTTTAAATGCTCCACTGTAGAACAAAATTCCCTGCAAGTGTCAAGTAAAATAAAATAATCTAGCACATCAGGGTAAACAGAAGCAGATGAGGCTAGAACTTTTTTAAATCATTTTTCTACTTGCAGGGAGGTTTGGTTTTGAGTGAGTTAAGTGTGTTAAGTTATGGTTGAGGATACCATAGACGGCCAAGAAAACAAACAAATGGATCATGGAACAAATCAATCCAGAATTTTCACTCGAGGCACAAATGACCAGACTCAAACTATCATACTTCGGACACATTATGCAAAAACCCAGCTCCCTTGAGAAGTCCATAATGCTGGGAAAAGTTGAAGGAAAGAGAAGACAACGACCACCAGCAGCAAGGTGGATGGACTCGATTACAACAGCATTTAATGCACCACTGAGAGACCTTAAAGGCCAAGTTGAAGACAGATCATCCTGGAGATCTATCTGTGTGGTTGCTAACAGTCGACACCAACTTGATGGCAGTTCATTCATCAATCAATCAATCAATCAAATGTGTTTAAATGTAGGACACCTTTTTTTAAAAAAAAGTATCTTCCTCCACCCCACCTGGAGTCTGAAGTGGTACAATCCATTCTACCAACTTACAGCTCCACCACGTTATTCCCACCTTATTCTGCTGCATGCATAAACCATGCCTCATGGCCTATTAATTTTAAATCCCCTTCCAATATGCTTGTTTTGTTATTTCTAATGCTTTAGCAAGTGAAATTAATTAACGGGGATGGCAGTGCACAAGACTCCCCTTTTCCTTGTGAAAATTGCTTTCATTCTCATGTGATCAAGGGAAATCAAGTTGTGTTAACATCTGGTATCGCCGTGTCATGCAAGATTAAAAAGTAAACCTAAAATGTGAGTCAGCATCTGTTACGATAAACTGCTGTGTTGCATTTTAAATGGTACAGCTTCGCTCTCAGTTTTACTTGACCTCTCTGCTCCTAAATGTTGAGCAATCTGGGTATTGAAGCATAGAAGTACATCGTTTCCGAGAACATTTCCATACGGCAGGGATTCCCAGCCTTAGATGTTCCTGGACTGTAACTCCCATCATCCCCAGGCACAGTGGCCCAAGGAGTTCCTTATCAATAGGGCTGATGAGTTCCCTATCAAGTTGAACCTGCTGATATTCCCTCTTCCACACAACCCTGAAAGAAATAGCCTTGACTTCCTTTGCTTCTGGTCACCCTGTTCTGTACTAGACATTTCCCTCAGGGGATGGAGCCGCTCTGGGAAGAGCAGAAGGTTCTAAGTTCCCTCCCTGGCTTCTCCAAGATAGCGCTGAGAGACATTCCTGCCTGCAACCTTGGAGAAGCCACTGCCAGTCTGTGAAGACAATACTGAGCTAGAGGGACCAATAGTCTGACTCAGTATATGGCAGCTTCCTATGTTCCCATGTTCCTTTTGAGGAAAGGCCCATAGCTCAGTGATAGAGCACCTGTTTTGCATGCAGAAGGTTCCAATTCCAGTCTACAGTATCTCCAGGTAGGACTGGGAAAGGCTCTTACCCAGTGGTGGCCGGTGAGGGTGGTGCTAGGAGGGGGAGGAGAGGTGAGAGCTACCTTTAAAAAAAAAAAAAAGTGATTGCTGGCAGTAACACTGGCATCTGCTCCCTGCCTGGAAGTTGCCACAGCGCCGGCACTCACCTGGCCTCTGTGCATGTGCAAAGGCCATTTGCCTGGTCAGCATGGTGTTGCTGACCACACAAATGGACTCTGTACATGTGCAGAGGCTAGGTGAATGGTGGAGCTGTGACAGCCTCTGTGTGGGATGCTGAGCAGGCCACAGCTGCTCGCAGTGGCTTGCAGGTGCTGGCAGAACCACCCGTAATAACTTTTTAAAGGTACCCGCCCCTACCTGGCGCCATCCTCTCACTGGCCGCTACTGCTCCTGCCTGAAATCCTGGAGAGTATCGGGCAGTCAGCACACACAGTACTGAGCTAGATGGAGATAGAAACATAGGAAGCTGCCTTATACGGAGTCAGACCATTGCTCCATCTAGCTCAGTATTGTCCGTACCAGGGCTGCACAACTCAAATGCCCTAGTGGGCCAGAACCATCCACAACTAGGCATGCATTGGCCGAGGTCAATTTTTAGCACATTATTACATTAAAATTTAAAACATTGTGGATCTGTTCCTTCTGTCAATGGACACATAGTGGATCTGTTCCTTCTGTCAATGGACACATAGTTTTAACCAAGAAATAGTGGCCACTGGTCCCTGGAGTGCAAGCCAGCCCAAAATAAATGCCAACTCCTCTTCTCTCTCTAAATTGTTGTTGCTTTCAGGCTACAATCCTAGGCATGCTTACATGGGAGTAAGACTCACTGGGCACACCATGGAACATATTTATGAGAAAACATGCATAGGATGGAGCTATACAGCAGTTTCCAGCTCCTGTGTTGGCTGCAGGATACCCCACGGGCCAGTAAAATAGTCCCTGTGGGCCGAATCAGGTCCCCGGGCCTTATGTTGTACAGGCCTGGTCTACACTAACTGGCAGTGACTCTCCAAGATTTCAGGCAGGAGTCTCTCCCAGCCCTACTGGGAGATGCCTGCGTGCAGAGCCGATGCTCTAACCCTGAGCTATGGCCCCATCCTCTAAGGGAATATCTTACAGTGTTCACATGACCAGGAGTCAATAAATGTTGGCTCAGTTCACCAGCCAGACAAAATATTTTACTTGTCAGGTGGTTCTTTGAGCTATGTTGGTACATAGCTCGTCAGGATTCTTTTTACTCGTCATAGACTAGTAGACTAGTGGATTTCCTGAGCCACTGTAATCACACATTCAAATGCAAACCAGGGCACACTGCTTAACAAAGGGGGCAATTCATGTCTGTGACTGCAAGACCAGCTCTCCTCCCCAATGATCTATCTCAGTATAAGGCAGCTTCCTATGTTCCCACATGCATTGATTACTCTGCTTGACTCCTATCTCTCTCCTGTTTAGTGTTGTTGTTTTTAAAAGTTTCCCACTTATGAATTTTGTTTTAATTGCAAAGAGTCATTCTAAAACTCTAATGGTTTATTAAGAGTGAAAAAAGCATTACATGCATTTTGAAAATGGATTTAAGAAGCGGGAGGAGGTACTTCAGTTTGATCTGACTAAAGCCTTTTTTAGAAACCTCTAATGCATTTCATGGATATAGAATTACGAAGATTGAAATAAGGAGATGTATTATGCCAAGCTATTGACTTGTACAAATGCAGCATTATCTTAATTTGTGCGTTCTTTCTCTCCCTCAGATATAGACATGAGTTTACATAATCGCCTAATGGCCATTGGCTTTGGAAACGTCTATCTGCAGGCTGTGTTTAAAATCCTGACTCTAATATTGATAGTGTAGCCACATAAAGAGTTGTTAATCTTTCCAAATGTGATTTCTATTTAAAAGAACATTTAGGAACATCACGTGGTCTTTGTTCACATATTGCTTGTGCGCCAGTAGACCTTTTTCAGTTTAGGATTTCTGTTGGTAGAATTGCCAGTATAGTTCTACCAATACAAGCCTTAGCGTTCATGTTGTTTGCTTCCTTTTTACTTATGGAATTGAACAATATATTCATGCTAATTGCTCAGAGCTGTTTTCTCCTTTAAAAAGCTTTTAATCCAATAAGGCATCTCTATTCTATTTAAAAAGGTTCCAGGAGTCATCATTAACTTCCCCTGCTTCCACTCATTCCTCTTTCAGCTTGTAGTGGTTAAGGCTCTTTTATTACTACTACAAATATTTTCAACAAAAGTTCCCAAGGCGGTCCACATAGCTATAAATTAAAATGGCTCTCTGTCCCCAAAGGGCTCACAGGAGTTGGATCGGACCAGTTGCTCTCCCCCAGCTAAATAAAGAGAATCACCACTGTTTTTAAGCTTTTCCATAGGATCCAACTGTGCCTATTGGTTGCCTCATGAGGATGCCTTGTCCAGTTTTTTAATGCAAATTACTAAAATGTCTCTTGTTCAGGCTCTCTCCCCAGTATCTCCAAAAATGTAATCTCCAAGCGGGTGGGTGAGTGGGTGGACACATGAGTCTCTCATACAGCTGCAAGTAAGTGGTGCACACACTAAAGCATTATGCAGTACACAGAATGAAGCGGGTGGAATTCAGGCTTCACCAGTGTGTGTCCTAGTATCGGGGGTGGGGGGTGGGTGGGCTTGGGCAGTCATCCTTGGTATGAGAATTGGTGGTTGCAAGTATCTTCCTGTGTGAAATGTTGAAAAGTATGGGCTGTCCTCATCTGCTCTGGCAGCCTGGACTAATGGCTGACATCCACAGGCATGTGGCACAGGCACAGGATTTAGGCACAAGCTAAGCAAGCTACAGTTTAGGGCCTCACCAGGGGCATAGCTAGGGGAGAGGGGGCCCGTGTTCATCCCTCTTTCTGGCGGCCCCCCAGACTGAGGGAGATAATGAAGAAAATAGGGAGGGACATAGCTGGAGGGCCCTCTGGAGCTGGAGGCCCGTGTTCTTTGAACCCTTTCGTTCAATTATAGCTACGCCCCTGGGCCTCACGTTATAAGGGGCCTCTGAATATATATATATTTTAAAGACTAAATTTCAAGTTTTACATAATGTATTTTCATTTAAAGTTATTTCTAATGCAAATAGGTTTATTGCAAGACAACGGTTAGATTATTTGTTTTTTCGTTTCATCTTTGCCAAGTAAAAACAAAGCTTTATTACTTCTGTTTATTATTTTTGTTAGAATAATACTTTCTTTTGTAGTGCTATGGGGCTTTTTAAACTTGACATAGCTTAGGGTCTCAACATGTCATAATCGGGCCCTTTCCAGAGCAACAGAGCATGGGTGCACCAGGAAGACGCAACCATGCTGAAGGGAGCTTTTATAGCTGTGCAGTGCCAGGAGTGCAGCAGTGGGCAGAGCAGACTTTGACACCTTGCTCTGCCTCTGCAAGTGCCCCGCGCTACTTGAAAATATGTCCCCGAGGGTCATGTAGCCTAAGGCCTTAGTTATAGCTTTGCCCCATTGAATTGGTATTGTATTCATCCTTACGTTTGAACTGGTTGTGAGCTGCTCGGGGGTCCTTGTTAGGACCAAAATGCAGTTTAAAAGTGGATAAATTAATCTTACCAACTAACGTTATGAAAATTGTGAAAAACATTCAGTAGAAAAGTACAACACTGGATTGAGACCATGCATGGTCTCTAGACAACTAGTTTGGGGTAGCAAAGGACATTATTGGAAAGCAAGGATGTTGCTGTACATTAAATACTTGTAGAGGTACAGTTCACTAATCAATGTTGTTAGTTTATTAATGAGTCTTGCTTGACATTTTCAGGCTTATTCAGAAAATTTCCCAGATACCTTTTAGAAAATACTGTCTCTGGATTAAGCCTAATGTTCTAGTCTGTTTTCCAGGCTAGTTTTCTTGTTTCGTCCAAGGCCTTGTGACAGGAAAGGCAGGAGTGGAGAGAGCGGCCAGGACCATGCCAGCTAAAATCTACAGGGGAGATAACCCTTCACACAAGGTCTCACCTCGCCTTATCCAGGAAGGAAGCTAAGGGGTTGGCCTGGATCCTGGGAGGTTGGAGGAGTCTCCTACCTACTTGGCTGCACTGACGTCTGCTGCTTGCTCTGTGGAAGAAGAGTGAGTGAATGAGGCTTCTTTAAACAAGAGAGGCCTAAAATAATTAAGAACATAAGAACAGCCCTGCTGGATCAGGCCCAAGGCCCATCTAGTCCAGCATCCTGTTTCACACAGTGGCCCACCAGATGCCACTGGAAGCCTACAGCAGGAGTTGAGGGCATGCCCTCTCTCCTGCTGTTACTCCCCTGCAACTGGTACTCAGAGGCATCCTGCCTCTGAGGCTGGAGGTGGCCTATAGCACTCTGTCTAGTAGCCATTGATAGACCTCTCCTCCATGAAGTTATCCAAACCCCTCTTAAAGTCATCCAGGTTGTTGGCTATCACCATATTTTGTGGCAGAGAATTCCACAAGTTGATTATGCGGTGTGTTGAGAAAGTACCTCCGTTTGTTGGTCCTAAATTCCCTGGCAATCAGTTTCATGGGATGACTCCTGGTTCCAGTGTTATGTGAGAGGGAGAAGAATTTCTTTCTATCCACTTTCTCCACACCATGCATGATTTTATAGACCTCTATCATGTCTCCCCGCAGTGGTCTTTTTTCTAAATTAAAAAGCCCCGGGTGTTGTAGCCTTGCCTCATAAGGCAGGTGCTCTAGGCCCCTTCCTAGAATTAGAAGTATTCCTAATTCAAGCTGTAATACCCTACAGCTTGAATTAATTCAAGCTGTAGGATATTATTGTCTGACACTTTGCAGTAAACTTCCAGTCCGGTAGATGTGGGAGCAAAAGGGGGAGTGGAAAATATTTGAAATAATGTTTTTCCATGTGTGCAATGGAAAGTGTCCTCTGCTTTCAACATCTTCAGCGTAGCCAGATTGCAATGTTCTATGAGCTGGATCCAGTTCATTGACTGCTCATTGGACTATGCCAACATGAACTGGGCGGGGCATTTACAGACTTTTTATATCACTTCTGGTAGCACAGAAGGTTCTTTAAGTTCTGGGCAATGGGCAGTGAGAATGGCCTTCGGACAGGAGCTTGAACAGTTTATGAAGTCGACCAGCTGTGCTTCCTATCCAGAGGATCCTTGCTTTGGGCTGAAAAAGGCAACAGGCAAACAGGTCCCAAAACAGCTATCCTATCAGAACCAGCCCTACATTTCTCATCAGATGCACTTTTCTGTGCTTGAAATGGAGTAACAGATGGTGTATAGGTAGGAGATACTGGTAGGTAAGACCTTCATTTAACTATTTTTTTTTTTTTTAATTAAAAAATACCCTGACTTTTCCAATACAGGCTCAAGGTAACTTGCATGTTTCCTGCTAGAAACTGTTTAAAAAATGGATAGAATCTGCGTTTTACTGTTTTGCTAAACCTACACTGGAGAGGCTGATAATGTCGCAGTTTTGTGATCTGGACCCATCGGAAGCTAACCCTATTCTGTTTTGCTACCATTAAAACAGAGAAAAAGTTGGTGTATGGATATGTGATCCTGGCAGGTAGGGATTTTAAAAGCAAAATGGTTTTGCTAGGTTTGGACCAAAAAGTAGATGGTATTGAGGTAGGCCTGCAGCCAGATATATTGTGGTGATTGTGAGGTAGGGGACTGAGGGTATATAATGATATTTTAATAACTTTCCACAAAAAGTGTCCATAGTCTATTGTAATCCTAGTGTGTTTTGCATTAATTGTACAGAGCTCTGGTAGGTGGGAGGAGATAGATGTGTTTATTATTTTAACCATAGGTCATTCTGAAGGGAGCACATTTACTTCTTGCTGAGCCATTGGGAAATCTCCTCCCAGAAGATTTGTAAATAAAAGAACTAGAAGTTTATTAAAAGTATGTGAACATTCTAGGTGCGGACTATGGAATATCGTTGTGGAAGTTGAGGCCCTAACCCTGTGCGCCTTCCATCCCTCCTATGCTGCTTGCTATAGTGTTGGGGTTGCCACACTTGTTGAAGATAATTCCTGGATTCAACCATCAAAAGTGGGGGTCACACATAACCTTCCTTTTTTAAAAAAGGGTGCTCAATAAAACTCTTTAGTTTTTAGCTTTAGGATTTTAATTTGGAATTTTAAAAGCTAATTTTGATTGTGGTTTTTAGCTTGGATTTTTAGCTTGTTTAATTTGGTTAATTTTATTAGTCTGATTTTATATTGTAGCTGTTTTATAAATGTTGTGAGCCGCCCTGAGCAGTAATGTACTGGAGGGGTGGGATATAAATATTTTAAATAAATGAATAATGCCACTAGAGAAAAGTGGTCTCTCTCTGTCCATATACTTCACAGCTAAACCCAGAGGCCCACTACCACCCTCACTAACTTTAGAGATGGTCAAGATATGAGGGGAAGGGGTTTACTAAGCCATGGGAAACACCTATATCAGGCAGCAGCAATACAGGAAGGCATCATCTCATACTATGTGGGAGGAAGCAATGATAAACCCCTCCTGTATTCTACCAAAGAAACCCACCAGGGCTCTCTGGTCGCCAGGAGTCGACACCGACTCGATGGCACACTTTACCTTTATATAAAAAGGTAACCTTTACAGTCGGCAGCACTGGCACCAGAGAAAGACTCAGAATATGGGGCTTCTAAACATAGACACCATGTAGCTACAATGCCTGGAGAGAAGCACCAGAAAAATGGGTGAGATTTGTTAAAGCAATCTTCCCACTCAAAATTCCAGGACACTTATTGATTTGATTTGATTTATATACTGCCCTTCCAAAGGTGGTTCAGGGCGGGTTTACATTAAAGTTAAAAATACACTACAATTTTAAAAAAACCCAATTAAAAGCAGCTTAAAATTACAGTCAGATTAAAACTAGATATTGTTAAAAGCCAGGCTAAAAAGGTGTGTCTTTAAGGCCCTCCTGAAGGCCTCCAAGGAAGACAGTCCTCTTATATCCACAGGGAGCATGTTCCACAGCCTAGGGGCAACAACAGAGAAGGTCCTATCCCAGGTCACCACCAGATGTACTGGTCGCACCCAAAGACGGACCCCTCCTAATGATCTCAAGGAACAGTGGGGATCTTGTCGAGAAAGGCGTTGCCTCAGGTAACCTGGTCCTAAGCCATTTAGGGCTTTAAAGGTAATTAGCAGCACTTTGTACTTTGCCCGGAAACATATCAGCAGCCAGTGCAACTTTTTGAGAGCAGGCATAAAGTGTTCTCTCCAAGATACCCCAGAGACCAATTTAATATCCAGGGTGACACTTTTTCTATATCCTGGACAGGCCATCTGATTCCTAGACGGTCCAGGCCAATCCTGGACATGTAGCAATCCTCGGTAGCAGGACCTCGGTAGCATTCTCTGGGCCACTTCATATGATTTGTCTGAACCAGCCCACCCAGATGCAATTAGTGCACACATCCTGCTCCACAGCCTGGTTAATGCTTTCTGTTTTCGTAATTGTGGGGTGGAGGAGGGTGCTTTAAATATTTCATGAAAGTGGTAACCGTACGTGAGGGGACTCGAGGAGGAGGTAAGGCGTGCGCTCTGATGTCTCTAATAATCCAACATGAGCTGGACTGGTTCAGGCTGAACTGAATGAATAGAGAGTGAATGAATGAATGAATAACACAATACTCTTTCATTCAATTAACTGTGATTAACTGGTTCGAAGCAACCAGTTAATCAGGAGAGGAGAGCTGGTCTTCTGGTAGCAAGCATGACTTGTCTCCTTAGCTAAGCAGAGTCCTGGTTGCATATGAATGGGAGACGAAGTGTGAGCACTATAAGACATTCCCCTCAGGGGGTGGAGCCACTCTGGGAAGAACAGAAGGTTTCAAGCCTTCTCCAAGATAGGTCTGAGAGAGATTCCTGCCTGCAACCTCTGAGAAGCCGCTGCCAGTCTGTGAAGACAATACTGAGCTAGATAGACCAATGGTCTGACTCAATATATGGCAGCTTCCTGTGTAACCCTCTGATTTGGATTATATGGGCTAATCCAGGGGCAGGCAACCTTAGCTCCCCATCTGTCACTGAACTACAACTCTCATCATCCCCAGTCACATTAAATTGCAGCTGAGAGTAGTGGAAGTGGTAGTTCAGCACAATTGGAGCCCAGGTTACCTACCTCTGGGCTAATCACTTTGGAAACATGTAGCTTCCTGCCTCGATGCTGAGTTAGGCAGTTTTCAGTACCCATGGAAAGAATTCCATATCTCTGATTATGCATAAGTTCAAAAAGCATAATGATCCATGAGTCATAGTCAGTCTCTTTCTCTCTCTTCCTGACGTACAGTAGGTAAAGCAAGAGACTGGATTGTTAGCTAGGCTGAACTTTTGGAAAGGCGAGGTAAAAATGTCTTATGTAAAAGACGCAGTTACACAAATGTATGAGTCAAACATTTAACTCCTGTTTGTATATCACAAAAGGTCACAGTTCAATATGAATAGTACAAAAGAGAACGCACTATTATTTCAGAAACAAATTTTAAAAGTGCACATTTTAATGCACTGATCTCTGGAGGTACATGTATGTATAGAAAAGGTGTCTGACCACAAGTAATCAGAAAGAGCTCCTATGTGGTCAGAGTCATTGGACAGATTGTCTTGTAGGAATGAAACCCCTGTGCAATCCCCCCTCCCCCACACCGTCATATCGGTGAGAAGGAACTAGTCTAGCTAATGATTCCCGAGCTCTTAATTACATGACTGCAAGCATAAAACGTTGCACCTTAAAAATGTTCTGATACATCCTGTTAGCAATTTTGCTCAGCTACAAGAGATCATATCTGACTAGGTTGTGACTTGTGTGAATAGAATAAAATCTTTAAAGGTGAACATTAAATTCAGAATTTTAAAATAATGTGAAACCCTTCCCAGCACTCCCACCATAGAGCTCTTAACGGAGGGCTCCATGTCTCTTAAAGGGCCCTCCCAGAACCAATGAAAGTGCAGTACTGTGCAGAGGTCAGCACAGAGGGAAATGGCTCACATCGATGGTTTTTTTGCCAGTGTGTCCTGTGCTTGAAAGATAGTGGAGATCACTGCTCTAGGGGGCAGTCCTAGAGTATTGTGTAGGCCTTGAGGGGTTGAGCACCTTCCTACTTGGTTCTCTTCTGACCACCACCACCAGAGCAGCCGTTTAGAGAACTTCGCAAAGCTCGAGTGATAACAGAAGACATTTTAATCTTACTGTCTGTTTTTTGTTTGACTCTGTTTATTTAGATTTTTGTCCTATGCCAGCCATGCAGATAAGTCTGCCAATGCTACTAGTCCACATTTTTTTAGTAGTCCACCCACCCATATATTTCTGTGTTAGTCATTATTGCCTAAATGGTGGCAGGGTGGGTGGGAGCAGTTTATATAGAGCTTGCCTGTCTACAGGTGATTCTTATTCATCAGTGAGAAGGTAGGGCAGGCTTATAGTTCCCAAACTGAAAAATATTTAAAACTCAGCTTTGAGATTTAAACACACAAAAAATGATAAAATAGCAAAATGTGAGAGGTGTCACTCTAATCTTGACTATTCAAAGCTAGCCTGAACATGAAGATTTTAACATAGCCTCAAGTTGGGCTAGTAGTCACTGCCACATCATGTGACAGTGAATGCTATATATTTAGTTATACATTGTCTGAAGTGCTTAATTTTATCTCTCTGAATCTGCTGTTATCAACTTCTTTGGGTGACCCCACAAGTTCTGGGATTATGGAATAAGGAGATACTAGCTGACCCTGCACAGACCCCAGCTCTTTGGGGCTGGCTGTTTCCCCCTCCCTCTTCCTCCTGCCCTGGTCTCTCCTCTTTTCCCCTTCCCTCCGGCCCCATGCTCTCCAGCCCTCCTCCCTTCCCGTCCCTCCCCCCCCACAGAGCCGCGGTGGGCGGCCGAGAAGGGCCCCGCCACCGCCATTTTTTCTCCCTCCCATCTGCCTGCTGCCACTGCTGCTTTTCTCTCCCCCCTCGCCCTCCCGCCGCCGCCTTTCTCTTCTCCCCCGCCCGCTGCCCACCGCTGCCTTTCTCTCCCCTGCCCACTGCCCGCCATTGCCTTTCTTTCCCCCGCCCGCTGCCTGCTGCCGCTTTTCTCTCCCCCCTCCACCCACCAGCTCCTCCCCCTCTCCTCTTCAGTCCTCACTTCGGAACTCTCGCAGCATGTCGCGCGAGTTCCACCGCCAAATCCTGAGCACGCATGTCCCAAGAGAATTGAATATATAGATTGCATTTCAAACGGACACTCCTTGTATTGACAGGAAAACCATGCAGAGTAGGTAAATAGTAGCTACCGTGTCTGGACTACACAAGCAAAGCCATTCTAACTTTGACCCTCCTGCTGCTATTGCACTATAACTCCCATAATCCCCAGCCACAGTGGCCAAAAGTCAGGGATGGTGGGAGTTGTAGTCCAATGGCTGGAGGGTCAAAGTTGTGCAGCTTGCTTTAATTGGACACTTGTGCAACAGTGAAACCACTTGCCTAAGAATAAACTCCTAGATCCAAAACTCTCTCTGATTTCTCAGACTGAGGCAGTGGCCAGGAGCGCTTTTTATCGGCTTCAGCTGATACGTCAGCTATCTCCATTTCTGGAGCTAAACGACCTTAAAAAAGTGGTGCATATGCTGGTAACCTCTAGGCTTGACTATGGTAATGCTCTATACATGAGGCTGCCTTTGTACATATCCAGAAATGACAATTGGTACAGAATGCAGCAGCTAGACTGGTCTTTGGGACAACCCGAAGGGACCATATAAGACCGATAAGACAGCTGGGATGACCTTCGTGCTTTGCATGACCCTACTGGGAGTATTCCTCCCAGTGTACTTCACTCATCCCTCCCAGGGACACACAGACACACAGACACACACACACGTCACAATGAGGCAGCATAGCAGGACTTGGGATGGGGGGCGGTGTTTCTGTTTTACATTGTGTTAATTCTGTACACCACTTAGAGATGTACATATCGGGCAGAATTAAAATATGATAAATAAACTAGGGGTCTGTCTGTCTTTAATCCATCCTTGTACACACAACTTTTTAGGTCCTGAAATTCAGAATACTTACGGTACATGGAATTACTTACTTTAGATCATAAATGTTGATTTGGATTGAATATCAATGTCACGGATGCATAGGAGACACTTTTGTATCTGTGTGGTTTTAAAACATGGCTACATTGCTTTGTATAGCTTATCATGACTGTCATTGTATCTCCTACTGGCTTCTGTAAAAACACATCAGCTGCCTCCTCCTAAAGAGAAGCAGAATGTTCTCTATCTCTTTGTGTTTATCTTAGCACTGCCCCTATCTATATATGGCCTTTCAGATCTGCTGTTAGACTTTTTGTGTTGAGTCAAATGTTGCTGCTCGTATTACTCATTTTACAGTGCGCTGCATTTCTTGCATTATAGCATTGGGTGCCAATGACTTTGCTCTAAACTCCAGTAAATATCACACTTCTATATTGCATGCCTGTTCACATCAATCAGCTGTGAGTTTTGGCAAGTGGAATGTGAGAGTGAAGCTTGAAAGGTCTGTTAGTCGCCAAAGTTGAAACTTTTTCTCAGCTCTACCCATATGGGGAGCCACCTAATGGCGCAGCGGGGAAATGACTTGACTAGCAAGCCAGAAGTTGCCGGTTTGAATCCCAGTTGGTGTCTTTCCCAGACTATGGGAAACACCTATATCAGGCAGCAGCAATATAGGAAGATGCTGAAAGGTATCATCTCATACTGCGTGGGAGAGGCCAGGAGTCGACATGGACTCAACGGCACACTTTACTTTTTACCCATATGGAGATAGGGCCATAGCTCAGTGGTGGAGCATCTGCTTTACATGCAGCAGGTCCTAGTTTCAATCCCTGACAGCATTTCCAAGTAGGGCTAGGAAAGACTCCTGCCTGAAACCTTGGAGAACCACTTCCAGTCAGTATATACCAGGGGTTCCCAACCTGTGGTATTCCAGTTGTTGCTGAACTACAACTCCCATCATCCCTGGCCACAATAAATTGTAGCTGGGGGTGATGGGCATTTAGTTCAGCAACATCCGGAGTATCACAGGTTGGGAACCCCTAGTGTAGACCAAGCTGAGCTAGGTGGACCAATGGTCTGGCTCAGTATAAGGCAGCTTCCGATGTTCCTGTGCTCCCCTGCCCAGTCTCTCGACTGCTAGTAGTTTCAGCAGGGGCATCCTAGGGCCACCTCCCCCAGTCTCCCCCTGGCAGATTTCCCACTGTGATTTGTCATTGAAACCTGGAAGAGGAGCAAGAGAATGGACTAGAGGCAGGCACATGATGCTGTTATGTTGTTAAAACTTAGCAGGCCTCGTGCTGGTCAGATGAGACAGTGTGCAAATGAAACATTGTGTAAGTGGTGCTTGGACGTCTCTGAAGCACACTTGCTGTGATTGTTGCAATGCTCTTTCCAGAATGGAATTCCAAAACCAGTGCTGTGGATTTGCAGCAGAGGTGGGCTGTGCAAAGCACTGATTGGCTGGTCCCTCTTGGCAAGGCAATCCCTCCTCTCCTTCCCCAGATTCTGAGTAGCCTTTAAAAAAAAAATCAGTTAATTGAATGAAAGTGTAATTTATTTATTTATTCGTTTTATGCATTCGATTTATTCCTAAAGTGGCTTTTTGGGTGCTTTAAAAAAAATTAGAAAGGCAAGACAGCTTACCCGAAGCATGGGGAGAGGGGCAAGACCAATGACTCAATCAGCTTTGAAATAATGGGTAAGTATGTCTGTCAGTTGCATGTGACAGTGAGTGGAAGGCAGACATGCAGAGAGAGGATTGGGTGCAACTCCTGATCTGTTTCATTTCTAGGCATTTTTAGGTCTGCCTCCCAGAAGCCGCTCTGAACTTTATGAAGGAGGAACAGGGTATAAATGAGTAACAAAGAAATCAGAGACCCTAGTGCTAGACTGGGCAAGAAGGTTATCAAAGTGGTGTCCCAACTCCTAGCCCATCAGCTGTCCAAAGACACAGGGTATGTCAGTAAGGTTCTTCATGGTAAGGTTCGGGGTGGGGGGCAGCGGTGGCCCCCATCAAACCTAAGTGCAATCCTTTCAAATCCCCACTGGCACTATGTCAGGCAGCAGCGATACAGGAAGATGCTGAAGGCATCCTCTCAGACTGTGCCGGAGGAGGCAATGGTAAACCCCTCCTGTATTCTACCAAAGAAAACCTCAGGGCTCTCTGGGCACCTAGAGTCAAAATTGACTCGACAGCACACATTACTTTATAAAGTTTCAGCCAAAGCTGAATACTCTGCACAGTCACCCAGCACCATGCAGAGATGACCATTTCCATGGTGCTGTGCTGTACTTCCCCGTTTTCCCAGCAAAGGTGCCCCTCTCTAATTTCTAGAAGTCAGGGGTGGCCCGAAGTATCGTGGTGCCTGCATGAGGTGAGGCAAGGGATGTTGCCTTGCCTCCCCCACCCCACCACCCCGAGCCTCCTTCAAAACCAGCCTTTGCAAGCTTTGAAAGTACATCGGAGTCAGGGAAGAGGGAAGGTTGCCACATGCCACAACCTCCTCTTTCCTCCTTGTGCTTTTTGCAAGCTTGGCAAGGAGTGTGAGGAGAGGTACTCCTTGCAAAGTTTGCACAAATTAGATCAGTCCCAGAAAATTGCTCCAATGGCCATGGAGGAACACACATTTCTGCCTTGCTGGCAGCCCAATAACATGCCATCTGAGGCAATTGCCTCATCTTGCCTCCTGAAAGGGCCACCCCTGCTACTACCAGCATCTCACCTGTACACCATCCTATGCTGTACAGCTCCTGATCAGATTTTCAGGGGGTCCCAGGAGGTCTGCAGTGAAATGGAGTTTATATTAAAATCCCATTGCATGAGTGGAATTGAGCTTGTGTGACTTCTCAATACAACCCACTGTCCCTGGGTATCCCCGTGCAGTATGTATTGGTATTCTTAGTATTAATTAAATTTCTTGTCAACAGAAAGTTGTCGGAGGTTTACAATTTCATGTATAACTGCGTCACTTCTTTTGGTTCCAAATATAGGTTTGGAAGGGGGCACAACATTGATGGCAGAGTACACAGAGCTCCACATATAATTTATTCCAGAACCTAATATTAGCTTTTCGTAAGAAAACATACAGGAGGTGTCCTTGAGAGAGAGAGAGGGGAGTTAAAGCTCTTTTAAAAGTCACTGCTGTAATTAAAGCCTAAAGCTCCTTGTTCCTATGGAAACGTAAAGCAGCACAAATATGAAATGCAACTTCCAGGGCTGGAGTTAACTCCCTTAATATTCTCTGTTCATGAGACTGAAGTGATGTTGCTTTATTCTATTTTATTCCTTTCTTTACCATGGGTAACAATTTTGTTCTGCAGATGAGCTCAAATGGTTCTCTGAGAGAGGACACTTATGACCCCTGAAAGTGAATTCCTAGGCGGAGCTGTTGTGAAACGAGTGAAAGAAGCGCTCTGGGAAAACAGGTTCTGCATCAAAACTGACTCTGTGTCAAGCACACATTGTTGGTTTGTAACCCCGAGATTTGTTCTGTTCCTTTTGAAAGTACCTATTGAGAAGGAAATGTGGCAGCCACAGCTCTCTCTGCCACGTCTTCCCTGATCCTTTTGTCATCCCACACACCCCACTCGCCCACTGTAGCAAAGAAGATCCCCAGGTGCACTGCCCAGCAAGGGCAGGTGAGGACCACGGAAGGCATGGTAGAAGAAGAAGACTTGGCTTCTGCTTTTCCAGCTTAATCTGTCCTTCTAAAGTGTCAGGGCCCCACATTTTCATGGGTGCAAATAAAACCCTGATGTTTGTTGGTCACAGAAAAGTGAAATGAAACACACGCAAAAATTTGTCTTGCCAATTTTCCTTACATTCTTGAGAGATAAGTTGCCATGGCCCAACTTGTCCTCTGCCTTCTAAGCAATCCTGTCGGACTTTTGTCCCTGTAAAATGGTCACAGAATCCTATTGGTTTTCCTCTACTAGGCAGCAACAGAGCACTTGGCTCATTTTTTAAAAAAAAAAAGTCTAAATTTTTTTTTTTAAAAAACACCTCCCAAATTAATGGGTGTTCAGAAAAAAATTGTGATGCTTATCAGTTCTGATGACACAGGTGCTGTCCGGTAGGGGTCTTTGATACCAGTTTCCCCCAAACTTCTGGTGGGTGGAGCACTTTTTATCTTGGGGATTAGTGAAACACATTTCACTTGTATACCGCAAGAGGTTTCCTTACGAAAGCATAAGAATCACCCCCTTCTGGAGGAGCGCCAGTACCTGTATTTCTCTCCTGGTCAAGGCTGATTAGAAAGAGGCAAAGCTGGAGGGGCAAATGATGCTGAAATGTGCCAAGTGGCTTCCTCTGTGAATAGATGAGCCAGCTGAGGTGGTTAGTACCCTCTGAGGGGGATGAATGCTCATTTTGATTTTTGACAAGGCCTGCACTTGAGCGGTTTTTTGTTTTTGCAACAGAATGAGGCTGTTCTCATGAGCATCGAAGCCCGGGCTTAAGCTCTTAGCCAAGGTTAAGGGCACAAACACACCCTTGACCCAGCTCCTGGGATTGTGTGTCAGCGTGAGCTTCTTGCAGCTTGCACTGACACAGAGACTGGAGCCTACAGCGCCCGTTCTCTGGCGGGGGAGATCCCCCAGGGCACTGTGCTTGGTGCGCAGTACAGTGTGGGATTCGCAGAGGGTCCTGGCCTCTGTTTACCCACACTGCTCTCAGCAGCACTGGTCCTCTGGGCACACGGCGTGCGTGCCGCTGGGGCTTGGAGCAGTCATCTGGGGGAAGGTAGATTGAACCCTGTTTGCCTGCTCGCCCGCCCACCCGGATGGACATGAGACTAGCCCCAATGTCTGCCTAATGGCTACTTTTGAAAGATGCCAAAAGACAGGCACAACTCTTTTAGTAAATGAACTAACCCACCTTTGTTGCCTTCACACTGAAACGCTACCGACAGCAGTGCCTTAGCTAGATCCTTGTTTTGTAGAGTGGTCATATATCACAGTTGGAGGCAGTGCGGGGGGGAAAGGTCTACCACAGATTATACCCAACTTCCCTTATCTCAGTGTGGTTGACACCACTCTAATCTTAGCATTCACTTTTGCCTGCCCAGCAACATTTCCAGATTACTACTGTCAGCACCTTTCTTGTGCCATTGTAATATATTAATAGTTTATACTTAGGAATTCTGCTAAGCCATCCGAGTTCTAACGAAGAAAAAAACTCTTAAAACAACTGTTCAGTGGTGTGATTGTCTTCAAGACATATCCTCACCTCTGCAGAGTGGTGATGCTCTCAGGATCCACATTATGAATAGCTTGCATAATACGGAGCATTGATTTCGATCATTTAAAGTATTTTAATCATTTCTTGCACATTAGCTCAGTACTATGCCACCTTAAGTGGTGCAGCAGAGAAATGCTTGACTAACAAGCAGAAGGTTGCTGATTCAAATCCCCGCTGGTATGTTTCCCAGATTATGGGGAACACCTATATCAGGCAGCAGCGATATAGGAAGATGCTGAAAGGCATCATCTCATACTGTGCGGGAGATGGCAATGGTAAACCCTTCCTGTATTCTACCAAAAAAACCCACAGAGCTCTGTGGGTGCCAGGAATCGAAATCGACTTGACAGCACACTTTACCTTTACCAAAGCTCAGTACTAGCCTTGTAAGGCAGAAGGGAAGTGTTCCAAATTCCTTCCCTGGCATCTCCAAGTTAGGGCTGAGAGAGACTCCTGCCTGTAACTTTGGAGAAGCCGCTGCCAGACTGTGTAGACAAGATTGAGCTAATGGCCGGACTCAGAATAAAGTCGCTTCCTATGTTCCTATGCCATTATTAACATCAAGGATCCCAAAATGCTGTAATTGATGGTGACCTCCTCTCCTCTGACTTCTCCATGCATTGCAGAGAACTTAGAGAGGGCGGGCTATTTCTTTGTGCAGGCATGAGTCTCAGAAAATCCTCCAGAGGGGTGAGAATGGCGGGGGTGGGGTAAGAAGGATGATGTCAGTCTCTCCCTTTGGGCTGAAATATTTAAAAAGACAAAAACAGTGAAGACCTCGTGCTACTTGTAACCTCTCTTAAACTGAGTTGGTGAAAAGTTAATAGTGCCCCCCCCCAATTTGCTGTGCATACTAGCACAGGGGTTCTCAGCCTTGCGTCCCCTCCCAAGATGATGTTGGACTACAACTCCCATAATCTCCTGCCACAATGACCAAAAGTCATTGGCCTTTGTGGCTGGAGATTATGGGAGTTGTAGTTCAACAACATCTGGGGACCCAAGCAGAGATGTGGGCCTCTGGTTTTTTTGTTTGTTTGTTTGTTTTTAATTGAATTGGAAAATTTCCCCATGCATGTTTTTCTCACTTGCATACCATTTGCAATTTTTCCTCAGGAAACATTGCTATGCAACTTTCCCAAATGCCCTAAATAGCTTGTGATCTGATTTGGCATGTTATGTGATGAGGTATCTTGTAAGAAGACCCCACCATCTTAATTTCCCGTACTGTGTCTCAAAAGCTTTTTAAGTAGCTGAACTAAAATATTTGGTTTGGATGTGGAGCGGAATCAACAAAGATATTTAATGTGGCTTAAATTATATACTGAAAAACAATCCAATACTTTATGTGGAAAAGAAATTTAGAGATAGAAAACTTTCCATTAAAAAAACCTATTGATTGATTGATTGATTGATTGATTTGATTTCTATACCGCCCTTCCAAAAATGGCTCAGGGCGGTTTACACAGAGAAATAATAAATAAATAAGATGGATCCCTGTCCCCAAAGGGCTCACAATCTAAAAAGAAATGTAGACACCAGCAACAGTTACTGGAAGTACTGTGCTGGGGGTGGATAGGGCCAGTTACTCTCCCTCTGCTAAATAAAAGAAAATCACCACATTAAAAGGTGCCTCTTTGCCCAGTTAGCAGAGGTTAGGGTATGGGGAAATGTTCAACCCCACATCTCTGGATCCAAAATTGGGCCCTCCAGCTGGTTTGGACTACAACTCCCATCATCCATAGCCACAGTATCAAATAATCAGGAATGATAGGAGTTGTCGTCCAGCTTCTGCAGGAGGGTTTCATACAGCCCTGTGCCAGAGGACAAGAGAGATCAGTGGCAATAGAAACTAACAGCAGGTTACATAAACCAAGCCAAACTTGTGGAATCCTGATAATCATCCCCACATGACTAGAACGATGGTGAAAATAAACAGCAATCATAAGAACACTGTTTACAGTTCCACTTCATTTATTTGTCATCTCACTCCCATCCCTAGTGCATTTTCAGTCATGGAGCAGATACCCATTGAGGAGACAGGCCGTGCTTGATGGAGAGTGAAGCCATCAGAAATTGACACAGAGTGTTGCTTTTGCTTTACAGCACCAGATGTTTGTCATGAAAAATATGATGAGCCTAAATATGGAGCGGTTTATGTCGTCTCTAATTATCCAGCTCTATCACTGCCTAGTTAAGACAGCTGGCTAAGTTCCCCCCATTAGATGATATAGTTCTACTGAATGCTTTGATGGGCTGAGCATCTGCTTGGAAGGCAGGAAATAATTAGACTTAAATGTGAATCCAGCTGATGGCTTGAGTCTGTGGTCAAGTGAGCTGTTCATCACTGTCAGGCCTGCTCCTGTGGAGTGGAGGGTGAGGAAAAGGGATTGGGACGGAGGTGATCTGTAGCCAGCAAGCTGTCCCAACCCGGGCCAGGCTAGGCAGCTGGAGGTAAGAGTTCTTACTGGGCTCTTTTGAACCAATGAGGAGTGGGCAATGGTTGAAGGTATTTTATGACTAGCAGAGGCCCTGTCCTTCCCTGACCACCTAGGGTAGACCTCTTCCCAAGGGGTCACTCTGGCTGGTTCCCCTTCCCAAGAAAACCCATTAGAGGGAGACCCTGAGCAGCTGTGTGTGCTCTGTCTTCAGAGTGGCGCTCAGCCCTGGCCTGGCATCGCCTTTGCCCCTGGGGACCTGGACGCAAGGGGTATGTGTGGATGGGCTGAAGGGAAAAGGCTGCAATCCCACCAGGGGGTGCTGGGTACCCAGAGCTCCAGGGTTTCTCCAAGAGAGTGGCTGACTCTGCCTGTGCTCTTGTTCTGGTGGTTCTGAGGGGCTGTTGTCCAGGGCAGGAATCCTGGCTGGGGTGAACTCTCCTCATTCCTCAGACTTACTGTGGGAGGCTGATATCCACGCAAACCTTGACACAAGCAAGCCGGATCCAGAAGTCTTTATAGGGAGCACCAACACAGACCCCTCTGCCTCTGTGGTCCAGATCAGTTTCCTGTGCGGTTATTTGTTTAGTTAAATGTAGGCTAAATAGGCCCCAATCATGTAATAGGCATGTCATCTACTACGGCCTTCAGAGCAACTACTTGGGTTGTTGTATCAAAAAACAACAACAACCAAACACCCCTCTGAATTAAGTTAGGCTGTGCAGCAATGACTTGACCATTCTGGATTAGAATCCACCACACATACTGGCTCTAATCCAGAAAAGATTAGAGCATATCTAATCACATCTTAGTCACATCTAAGGCCTGTTGAACTAAGTGGGACACATTGTGCAAAACATTTGCCAAAGGAATTGCATTGGTGTATGTTTTCAGTCTTATTGGTGATCCAGTATTCTTCACAATGTGGGCTTTGTGCCTGTGCAGTATTCACCATGGAAGGATTTGAAGATCTGCCCTTCATGCAAGGAGCACGCTCGGTATCTTCGGCAGTGGAGCATGTTGTGAGGATGTTGCTTCCCTCGGGATTTGCTCCTCGTGCTTGGTTCCTTAAAGACACAAAATTTACAGTTGCTTATTATCCCTTCTGACCTTGGACTGTGTGTTCTGATATTCTTTGCCTCGCATTCTGACTTTGTCTCCATGGACTCAAAAAGGACTTTAAAATGCTGTTCCTCTTGCCATGGAACCCCCCCCCCCCCGTTCAAATAGGCATGACCTCTGCCTGCTTTGCTTAGGGGAAGACCACAACTCACACACCTGCAAAACCTGTTTATCAGTTTTCAAACAAACTCGGAAGAGCAGGGAATTGCATTTGACAGCTGCCCTTTACGAGCCATATACAGTTGCCTGTAGTCTTTGTTGATGTCATCAGTACTGATCAACACTCAAAACACCGTCCCTGTCAGTTGTTCAGGTCGTCCACTTCCATTCGTTGTCATCTTCTCCAGAGATCATTGAGCATGCTTCTACTCTTCCAGCCTTGACTTCTCAGGCCTCTACATTGATACCAGTTCCAAACTCAACATCATCAGCCCTACTTCTGATACCATCCATCTCTATTGGGTCCCCAACATCACTGATGTTGACGCCTCCATTACTCTCCACTGCATGTTGCAGAGGAACCTACCCACCCGCTCAGCCCTTGGTTCCTTTGTCGCCCATGTTGGGATCTCATTTCCCCTCAACACAGTCGGTGTCGAAGGAGTTTTCTCTCCTTCAGGACACCGAATCTATGTTGGGACCCCCAGTAATGACACCATCTGGATCAATGTTTAGGGACGTTTCCCTACATGGCCTCGATGCTGATGAAGACTCTAGCTCATGGGCTTTGCAGATTCCTCAAACCACTTGTGCTTCCCTGGCTCAAACAACTCTGCATTGCTCCCCAACTTACCTGCCAAATCCATCATGGAAAGAGACTCCACTTTTCACTTCCTACCTATTCTCCATACTGGAGAAAGAGAGACTACTGGAGCCCTGGACCCAGGGTTCATCAGATGGATGGGGAGATTTAAAGATCCTCTTCATGTACCTTCCCCATCCTTTCCTTATGACTACAAAGAATTCAGGCTTTGGAAATGGGAAAAAAACTGAGAACTGCTTCTCAAGGTTAGCCATCTCCTGCAGGTGCAGATCCATCTTTCAGATGCCCACTGGTCCTCCTCCTGCACCTCAACCATCTATCCCACAGCAACCTATGCCACAGTCTCCTGTGCCAAGACCCATTGAATTGGCTCACCCGGTTTCTCCTAATAAACTACCCACTTCCCCAATGACCCCCCTGGAGACAACTCCTTTGCCAGACAGACAAGCTTCTCTTGCTAAGTACACCTCTTTATAGAGATCTGATGATGATTCCATGCATACTGAAACCCCATCCGACACCTCTCCGGTTGACAACATCCCTAATAACCCATTCAACTCTCCAACTGAGGAAACAAAATCTTATCGAATTCAGAACACAAAACCAAACGCATAGTACTCATGCTGTGGTGGCTGAGACAGCCTTGGTTTCCCCTCCTCTTATGACTGTCTCAAGGCTTCCAGCACTGCTTCCACCAGCACCCCAACCTACTCTCACAGAATGGGGGCCAGGTTCTCCATCACAGCCTCTGAACATTGAACATGACAGTCTGGAGGCTGAACTTCTTGGATCTTGCTCCATGAATGGAAAGCCTCTACCAGGCACACTTACCCATGTAAATGGAGAAGATTTGCGAACAATGCTAAAACTAAAGGCTTCGAACCAACTTCTGCATCAGTACATCAAGTCCTCCTGTATTTGACCTTTCAAAAATATGAGGGACTTTGATAGATGAGTTGAAAAGGCCAGTGCCTTTTCAACTCATCTATCAAAGTCCCTAAGTTAACCCTCTCTGTGATGCATAAAGGATGGGAGTCTAACACCCCACCCTGACTGCAAAATATTTCAAAAAGGGCTCAAAAATCTTTTTGCCCCCAATTAAGAAACCAGTTAAGGTTGAGCCCTGGAATCTGTTCTTGATACTGTACTCTCCACCTTACAGAGGCACATTTTGAACAGTTATCCTCTGCCCCTATTGAGGTTGCCCTCAACCTCATCTTCAAGAACAGTTTTCCTGATTGCAGTAACTACTACCAGGAGGGTTAGCGAACTTGCCACTCTTAGAGTTGGCATTCCATTTACTGTGTTTCCCCCCAGTAAAGTTATGTGTACTGAGCCTGCCTTACTACCAAAAGGTAGTTTCACATTTCAGAGTTTCACATTAACCAGGGCATTGTCCTTCCAACTTTTTTCATGAACCCTGTTTCCCCCTTGGAATTCTCTTTGCATTTCCTCAATGTGCGGGGAGTACTCCTCTTCTATCTGAACAGGATGAAGGACTTCAAAAAGTCGAGTGGACTCTTCATTGCGTTTTTAAGGTAACTGCAAGGGCCAACCAGTATCTCAACAAAGGTTTCCTGAATGGCTGGTCCACCTCATCACCACCTCTTATGACAAGCAAGGCTTTAAGCCTCCTCGCACTGTCAAAGCCCAATCTGCTAGGACTCTGGCCACCACCGCTGCTCATTTGTTGGGCACTGACTTTTCTGAAATAAGTAAAGCCGCTACCTGGTCTTCCAACATGCCCTTTGAAAAACACTACACCTTAGTTATCCGCTCTGCAACTGAGGCGGATTTTAGGTTGGCTGTACTAAAGTTCAGTAACTCCTCATCCTCAGACCCACCTCCTTTTTAGGGAGAGCTTCACACATTGTGAAGGATACTGCATCACCATTAAGATAAACAGGTTGCTCACCTGTAACTTTTGATCTTTTGTTGATCCGGTCTCATTCACAACACCCACCCAGCCTCCCCATTTTTCGGATGTACCTGCTACGTTTACCTGTCTTGTTTCGTGAAGTTCTTTCTATACAGCGCCTGTATAGTGCTCTGTATAGAGCTGGATAGTGCTCTGGCGCTGAAGATACCGCACACGCTCCATGCATGAAGGGCAGAGCTTTAGAGAGCTATGAAGATCTTGAAATCCTTCCACAGGGACTATTGCACAGGTGCAAAGCCCACGTTGTGAATGATACCAGATCACCAAAAGATCAAAGGTTAGAGGTGAGCAACCCCACCCCACCCCCACACACACTTCTTGCTTTGAAGTATTCTCCAGGGTTTCAGGCAGGAGTTTTCCCAGTCCTCCTTGAAGATGCCAGGGATGGAATCCAGGACCCTCTTCATGCAAAGCAGATGCTCTACCCCGATCCCTGATCCCCCACCCCTGCTCTTCAGAGTTCTTCAGAGTCTCTATCAGAGGCATTTCCCATCACCTGTAAATAAACTTTATATGATGTCAGTGAGGCTAAGGGCTAGTTCACACATGTATGTCCATCACTTGGTAACAGCAGTATCAAGTGATGACTTGTAGGGGTCAGTAGGAGAAACAACAAATAAAACACACAGATAGAACGTTCATGTTGCTTTGTTTTGCCTCAAATGTCGTGCTTTTCAGTTGAGTAAGTTCACACATTCGGCTGCTGCACTGAGGCAATATGAGGGGATATGAGGTGCTCCACGGGCCTGGAGCACCTTCTTTATGAGGCTAGGCTACAACATCTGGGGCTCTTTACCTTGGAAAAGAGGCGACTAAGGGGAGACATGATCAAAGTATATTTGCTGGTCAATGACCGAATAAACTTATATCTATGATCAAAGTATATATAATTATGCATGGAGTAGAGAGGGTGGACAGAGAGAAAATTTTCTCCCTCTCTAACAACACTAGAACCAGGGGTCACCCCATGAAACTGAAGGTTTTGGGAAATTTAGGACCGACAAGCAGAAGTACTTTTTCACACAGCGCATAATTAATCTATGGAATTCTTTGCCATTGGATGTGGTGGTGGTCTTTGCCATTGGATGTGGTGGTGACCTTGGATGGCTTTACAAGGGGCTTAGACAGATTCATGGAGGACAGTGCTATCAATGGCTTCTAGTCTGATGGCTGTGGGCCATCTCCAGCCTCAGAGGCATGATGCCTCTCTACCAGTTGCAGGGGAGCAACAACAGGAGAGAGGGCATGCACATACCTCTTTCCTGTGGGTTTCCCAGAGGCATCTGGTGGGCCACTGTGTGAAACAGGATGCTGTACTAGATGGGCTTTGTGCCTGATCCAGCAGGGCTGTTCTTATGTTCTAATGGGCTATGAAGTGCATTGAAATGAAATTTAATAAATGCTTATGCAAACCAGTCTTGTGGTGGCATTTGATGTGTGGAAGCTTTCAGTGCATTTTCTGTAGAAGCTATTGGAGCATGATCTCTATAAAAGTAAAGTGTGCCGTCAAGTCAATTTAGATTCCTGGTGCCCACAGAGCCCTGTGGTTGTCTTTGTTAGAATACAGGAGGGGTTTGCCATTGCCATCTCCCGTGCAGTATGAGATGATGTCTTTCAGCATCTTCCTATATCGCTGCTGCCCAATATAGTACCAGATCTCTATACCATCTCCTTTTTCTAGTGAAGCTTATATGGCAGAAACCACTTAACTAATTGTGCACAAGGGCAATACGTCACTTGCCATACTCTGCTTATTTAAAAGAAGAAAATGCAAGTTTTGAATTGGTAGAAGTCACACCCAAGGCTGTGCAATGATGCACCTATTCGCTGAAGAGGAATTGTTCTAAGCAAAATCAAGATCATGAGCACGTCATGAAGAATGGGAAAACAAGTTTTAGATGAAAAATAACCTGCAAAATATATATTGCGCAGTCGGCTATCGAATTGTGGGTTGCTGTTCAAAGAACTGTAATTTTTAAGTAGAGACAAGGGCATCACCTACGCTATTTGGTTTTCGCCCTGAAATTCCAGAGGGTTTATTTCCAAGTGAATTATATGTTTTGAAAACCAGACATGTAGCACTTTTCCTGTTTCTCCTGACACCTGTTTTTGTCGGCTTGCAGTTCTTTAACTGTCAATACCATTGTAAAGTTTTTGGCTGTTTTAGCCACTGTGTATAGTCAGGATGGCTGTCAGATGTTAGGAAAAGGAAGTCTGTTGTGATCATGAAGGCCTGGTTCTCTCAAGCAGGCAGTAACAAGGAAATGGAGCCGTGGTAGAGCACCATGCAGAAGGCCCCAGGTTCGATCCCTGGCATCTCCTGGTAGAACCGAGAAAGGCTCCTGTCCAAAACCACTGCCCGTCAGAGGATTTATTTATTTATTATTTATTTATTAGAAACACCGCCCACTCCGAAGACTCTGGGCGGTGTACAAAAATATGCAAAACAAAACAGCATTACAATTACATTCTAAATAAAACTAAAGTAACTAACAGAAGGGGGGTGGGAATTAGGTAAACTACAAGGTAAAAGCCTGACGAAAGAGAAGTCTTCAATAGAGACTTAAAAATCGACAAAGAAGGAGCTAAATGAATCTGCAGAGGAAGGGAATTCCAGAGAAGTGGGGCGACAACCAAGAAGGCCCTTTCACGGGACCTAGTGCCCCGAACCTCTCAGAAATCGAGGACCGACAAAAGGGCCATCTGAGCAGATCTGACCAGACGGGATGTAACTGGATGGGAGAGGTGGGTCTGTAGGTAAACAGGTGCCAAACCCCTTTGAAGGTCAAAACCAGGACTTTAAGTTGAACTCGGTAACAAATAGGCAACCAGTGCAATGACTGCAGGGGAGGTGTTACCCTGTCATATTTTCTGGCACCCATAAGTAAACGAGCTGCTGCATTCTGGACCTGTTGTAGCTTTCCGATCGTCCTCAAAGGTAGCCCTAAATAGAGGGAGTAGACAATCTTTGTCTAATCCCTTCCATATTTCTCTATTTCATGGAGGATTGGACTATCAGTAGCTCCTAGCCTGGATAGCTACATAGGAGGGACATGCCCCTGAACACCAAGTGCTAGGGAGCGGGAGGTTGCCCCCTTTCCCTGCTTGCAGGCTTCCCTGATGTACCTGGCTGGCCACTGTGTGAAGCTGGATGCTTGATTAGATGGGCTTTTGACCTCCTCCAGAAGGACTTTCCTTATGTGTGTTCTCTCTTGCTCGCTCGCTCTCTCTCTCGCTCGCTCTCTCTCTCTCTGGCCAAGGAAGGGGGGCAAACTGGCACCATTCTCCTTTCCCTCTTTTCCCCCCTTTATTGCCTTTTTGATTAGGAAGAGGGTAAGACTTGAGATAAGGAAGGAACTGGGGATGTGATTTAATAAGAAAAAGGGGGAAATAGAGATGGAGCCATCTGGTATTCCTCTTCAGGCAGCAAGCTGGCACTGGATGGGAGGAAGTAATTTATAAAATAGAATTACATGCATTTTTTTGTGGGGGAGTGCTCAGTTTGTCTTGGTTCTTTTCTCCTCTCCACCCTCCTGGTGTGTGTGTGTATGTGTGTACACGTGTACTACTCATAGAAGAATAGATAACCACTACTCTCCCCCACTTTGCATGTAAGCTAGTTAGTTTCTTTGGGGGTATAGCTTCTAAAAATACAGCTATAATAAATTTGTAAAACTAGTATATTATAGTTACGTGATACACTATAGCCACTTCCCCCGCAAAGGGCTTAGTCAGAGGAAATCTTCTGCATATTTTGCTCCTAAAGGACAATGAATAAACCTTAAATTGAAGCAGCCAGTGCAGAGAGGAAAATAAACAACTCTTCAGAAGATTAAAACGTAACTGGAAAAAACATGGTTAGACCCTCCCTCACCCCTGTATTTTCCACCAATTGTTCAGGTGTTTTGCAGATATCCTCAATTGTGGAAACATCCAGTTGACGAAGCACGTTGCCTCGGTTTCCTCCAAATTCTTTAAAAAGATCTAATATTTATATCATTTCCTGCCTTAACCAGCTGGCAGGAGAAAAGGAAATGGCATTTCAAGGCTCTGATGGTATTAAGCGGAATAACAAATACCGTGCAATACACTGAATTTCATGGCCAGGTCTTCTCTCTCTCTCTCTCTCTCTCTCTCTCTCTCTCTCTCTCTCTCTCTCTCTCAGAAACCTGCACTGCTGAACTCACAAGGAGAAGTTTCTCATAGCCATGTTAACTTTGGGTGGAGCGGGGAGGAAGAGAGGCATGCCGTGAACTGCTTGTGCACATTATGCTTCTGTAGATTTGTGTGTGCCAATTCAAGTCCTGATTCCAGCCCTGTTCACATCTTACACTCAACATTAGTTCAATCAGTCTCTATCTAGAGTAGCCTAATGGCGCAGCGGGGAAATGATATGACTAGCAAGCCAGAGGTTGTCAGTTTGAATCCCCACTGGTATGTTTCCCAGACTATGGGAAACACTTATATTGGGCAGAAGCGATATAGGAAGATGCTGAAAGGCATCCTTTCATACTGCACAGGAGATGGCAATGGTAAACCCCTCCTGTATTCTACCAAAGACAACCACAGGGCTCTGTGGTCGCCAGGCGTTGACAACGACTCGACAGCACACTTTATCTTTACCCTATTTAGACATTATGTTGTACCAGGGCTTGGCAGTTCCCAGGTTACTATAGCGCCTGGAAATTTAAGTATGACACCTAAGCCAAAGGATGGACTAACGGGACAAGGAGAAAGCAAGCAGAACATTTGAAGGTTGTGCCCGTGCTCTCTTCCTCCTCCTGGTTGCATTGATCCATCATCTGCTTGGGCCAGATGAATGCAACAAGGAGAAGGAGCCAGAAAGCCAGGTGAGCAGTCCACCTCCTGCCCCCTTTGGAGCAGGGGGAATTTCAGGGGGCAAGCGGTGAATCCTCCCCACCCTCGTCCCCTGGAGCAGAGAGCAATCTGATTCCTAAATATGGGGCTGGCTCCGAGAGCCAAAGAAAAGTTGTTGTGTCCTGTGTTGTTCCTGCATTCAGATGTCTGAACATATCTCCATGTATTTGGGTGAACGGTTGTACCTGTGTTTATTTTAAAACGGAACCCTGCAAATACAAGATACAGATAGGAAGTGTACTGCTGTACCTGTATTCAACATAACATGTGACTAACTGTATCTGCATACAGATCTGTACTTGTGTAGACTGTACACAGATGATACAAGTGTTGAAAACGTGTGTATAGGACTTCTGACCCACCGAGTGGATAGAGGAATTGTAAGGATTACCAAAAAGAATATCTGTGAAGCATTTTAAACAGTTCAAAGTGCTAAGTATTTGTTTCGTTCTGTTTCTCCGCCACCCCCCGACATCTAGTGTTGATGTAAGCTACTTTCAAAAAATAAAATGAAAAGTTCATTACAACTCAAAAGCTCACATCCAGCATTATTAAATAGAGCAAATGAAGAGAATTATCTCATTTGCTCTATTGAAAAATAATGAGGCGGCCTAATTTTCTGCAACAAGACGTTACATTATTACTGTGCGTACAATAGACTAGCAAAGATAATCTGGCTGATGGAGGCTAAATGCATTTGGAAAGGTTTCACCAAATAAAATCATAAGTGCCAAAGATACAAAAGTGAATGATCTTTATTTTGCAAATAGAGTGAGAATTGGAGTGACAGCAATGAAGACTTGACTGTCATTCGTTGCAGGATTACTTGTTTTAGGAAAGGACTTGGGAACTCTGTAATAAAGATGGACATAAGGCAGCAATGGCTCACCTGAGGCACTCCAGTTGTTACTGGACTACAACTCCCTCCCCCAGCTGCAATATATTTGCTTTGTTAATAATTACCCTGGTTTACAGTTCAGGGACAGGCAACCGTATTACCATGGAAATGCTAACCACCAACTGGGACTGACACCTTCCTCCTCTCAAACTGGTATAACTTTCTCTCCATCTCATTGTTTTTCATGTTTTGACTTCATCAGAAAGAAGAGCCGGGGTCTTGGTTGTCAGCTAGTAATTATGAACCCTATTTATAATAATAGCCTGTCTTTATGACTTGCTCTTCATTCTGCAAGTCAAATGTCAGTACTTTCTGTCTGCAGCAGACGTTAACACTAGCCCCCCCAGCATTAGAAAACCTGGAGCCAGCCTTGGAAGTACACGTTCCTTCTCCACAAAGGGCCGGTTCAAGTGATACATCCCAGCAGCACAAGTGAATGGATATACTGACATCCCCCTGGCACATCCCTTAATTGCATTTGGGGTCTGTTCATCTGAATGGCCTCTAAACACTGGCTTAAATGAGCTTTTGGAGCGTGTGTTTAGAGGCCATTCGAATGAACAGTCATGCTCTCGGCTACCGGGCTGTATCGCTTGAATTGGCCCAGACTAGGGCTGGCATCACAGGGAGGCATCTTCAGGCAGCTGCTAAGGGCCCAGCATCTAGGAGGCCCAATGCTTATACTTGCCCTGCTCCAGTACCCAGCCAGCAGGTGGAGTTGCATGTTGTGGTTCTCTCCCTGCATCCCCTCTTCCTCTTTCTCCTTTTGTGAACTGAGAGGACAAGCAACTGCATTTCATCCTCATTGTCCGCTCAATTTTTATTCATTGGTTTATTTATTTATTTTAACATATTTGTATACTGCCCAAAACGCAAGTCTCTGGACGGTTTACAACAAAACAATAAAAACAAGAAGTAAAAAGGTTAAAACGTTGCAACAATTTTTTTTATTGATTTGATTTGATTTCTATACCGCCCTTCCAAAAGTGGCTCAGGGTGGTTTACATTAAAATAAAATGAATTAATTAAAGCTTAAAGCAACGTTAAAACTATTAAAAACCATCAAACTATTAACAACAACAACAAAATATTTATATACCGCTTTTCAACAAAAGTTTCCAAAGTGGTTTTACAGAGATAATTAAGTAAGTAAGTAAGTAATAAGATGGCTCCCTGTCCCCAAAGGGCTCACAAGCTAGAAAGAAATGTAAGATAGACACCAGCAACAGTCACTGGTGGTACTGTGCTGGGGGTGGAGAGGGCCAGTTACTCTCCCCCTGCTCAAAAAAGAGAATCACCCAATTTAAAAGCTGCCTCTTTGCCCAGTTAGCAGGGGTGATACTGATATTTAAACAGTATCTAATTAAAAGCCTGGGTGAACAAATGTGCCTTGGCTGCCTTTTTCAAAGCTGTAAGAGATGTGGAGGCTCTTATTACAGCAGGGAGCAATCCCAAAGCCTTGGGGCTGCAATGGAGAAGGCCCGTCCTTTCTTCTTTCCCTCCTTTTCAAAAGAAGGGAAAGGAAGAGGAGACAAGGTGAGGAGCAGAGTGTGCCATGAGCCAGTGGGCAGCTGGTCCTCCTCCCCTAGACCCTGGAGAGACAAGCAAAAGTGCTACTATGCCCTGGCTATGGTGGTTACAAGCAGCTCTTGCGCCATCCGCATTGCCACTGCTGCTGTCATAATCACACCACCATTGGTCAACAGCAAGAACCGCCAAGAGCTACTGTGACCAAGCACAGCAGATTTTATTTTTTGTCTGTGCCTGTTGTCAGGACAGAAGTCAAGAGCCTCCTGCAAACCTGGGGCCAACTTGTTGCAGACCCTCCCTCCCACGAGCAAACTCTCTTCTTAAATATAATATTTGTCATATTCGTATTCATTAAGTTGACAAATTTTCTTTGGATTTAGGCTCCAGGCAACGGATGCTTGACAAAAACTACAGACTTAGTGATGGACATTGTGGGGAGGGGTGGTAAATGGGCTTATCTTTATTCCCCTTACAAGTAAAAGGGAAAAAAATGATTTTATTGAATAACTCTGACTCCAAATATCCTAGTCTAGGTGCCACGATTAAATTTCTACGTTTCATGTCTCCTTGGCACCTGGGTTTTGTCAAATCCTGGAAACAAATCCTGGAAACAGTACCAACAGTTAAAGATAACTGGGTTTTTCCTTCAGCCAGGATCCAAAACTACAATTTGTACTAACTTTGAGATGACATATTAAGAAAAACCCTGATAACCTTCAACAACATTTATGTCAGTGACAGTCGTGCTGCCTTGAGTTCCAACTTTTGGGAGAACGGTTATATATAATTCTAACAAACAGATAAACAATGGATTACTTAGCCACAGTTAAGGGGGTAAGGGTGGGATTTGTTCCAGACAGTGGAAAATCTACAGAAAAAGAGAACACATTTTTGAGGCTGGCTAGGAATCATCATGAAAACTATATACATTCCAGACACTACACAGTTTCTGTTAATTGTTTAGCAGGCAAGCAACTTTTACATATGTTTTGGCTTTCCATATACAGACTGGTGACTGTGTAACAAGCATGAATGAGGATGAGAGGAATACAGCCAAACAGGTTTGATTAATGGGGTCTCCGGACCTTGACTGCACAATGGAAGCGTTTATTTTGTGCTGGTTGATGAAATGAATGGTATTGTTTTGAGCCCAAGTGCCCCTGCTGTGATTACCACGTATTCTCTCTTGTAGCCAAAAAGGACATAATAGCTTTTATGTAGCATTGCAAAGTATTTGTTTGGAGGGTCGGGGAAGAGAAAAACAGTGCTATGCATTTATTTCTGCATTAAGGTTTTGGTGAGGATAGAGTGTGTTGGGATGCTGTTGGGGTTCAGAAAAAGCACAATATGTGGTGTTGGTGGCAGAATCTGGCTTCTTGAGAATCCAAGCTGCTTTTTCCTCTTTCCTTCTTTTTTTTTTAAAAAGCAAGTTTCTAGTTCTTGGTAGCTGTGAATTTATGTTGTGGGCTATGCCTGTTGATATCAGGAGCCAGAGAAATGACTGAATATGATTTCCAGGCATAGGAGAAGGGAGGGGGCTCCAAAGCTCTGCCTATCTGTGGGCCAAGTGATGTGTTATGTACCAAATGGATGCAACCAAATGTGGGCAACCAACAGTTTCAGCAAGCTGCGGGGGGGGGGGGGGTGGGCAGCAGGGAGGAGGGAAGGTGAAATTAGGACTCTCCAACTTGGTCCCCAGATGCTATCTACAGCTCCTATCATCTGCAGCCACAATGGCCTCAATCCCTGAGTTAAGCATGTACATACCCCCACCACTTCTCTCTTGTCCCCCACCACTTCTCTCTTGTCCCTCCCGAATCTGATTTTCCTTTTTATTTTTTTAAAAATGGCTATCAGTTACATGCACTGTGGATGCAACATGTAGCTTGGATCAACTGCCTCTCCCTGTGACTAACAGAACCAGACTGAATTACACAAAATGTTAATAGATGTGTTATGCAAATTAAGTGGATTTATGCAAATTTGCTTGATTTGCATAAATGCATTGCAGAATCCGGCTTCTCTTGGCAAACAATATGGATTGTGTGTACATAGAACCTTTTTTTTGGTTCTTTTAGTATTGATTGATTGATTAAGTGCCATCAATTCAGTGTCGACCCTTAGTGACCACATAGATAAATTCTCTCCAGGATTATCTGTCTTCAGCTTGGCCTTGAAGGTCTCTCATTGTGCATTCACTGCTGTCGTAATTGAGTCCATCCACCTTGCTGCTGGTCATCCTCTTCTTCTCTTTCCTTCAACTTTCCCCAACATTATGGACTTTGCAAGGGAGCTGGGTCTTTGCATAAAGTGTCCAAAGTATGATAGTATATGGTACACTTAATCCTGAGCATGGCCATTTCCGGAGGAAATAATGATATTTTTCTCTATATTGGATTGGGATGCATTTTCAGTTATTCTTTGCCTTGTGTTTTTAGCGGTGAATCTCAATAATGGATTTTTCTTTTTTCTTTTTCAGAAAAATGATTCCTTGCTGAACAAAACAAATCATAAAGAACAAACAAAACCTCTATAAGCAAGTTCTCCATTGATGAGGGAGTGGATCCCACACGGCATTGCTTTATTATGGGCACCACAAATGAAGAGACTGTTTCGATGGAGCAGAACTTGAACCCTCTGTGCTTTGAGTGTGGCCAACAACATTGGACGCGGGAGAACCATTTGTACAATTACCAAAATGATGTTGATGATGACTTGGTTTGCCATATTTGCCTTCAGCCCTTGCTACAGCCATTAGACACGCCCTGTGGTCACACATTCTGCTATAAGTGCCTACGGAACTTTCTGCAGGAGAAGGATTTCTGCCCTTTGGATCGCAAA
The DNA here is from genome assembly GCF_027244095.1 of Hemicordylus capensis. Taxonomy (NCBI): domain Eukaryota; kingdom Metazoa; phylum Chordata; class Lepidosauria; order Squamata; family Cordylidae; genus Hemicordylus; species Hemicordylus capensis. The sequence continues at coordinate 38,261,410 of NC_069659.1, read as the reverse complement.
AGGCTCCATTTTAAGCTGTGCAAAAAATCCAGTATCCTTGTTCATAAACTGCTCGACAAGCTCTTGGTCTTGTGTCCCTTCTCTTTAGTATGTGATGAAGTAATGCAGAGATGTGATCTGGAGGCGCACCTCAAAAACAGGTGAGGAGAGGCCTACATCAATGGTCCTTGGGCCTTTCAGTGGCTGTTAAGCTCATTGATGACCAGGGGCGTTGCTATAACTGAATGGGAGAAAAATGTCCCTGGACCCATGAGCAAGGGGGCCCCACTGGCTTCAAAACAGCCCCCTCTTTGCTCTTCCTTCCTGCCTCCCCAACTCATTGGCAAACTGCTGACTCTAATGTGTGGGAAGCATGGGATAGTATTTGCATAGGAGCGAGAGAGAGCGCATGCTGAGAATGTTTTCCCCCGCCTTCGCCATGTCCACAGAGGCGCTCTTACCCCTGGACTTTGGGGCCAAGGTCCAGGACCTCCATATCCCTTGGGGGCCTCCAAATCTTCTTTAGTCTGTCCTGGGTGATGTGGTTTGTGCCTTCAAGAACCTACGTGTTAAAAAATTATGCTTAACTTGCGGGGGGGGGCGGGCGGTATCCAAAGGCCTTTAGGTAGAGGCTCCGAAATTACCTAGGTGCACCTCTGCATGTCCATCTGCAGCAAAAACATGGCAGAGGGGGAGAAGGGCCCATCGTTACTACTTGTCTCAGGGCCCACATCAACTTTGCTATGCCCCTGTTAATGGTTATCCATAGGACAGCTACTTGGAATGTTTGTATTTCATAGGAACATAGGAAGCTGCCTTATAGTCCGTCTGATGATTGGTCCATCTAGCTCAGTACTGTCTACACTGGTTTTAGACAAGTGTCTTTCCCAGTCCTGCCCAGAGATGACACTGATGAACTTGGGACCTTCTGCATACAAAGCAGATGCTCTTCCACTGAACTACAGCCCCATCCCCAAAACAGCATTGTCCTTCAGGATTCCGCTCCCTCCCCAGAGTTTCTAGAAATGTATTCACCAGGTGGGTGGGTAGATGGATGCATCGTGCCTCTAGGAACATAGGAAGTTGCCTTATACCAAGTCAGACCATTGATCCATCTAGCTCAGTATTGTCTCACAGACTGGCAGCAGCTTCTCCAAGACTACAGTCAGGAGTTTCTCTCAGCCCTCTCTTGGATATGCCAGGGAGGGAACTTGGAACCTTCTGCATGCAAGCATGCAGAAGGTTCCAAGTTTCCTCCCAGGCATCTCCAAGGCAGGAGATTTCTAGTGCACCTGCAAGTCAGTGGGTGCATAGCAGTGAGGCATTATGCAGTGTACAGCATCTTATGGGCGGGATGCCACTGAGTACCAGTTGCTGAAGGACAGCAGTGGTGGGCTTTCCAGAGGCTGGCATTGTGGAAAGCAGGATGCTGGACTAGATGGACCATTGGCCTGGTTTTTGTCCTAACAAGGATGACTATTTTCCAGCAACTGCATTCAGTAGAATGACTGGTTGGTGTCTTAACCTGAGTCAGGAGGAAGTTGGAAGCATGAGTTCTCAGGTGGTCCTGTTGAACCAGCAGAAGGCTGGCATTAACTGAGGATTTACAATTACTCCCATGTACTCTGGAGGAGATACCAGAGCCCCTCCTCCTCAGTCGGCCTTCTGGGAGGGCAGCCCTGAGCAGCCAGGTGAGCACTCCACTTTTGGAGCTGGAGCTCCACCCTGATACATCAGCACCACCGTTCCTGGGGATTTGGGGCTGATGGAGGGGATTCTGAGGAAAGGACAGGAGCCCCACTGGAAGAATGGCCCCAAAGGATCTTGGGGGGGCGGTCCTTGTGATTAGTGATCACAAGGACAGATGTGGACTCTCTTCAGAGTGTCTTCAGAGTTGGTACCCAGGCAAACCCAACAGTGGGATGTCAAGGGCATCCACTGGGCAAATTCACAGTGACATAGGAAACTGCCTTAGACTGAGTCAACCTTGGTCCCCAGTATTATCTGCACTGACTGGCAGCAGCCTTCAGGGTTTCAGAAAGATATTTCCCAGACTTGCCTGGAGATGCTGGGGTTGAATCTGGGACCTTTCTGCATGCAAAGGCAGATGCTCTGCTCCCATCCCACCTAAGGTCTGTGCAGTCTGCTCAGGTGTCTTCCCTGGGAGAAAGCAAATGTCAGGAAATGAGGCCCACAATACCCTTGTCGTAATTACTGCAACATTTTCAGTGTGCAAACTGCTTTGGAGTACTTATCCTATTCATTCTCGCTACACCTAGTGATGTATGTCATTGTTCTTCCTATTTTATACAAGGGGAACTGATACTAGGAAATGCGGCTTCATTTCCAAGTTCATCCCAGTGTCTTGGGTTTGGGGTTGAAATTCACCTCTCAGGTCCAAGGCCAAGGCTCTGTTATTCTGGAATACATGCAAGTTGATCAAGCTCACTCAGCCTTGGGATTGCAGACATTCTGACTCGGACGTGGTAATTTCCATTGACAAAATAATCGGCTTCATTTAAGCATAAAAGCTGAATGAAATGTCAGTGTAACCCTCAGGCAGCTTGGGAGTGTGGGGCCAATCTGCAAGCCAGTGAACAAGGAGATTAGAAGAATGAAGCACAAATGTAATTATTTCCTGGTCACTAACCCCACCCCCAATATTACCCTAGTGCCTCATTAGCATCCCCTTGATTTATCAGATTTTCAGGTTCAGCAGATTCCCTTGGGAGCCACAGATCCGCTTTCAGCTCATCTGCAATAAACTGCCACCAACCCTGGGGTGGACTTTAATTCCTTCACATGTGGTACTTAGAGAAACGATTAATGTTTAATCATTTCTGGGATGTTCTTGACCAAATGTCATTTGGTCAAGCAAAGGTCCAAGATTATTCTACTGAACCTTGCTACCTTTTATTTGATTATCATTAAGTCTTAACCAAATGCAATGGGGAATGAAACATTTCTTCCAAAGGATCCCGTTTCACAGTATAACTCACTGTTGGAGCAAGTCCAATTTCCTTAAACAACATATATCGTAAACTAGGACTGTACTGGTCTCTTGCCCATCTTCTTAGTTGACAGATTACTGGGATTCAAATGGGCAGCCCCATTTGCAAAATTTCACATATACTATCTCCAGGCTTTACTATACATATATATACTATGCTATATACTATACATATTTCACATATACTATCACATATACTATAGGAAGCAGCTTTATACTGAGCAGGACCATTGGTCCATCTAGCTCAGTATTGTCTACACTGACAGTCAGTGGCTCTCCAAGGTTTCAGGCAGGAACCTTTTCCACCCGAGTAAGAGATGCCAAGAACCAAACCTGGGACATGCTAGATACTAATTATTAGGGAGATGACTTTTTCAGTGGTGGTGCCCAGTCTATCGAATAGCTTCCCCAGTGAGGCTTGCCTGGCATTGTCACTCTGTTCTTTTAGATGCCAGGTGAAGATTTTTCTGTTCACTCAGGCTTTTTAAAATTGATTTTTTTAAAAAAGTTTTATTTTGTATTTTTTAAAATTTTTGTGTTGTAATTTGTGTGTTATGTGCTTGTCTGCATGTTTTTAAATCTTGTTGTGTTGTGAGCCACCCAGAGAACAATTTGTTACGTGGCGGCTAACAAATAAATATGATGATTGATTGATTAATAATTGTATGAGTGTTGAATATAACAATTGAATAGAGCTAGAGGCAAGCAGGGTTTGCGAAACTGAGGCTGAACAAGTTACGTTCTTTAAATGCTGCTCCTCCTTTGAAAAAATCAGAGTTTTTGGTCTGCCTTAGCACTTGTTTTTAGCTAGGCAGTTCCAAAGCCTGGACAAAACATAACTGAAGAAATGAAGTAGGTGGACAACTACAGCAGAAACTATTTAGAACTGGCCCATTCATCCCTAAAGTAACACTGTGTAGATATTGGCCAAGACATCTGTTTGGAGGGTGCATGTGCCATCAGCTGGTTCGAAGGAAAATAACTTATGCCCAGAGACTGCCAGACAGTGTTGTTGGAGGACGTTTAATTTAATTCATGCATTTTGTGATAGTCCTTACTTTTGTGAAGACATTTTAGCATTTCCTTCCTAGGTGTCCTGGGGCTTCTCATAGAAGAGCTGCCTTGGAGAGAAGGAAAAACAGCAAATTGCAGGCTGACATGGAGAGCGAGAACGAGAGCAATATGATGGATAACCCAAGCTGTCAATCTCCCGATGCAGAGCATGCTGGGACGGGGACAGTACCAGTGGAGCAGAACTCTACATCAGCAACTGTTCCTGTGTGGACAGATGAGTCAGGCCTTGACAACCCTGCCTTTGAGAACACAGGCGCTGACAGTATGTTGTGTTTCTCTTTTGACATTCTGTTTGATCTGCTTGTATTAAACCTTAACACTTCAGGAAGTCTCAGAATAGCTTCCCCACTTTTTTCCCTTTGTCATGCAGGCAACCATGGCTTATTCCCTCACCCCCACCCCTTTCTTTAACCCTGATCTCATTAGCTTTCCACAATCTTCTGAAATAGTAAGAGCTACTGGTAAAGAAATCTTAGGCATATGAGTTTAAATTGAGTAATTAATTTATTAATTTAGTAATTAAACTAATGACAATGGGTACAGCAACCAGCCTCAGAACTGATAATGAAGATACTGAAGTGGTGGGTAGCTTCTGCCTTCTAGGATCAACCATCAACAGTAAAGGATCCAGCAGTCAAGAAATACACTGCAGACTAGCACTTGATAGGGTCGCAATGAAGGCCTTGGAAAGGATATTTAGATGCCGCAACATGTCTACACCTACCAAGATATAAGAGAGATAGAAGTTGCCCATGGTCATCCAGTGGGCTATGCTGGGATTTGAACCCGCGCCTCCCAAGATTATAGCATTTAAACAGTGACATTAAAAAATATATCTTATCCTGGTATGTGCACGGATGTGAATGATTGATATGGCTTGGATGTGTAGGAATCCAGTTTTTAAATCGAGACTCATACAATAACGTGGGTTTCCATTCACATTTCAGCCTTCATGTCATCTTTCTATTGAATACACATTATTGGTCCTTCATCCACTAAGATTACCATAGAGGCTAGTGAGAGAGATGCCCATTTTGTCCACTCACTGGACCATGACCACCTAATTATGCTTAGGTTTGCTTACATAGTCCAAGGATACTGCTGGTTGTATTTTGCATTTGTTTTCCAGATCAAACGCTTCCCCTATTCCATCACGCTATTTATCTCACAGGTGTCAAGTTGAGCCATGGGCAACTATTGTAGGAGTCACAGGCTTTGCAGCTGTGTCTGGGAGAATCAGCAAGCCAATAGCCAGGGATCAAGGAGCTAGAAGTCCAGGGATCAAGGAAAAGCCAGAGATCAAGGAGTAAGCTAGAAGTCCAGAACAGAGCTAAAGGTCAAACCATGCAGATGAGTTAGAAGACAGAGACTGAGCAACAAGCTAAAAGTCAGGAACAAAGCCAAGAATTTTGGGGAGATTAAATTCCTCACCCACATTCCACTTTATAATCAACAGAACTCCCATCTACGAGATATTGCCTTGTGCCTGTAGTTTGCAGCATCCATCGGCAGTGACCTAACAGCAACATCTCCCAACAACTGGGATTTTAGAGAGGAAGAGAAGCCTTATCAGACAGGAAGGGAGGCTTTCCACTTCCATTTCCTAGTGTGGTCTGTGTCTCGCCACTCATCAGCACCCCGCTTCAGTTTCATTTGTCTTTGTTTGTGCCTGCTTTTCAGAGCTTAGTCTGCTCTTTAAAAAGCATCCTGAATTAACCCTTCTAAACTGATGAGGGCTGTTGTTAATATGGTTGTATAGCCAGCTTCCAAAGCAATTTAACAAACATTTAATAATCTTTATGCTACTCCTTAGGTGTAACGGTCTCACAAGGCAACTTCCAGAGGTTGCATACCATAGTAAAACTTCCAGAGGTTCCATACCACAGTAAAAAGCAGCTTAAACATTCTTTCAGATTGTTATAAGAACTTAAGAAAAGCTCTGCTGGATCAAGCCAAAGCCCCATTTTACTCCAGCATCCTGCTCCAGGCAGCAGCCAATCAGGGAAGCCCACAAGTGGAGAAAAGAGGGCAACTGACCCCTCCCTGTAACAACCATCCTGTCAAAACAAACTTCATAATAAAACATAAACACATTTTAATACCGCCCAAAACGCAAGTTCTCTGGGCGGTTTACAACAAAACAATAAAAACAACCAATAAAAAGATTAACAAATTTCAACAATTAAAATTTAAAATGTTAAAACTATTGAAACACAATTAAAACAATATCTAATTAAAAGCCTGAGTGAACAAATGTGTCTTGACAGCCTTTTTAAAAGTTGTAAGAGATGGAGAGGCTCTTATTTCAGCAGGAAGTGTGTTCCAAAGCCTCAGGGCAGCAATGGAGAAGGCCCGTCCCCGAGTAGCCACCAGACGGGCTGGTGGCAACTGCAGACGAATCTCTCCAGATGATCTCAATTTGTGATGGGAGTGTTTGCTCCAGTGTATGGACTCCTGTTCCAGACTAAAGACAACTGTGGATGCTACCCATTGAATGCTACCTATTGAACATGGTGGGGTGTGCCTCCCAAGTAAACATTATTAGGGTTGATCTCTCTCTCTCTCTCTCTCTCTCTGTTTTGCCCAAAATCAAGCAAAAACAAAAAAAGCGTAAAGTACGATAGACAAAATGGATAACGAATTTGAAAATGACATGTATTCAAGAGAGACTTCTGCCTGTAACCTTGGAGAAGCTGCTGCCAGTCTGTGTAGACAACACTGAGCTAGATAGGCCAATGATATCTGACTCAGTTATAAGGCAGATTCCTATATTCCTAGGTCACTATGCGCTCGGCTAACAAATATCCTTTTTTGGGGTATGTTTTTATGTATACTTGAATGGCACACACTAATTAGCCTAACTGCTTTGTAACAAAAGGCATTTCTGATAATAGTGCCATGTTCCCTGTAACAAGGATTCCGAGATGTTGTTGACTACAACTCCCATCATCAATAGCTGCAGTGCTCTTGTCTGGGGATTATAGAAGTTGTAGTCAACAGCATCTGGGAACCTTTGTTACAGGGAACACTGGTGATGTGGTACAGTACAGGCCTGAACAATCTGAGAGCCCACCAAGATGGATGCAGCGAATCAGCCATGTATGGTAGCCTACCAGGAACGGAGTAAACCTTGGGTTTTGTGTTTGTTTTTCCTTACTGGGATTGTAAACACAGGGGAGTTGTCAAACACGAGGCAGGCCACAATTCATGGCGGGTGAGCAGTGTTTTGGTTCAGCAGTCATACGTTGCTATAACTTGTTTCCATTACATGTCAGGCATCCTTGTGTGTGTTCTGGGATTTGCTCTTTTGAAAATGTATTTAGGTTTACATCTTCTGTTTTCTTTTCAAATTGGACAGCAACCCATCAGGTCCCAAGTTTGCCGGAAGGCGAGATCACCACCATTGAAATCCATCGGTCCAATCCTTATATTGAGCTGGGAATTAGCATAGTGGGTGGCAATGAAACACCTTTGATCAACATTGTTATTCAAGAGGTTTATCGAGATGGGATTATTGCCAGAGACGGAAGACTTCTTGCTGGAGATCAAATACTGCAAGTAGGTATCTAATTATATATTCTTCTCGGCTTGCTTGTGTCCGGATTGTGCAGAGCTATATCAAGCGACGGGCAGGCAGGGGGGAGCCATCCATTCCTGGCAGCCGATTGGAATTCTCTGTTCTGGGTGAATGTTAGCATGGCAATTTCAAGTCGAAAAACATTATAATTCAGACAAAGTAGGAGTTGCTATTTCAGTATTGATACTAGTGATTTACGTGGCTCTTGGGAGTTTGCATGCTATAACTATTTCTGTTCTGCTTCATCTTTTCAAATGGAGAAGTCGGGCTGAATGCCCCTTCTTCCTTTTTGGCTCTGTTGGCTGTGGTTTAATGGACATTCTCCAATGCCCGGAGAGGTCATTTTTGGATAAGATGTTAACATAAATTTCCTAGTGCAGCAGTGTGGATTACTATTGATCATCTCTATAGCATTTCCTCCCTGCTCCTCCTGCTTCCACTGCAGGATACAGGCTGATTCACATTTCTTGCCTCATTTATCTTCTCAACAATCCCTTGGGGGAAATAAGCTGAAACCAGGGTTTGAAATTTTTTTAACTTTCTGCTTGAGGCAAGATTTCAAGTCCTTACAAATAAGAACTGGGAGTTCCAGGGTGTGTGTATGAGAGACTGTTAGGTGTATATGTAGTAGGGGATAATAGAATATTACAATTGAAAGGGACCTTTTGAGGTTTTCTAGTCCAACCCCTTGCTCCGGTCTGGGTATTCTTAAAATACATTGTGATTTTTATTCCCCACTTTTAAAACACATTTACTCAAGGTGGCTGACAAATGTTAAAATAGATAACATTCCCTTCATTTAGGGCATTGTGCCCCAAAAACAAAACAAAAAACAAAAGCATGGGCTCTTCAAGGACTGGGGTTCCATTTCCACTTGGGAGAGGTGCACCTTGGTTAGAAGGACTAGGAAAGGCCCCTGTGAGGCCTTGGAGAGATGCTGCTGGTCAGAGTAGACTGCAATGGGCTAGACAGACCAATGTTCTGACTCAGAAAAAGGCAGCTTCATTGCCTGATAGGGAGAACCTGGTTTGCCTCCGTCAGAAGCTGCCAGAGCATATTGTCAGAGTATTTTCATCTAAGTGTGTTAAATCTTGGTTTTTTTACCCAGGCTTTTATATGATTGTGTCTACTGCTGCTGCTTTGTATTTTGTACAGTTTTTATGCTTGTATTTTAAATCTTTTTAGTCAGATTTGTTTTATATTTTAGCTTAATATTTTAATTGTGTCGTTTTTATAGTCTTGTGTTTAATTTTTTTTGAAAACCGTCTTGGGATTGTCTTAATAAAAGGCGGTATATAAATTTAACAATAAATAAATAAAATAAGTAGGGGTTGGGGTAGCCACAGCTTTTGGGATGTGAAGGAAGCAACTTGCATTCTGAGAGCTGTACCCCAAGATGATCCCTTCCAGTGTTGCAGAGGACACTGGAACACACCTCTCTGGAGCACCCACTTCCATGTACCATTTGAGAGGTGCACAAAGACATCTCTCCTTGTTGCAAAAGCATACTGGGCTGCACCACTTGAATTGCATACACCCTTAGAATTATTCACACATGCATGAGCATGCAAAACAGTTAGTAGAGTTGGGCTGTCCCTAGCTGATTTAGAGCATTGATATGCAAGCTGGGTAAGTGAAATAAAAAGAACTCTGAGATGGATGTTGGCCTCCTTGTTTTTCCAAATAGCAGAATCCTTGGTGTAGCAGTCTCTTCTCCACAGACACAAATAACTGTCTGTGTTCATTGTCAAGAAGCAGCTCGGAGAGAGAAATTGTGACACAAGGTTTTATCAACATGCCTTTGGAATACTGAAGCACTTGAAGCAGCCTGCTGCAAGTTTAAACAGCAGATATTGGATCTGGCTGTATTTCTGTTAGTGACTGTTAGTGTTTTCGGCACAAGCGAGAGCTTAGCACGCACTGCCATTGGACATGCAGACTGCAAGGCAATACAAAATAGCCTTGTATGATGGGGCTTGTGCATGGTTCTAGGCATTCCATGTCTGGACTTTTTAAGTCTGTAAAAACTCAGGCTGTACAGAATAAACTCCAGGTTTGATTTTCAGGTGGAACATGGTAGGATAGAAAGGATGTCACAAATATGCTTAGGTTTGTGGGGAGGAGAGCTGGTCTTGTGGTAGTGAGCATGAATTGTCCCCTTTGCTAAGAAGGGCTCACCTTGGTTTGCACTTGGATGGGTGACTACATGTGAGCATTATCTGCTGTAAGATGTTTCCCTGAGGGGACGAGGCTTTAGTGGAAGAGCATCTGCATGCTTGCATGCAGAAGGTTCACTCTCTGGCATCAGAAGGTAGGGCAGGGAAAGACTCCTGCCTGAAACTTTGGAGACCAATGCCAGCCAGTGTATACAATACCCAGCCAGAGAGTCGGTATAAAGCAGCTTCCTATGTTGTGTCCCCCCCCCCCTTTTGAACCTGTTCAGCACCAGGAGCTATTCTTGTGAAGAAATGGTGCTGGACCACTTTTATGCAAATTGGCTTAGAACTCTTTGGGGCTGTCAATCATGAGAGGCAGTTAGAGAGTGACAGAAGTTAGAAGTGCAGTTGAGTGAGAGTGAAGATTTGGGTCTGGGTAGGAACAGTCTCAAAGAGGAGTTGCTCTGAGATGCAAGGGGTCAGGTTGAACCTTCGAGTCAGTGTCGACTCCTGGCGACCACAGAGCCATGTGGTTTTCTGGGTAGACTACTATAAAAATAAAGGACTGGGCTATTAGGACAGTCTGTAATAAAGAGTGGGTTGTGACGTAAAGTTTGGGGAAGGGTTCAAAGGTGAAAAGCCTTATATTGAGGAGGCAATGGCAAAGCCCTCCTGTATTATACAGGGGCGTAACTACCATTAGGCAAGGGGAGACAGTAGTCTTGGGGCCCCACTGCCTCAAGGGGCCCCCCAGAGGCACATCCCATGACTCCCCACCCGCCTGTGTTGCACCCCCTATGAACTATGTTGAGTCTCTTTGAGATCGGTAGTAGCAGAGAGTCAGTGGCGTAGCGGGACCGCTGGCGGCCTGTGTGCAGCCGCCGCAGCGTGGCCCCACTGACCCCGCCCCCGCCCCTGACATCAGACGCTGGGGCCACGCCCCCGCATCTGATGTCAGATGCAGGGGCGTGGTCTGGCCGAACGGCGCCTGGAGGCTCCGTTCGGCCGAGAGAGACTCTCAGTTGCTCTTTAACTGCCGCAGGGGCTGCATGGCCCCTTAGGCAGTTAAATGAAGGCTGGCGCTGCTTTCACAGCACACCCCAGGAGCTGCTCTTCCCTGCAGGGAAGAGCCGCTCCTGGGCTGCATTGCGAAGGCAGCACCAGCCTTTGTTTTGCTCCCGAAGGGGCTGTGCGGCCCCCGCTCGGGAGCTAAACTAGCCTCCCTGCGTCTGACGTCAGACGCGGGGGGCATGTCAGGGCTGCTCTCGCGGCCCCTGATTGGTCAGCGGCCCGGGTTCTTTGAACCCATTGGCCCAATGGTGGCTCCGCCCCTGCAGAGAATAAAAAAACCAGATTCAATGTGAACTAGATATTCACCATATTCGTGATGGGGATGTGAGTGTGAGTGCACTATATATTGTGAAGTGTGTTTGTGTGTGTGTATCAGCGAGGGGCCCACTTTAAAATCTTGTCTCTGGGCCCACTCCAACCTTGCTACACCCCTGGTATTATACCAAAGACAACCACAGGGCTCTGTGGTCACCAGGAGTTGAAATCAACTCGGCAGCACACTTCACCTTTAAAGTAACTAAGTGCTGTGAGAAAGTTCAAGTCATCAACTTTGTAACCAAGCAAGATTTCATCCCTACTAATCAGTAGGGAAACAAACAAACCTCAGAAAACACCTTTAAATAAATATTCTTCTTGTTTTGCTTTAAAGTACATCTGACTGAGTGATTTCTGTAACAAACCCTCCTCACATCTGCAAAGCCATGTTATCAGGGTAAAGAAACCAACAGAGTTACAGAGGCTCCATCGTATAATTGGTGGCAGCGGAAATATAAGTACACTTATACAAGCCAAAGTAACAGCTAAAGTGAAAAACAACTGAAAAATAAACTTTACACACATCCCTGACTCAGACCAAACATTACAATACTCCCCCCACAACACTTGCTTATTTTCCCTTTATGATTGGATTGTAGACAAAACTATTTGTCTATGACATGCTGATGCCATTAGACATCAGTAAATGGACTTATAATTAATATATAGCTGTCTCTGTTAGCAACTAAGGGCCAGACACAATTTTAAACACTGTGGCTGTCATTCAGACGAATGAAGCACTTGCACAACAAACAATGTTGCATTAGCTAGTTCAGGAAGATTATACCTTTGCGTAACAGTTCCCAGCAAAACAGGAGATGTGCAACTCCGAAAGGCAAGCTCCAGGCTTCAGAACATAAGAAGAGCCTTGCTAGATCAGGCTTAAGGCCTATCTAGTCCAGCATCCTGTTTCTCTCCCTCGCCCCCGCTCTTGGTCTTCTTTTCGTGCTTTCCCTCCCCCGGCGGCTGTGGGGGGGAGTGCGAAGCAGCAGCCACTTCTCTCCACCACCACCCCATGTATCCCCCATGGCTGGCCAGCAGTTTGCTGGGCCTTTGTTTCTCTCTTCCCCCCCCCCCCCCGCTTTTCCAGTGGCCAGCGACTCACTGGGCTGCCGCTTCTCTCTCTCTCTCCCCCCCCCCACTTCTCCCCCTCTGGTGGCTGGCAGTTTGTTGGGCCACAGCTTCGCTCCGCCCCTCACTGGTAGCCGGCGGTTCACCAGGCCGCTGCTTCTCTCTGCCCCCCCACCCCGGTAGTCGGTGGCTCACTGGGCCACTGCTTCTCTCCGCCTCCCCCCGTGGCCGTCCGTTCTCCAGGCTGCCGCATCTCTCCCCACTGCCATCCCTGTTGCTAATCAGCAGCTTGATTGCAAACTGTTGCGAATGCTGCCATGCATGGGATTAGCAATGGGTACATTTAGGAGAGTGTAGATAGATAGATAGATAGATGTCTCCCCTTAGCTGCCGCTTTTCTAAAGTAAAAAGCCCCAAATATTGTGACCATATCTCATCAGGGGGTTGGAGCGCCTTCCTTACTATTTTGGCTGCTTTCTTCTGTGCCTTTTCCAATTCTGTAATACCCTTTTTGAGATATGGTGACCAGCAGTATAAGACTTAGAGCTACTAGCTAGCACAAGACGCTTGCACAAACACTTCATTAGTCTGAGTAGCAGTCATTGATTCCTTGCAGGTGTGTGATTTCCCCTGCTCCTGCCAGATCCACACTATAGCATGAGGGAGGGGATTTAACTCTTTACAGGCCATTGCAGTCCCAATACAAATTGCACCTGCTTTCCATGACTGCTAATTATTATTATTTTTTTAATCAGCACACAAGGCCAAACCCCTTCTTTAAAGTGATACATTTGGCAAATGAGGGCAATTGAGAACGTGTTGGCAGTTTAAAACCAATATGTGAATATTTTCACAAGAAGTGCCTAAAAACTTTGCCAAATAGGAGAGGCCTGTTTTGGATGCCAGAAACTTTGCAAATAATTTTAAGAACGGTTGCAATTCAGCCCTGTTGCAGAACTGTGTGAAAACCTTTCAATTTCTTTCCTTTCAGGTCAATAACTTTGATATCAGCAACGTGTCCCACAACCATGCCAGGGCCATCCTTTCCCAGCCTTGCACAGTACTACACCTCACTGTCCTCCGAGAGAGACGATTTGGAAGCCGGACTCACAATCACAGCGATAGCCCTCCCCAGCGAGAGGATAGTTTCCACGTGACCCTGCACAAGCGAGACACCAATGAACAGCTTGGCATCAAGCTAGTGCGCAGGACGGATGAGCCAGGGGTTTTTATACTTGACCTACTGGAAGGGGGCTTGGCTGCTCAGGATGGCCGACTCTGTAGCAATGACAAGGTGTTGGCGATCAATGGTCATGACCTGAAGCATGGCACACCTGAATTGGCTGCCCAGATTATCCAGGTAAATGACATTGAATCATGTAATGCAGGGCTTGTCAAACCTGGGTCCCCAGTTCTTGTTGGGCTACAACTCCCATCATCCCCAACCACAATGGCTGAAGACTGGGGATGATGGGATTTGTAGTCCAACTACATTTGCAGCCACATGTTTGGGAACCCTTGATGGTTGTAGGGCAGCTCACATGGTCAAGACAAGGATAGGAAAAGCATCCTACCCTATTTGGAAGCTGCATGCACTGTGTGTGAGTGTGAAACAAGGTCGGTGCTAGGAGCTTGATCTTGAGTTAAGCCCCAGCTGGGTAGGACAGTTTTTCCTCCTGCCCCATCTGAAGCTGGGGACGGAATCTGAGTAGGGCATGCTTGTTCTACCCAGCTGGGGTAGCTCCCATTCACTGACCTTGTGCTTAATTAACACACAATTGGCAAACAGCTCCCAAATTAGGGTAGGAGGCCTCTCCCACCCTCATGTTGATCATGTATATTTAAGAGAGCACCTCCATTGTTGTGAACCCTGTTACCTGTTTTGATCATCTGGGGAGGTCCGATTATGGCTACCACTGGCTCGTTTGGTGGCTACTCGGGACCGGGCCTTCTCTGTGGCTGCCCCAGGGCTCTGGAATGCACTCCCTGTTAAAACCAGAGTTTTTCCATCCCTGGCTGTTTTTAAAAAGCCCCTTAAGACTCACCTGTTTTCTTGGGCTTTTAATTAATTTTAATTGCTTTTATATCCTATCTGTTTGAATCATTTTAGCCTGGTTTAATATTTGTTTTATTTTAACTTGTGTATGCCACCTAGGGATGCACATGTCAGGCAGTATAGAAATATGATTGATAAATAAATGTGAACTGCCCTGTTGTGTGAATGCAGTCCCAGTGGTTGACTAGATATCCAGGACGTTAATGCTGTGAATTTCAATTAAGAGAGACATTACCAGAGAGAGGATAAGCAGAGGAATGCCATGTCTGACTAATTGGGCAGATCCTTGGAGAGCTGAACCAGCTAGTTAACAAGCCACAGAGTCTTATTTGTGCAGCGAAGGCTGTTGCCCATATTAATGCAATACCTTGTGAGTGGTTTCCTTCTCGTCACTCCCCTGACGAAGGCAGGAATGGCTTTTGTTTCTGCGTGTGATGAAGGCACGTTTTTGCCCACACACCTGTACTGTTTACAGGCGTTCAAATGTTAGGACATTCAAATGGACTAATGGCATGATTTGCTATGAGGCATCTTCTTGGTTTATCCCCACCCCAACCCCTGCCCCATGGACCTTTAAAGCTGGAAGGGACCTTGAAGGTTTCTAGTCCCGCCCTGCCCCCCTATCTGAACATCTCCAGCAAGGGCAAGCCCACTACTACATGAGGCCGACTGTTCCGCTGTCAAACAACAGTTAGGAAATGCTTCCTACTGTCTGGCCTCAATCTGCTTCCTTGTAATTTCAACCCATTGGTTCTAGTCCTGCCCTCAGGAGCAACAGATAATACGTCCATGCAAAGTACAGGCAGCACTCCTTTGTAACCCATCTACTGAAAGTCAGATACAAATAAAATTCACAGTTCATGGGAGGAGGGGGTTCTAGGTAAGGGTCCCCATGGTAAGGGTCACCATGTATACCACGGAGCCAGCATGGTGTAGTGGTTAGAGTGCTGGACTAGGACCGGGGAGACCTGAGTTCAAATCCCCATTCAGCCATAATACTAGCTGGGTGACTCTGAGCCAGTCACTTCTCTCTCAGCCCAACCTACTTCACAGGGTTGTTGTGAGGAGAAACCTAAGTATGTAGTACACCGCTCTGGGCTCTTTGGAGGAAGAGTGGGATATAAATGTAAATCATCATCATCATCATCATCATCACCATCAGCCAATTACAAAAAGCAGCTTTACTGGGAACAGCCTATATTTTGCGATGATATCTATAATAACCAACAGTATTGATGATAAAATTCAGCCATCCCAGGTCCTTGGGAAAGACTCGATGTCTGGATAAAACAAACCAGCCAATAACACCTGTCTGACTGTGTAAACAAGAAATGATAATGTTAAGAGAAGCAGAGAATAGGTTCCATCAGTTCTGCTTAGAACAGGGGTAGGCAGCCTTGGATCTTGAGCTGCTGTTGAACTACAACTCCCATAATCCCCAGCCACAATAAATTCTGACTGGGAATGATGGGTGTTGTAGATCAACTGCTGGGACGCCAAAGTTGCCTAACCCTGACTTAGAACTACTTGGTTGTTTTCTTGCTTTCTGATCAAACCTCCCGAAGCAGCTCACAAAATGTATTAAACCCAAGCATTCCATTATGAAAATTCACATTTTATAAAAATTAAAACTAAAGTAAATGGACATGTGGATGGAGAGAGACTGGGGGATGGGGAAGGAGAAGAGGGGGACAGATTGCATAACAGAATTTTAAAATACTGGACTCGGAGAAATAAACCCTTGAGCAGTTGTGTGTTTCCAGCCACACACAATTGTAAATATATTACTGGCTGGGCACTCATTTCATACAACCTGCTAGGCAATCTGTATTCTTCACTCTTATTTTCATGATTACTTGTTCACATATGTGAACCCAGCTTCATTTCCATAGAAAAGTAATCCTTAAAACACTGTTTTTCTGCTTTAAGGGAAACTGCTATAGCGTCTTGCTTTCTTACTATAATAAATCGCCAGGTCAGAATAGTGAAACTGCATAACATGCTTACTATAAAACAACAAAGAGTCTTGTGTCACTTATAAAAACAAACAAATTTATAGTAGCAGACGCTTTCAGAGATTAGAGCCCACTTCATCAGATGCAAAAAGTGGCATCAAAGTTGGCAGCTATATATGCACATGGGGATAGAAATGTGTATTGGCTGGAACTACGTATATATCAGCATATTCCAGTGTAAAAAGTAGTGCATTCTGCTACTTTAAGTGGCAGGATTGTTTATGCAAAATTTGATATTAAAGTTTGGTATAGTAATTGGGGAAACGTGACTTTATTCTGCACAAACTAATCCACAAACAAAACTCTTCAAACTATATACAGTAATAGTTTTTGCAACAATAAATTGGTTAGTCTTCAAGGTGCCACAAAACTCTTAGTTTGTGGTGGCAGTAACAACAAACATGGTTGCCCCTCTGGATGCTTTATTTATTTTGCATTACTAGATTCACCCCTATACCCTGCTAAAGGTGGGCAACCTTTCTGTTCATCCTTGTCTGTAAGCAGAATTCCTTGTCTTACCACCTTTGAGTGCTAATTGGAAGAGGAGGAGTTAAACAAACAAATATATTACTATTACTCTCACTTAGGCTAGACTACCTTACAGGGTTATTGTGAGGTGCACAAAACAGGAAGGGGAGCAGGTATGCTACCTTGAGTTCCTCCGAAAAAGGGTGGGATGAAATATTAATCTGTAAATAAATAATAACTATTTCTATGACTCACCATTACATGTAAGTGACAGTGAGTTAAAATAGATCTTCAGCATAAGTTATTCTGGTTCTAGCCATCAGGAAAATTTGGAAGTCCAGGACATACATGTTCTGCCACCGTGTCCTCACTATGTTCAACCACACACATATCAGTTTGCATATTTGAGACTGAAAAAGAATATTCTCCCAGCCCACATTACAGGAGGAAGGTGTTTGCCTCCACTGTAGCACATAGCTTGATTCCCTCATGTATGTGCTATAAGCATTATCCTTACTAAGTTTGGTCTGCTTAAGAACATAGGAACCTGCCATATACTGAGTCAGACCATTGGTCTGTCTAGCTCAGTATTGTCTTCACAGACTGGCAGCGGCTTCTCCAAGGCTGCAGGCAGGAATCTCTCTCAGCCCTATCTTGGAGAAGCCAGGGAAGGAACTTGGAACCTTCTGCTCTTCCCAGAGCGGCTCCATCCCCTGAGGAGAATATCTTACAGTGCTCACATGTGGTCTCCCATTCAAATGCAACCAGGGTGGACCCTGCTTAGCTAAGTGGACAAGTAATGCTTGCTACCACAAGACCAGCTCTCCTCTCTAAGGGTTGCACATCTTCAGTCCTCCTGCTTCGTTGGACTACAGCTCCCATCATCCCTGACTATTGGCCACTGTGGCTGGGCATGATGGGAGTTCTGGTCCAACAACAACTGGAGGGCTGAAGTTGTGCAGCGCAGGTCTCCATATCACCTGATACATGCTGCAACCTGCTTCCCCCATGGTCAGTCTCTGCACCCATTATAATATGTGGTACTGCTTTTCAAATGGCAACTTCCAGCAGTGTGGAGCATTTGAAGGCCAATGCTGGATGCTCCTGGAAGGGTCTGGTGCTGGGCGTAGAATTCTCCATGTCATTCCAAGGTACTGTGAGAATCAGCGATGTCTGTGTTCTAAGGCTTGCAGAGATGCCCTTTGCATAGCTGGGAAAGGAGACTGAGGAGAATGTCCCAGATCAAACCAGCAGCAGCAAATTCAGTCTGACGGGAGGAGGTAGTGTCCAAAAGAACTCTATCCCCCCACCTCTCAACTGAGGCTTTTGTAGAGAGAAGTAGCGCTGCCCCCCTCCCATGTTTATTTTTGCTATGTTGCGTTGGTTTAAAAAAAATAATTCTGTCCTGCATTTCTAAAAAGCTAAAGTAGTTATTTAGCAGACTTAAGTACAAAAAGTGCATGGTACAATGGGCAGGTCTGCATGGTCTGCCAAAAAGTAAGTTGGAGGGAAGCGGAGGTTCCCAGGGAGTGTGTGCCCCTTGCCAAGTGTGTTATCTGAAGCCTCCACATTCAGTTCCTGAGCCTTCCACCCAGCGTTCCCTGTCCAACTTCAAATGGGTCCCAGTAGGCGGAGACGCCTACTGGCGATGGCTGAATGTCGGGCAGAAGGCTCAGGAACCAGACACGGGCAGATCTGGACGACAAGCCCACCAGGAGCGTGCCCTCCCTGGGAACCTCTGGTTTCCCCCCCCAACTTATTTTCCAGTGGATTGTGTGACCTTGCCCCAAGGATGGATGTGAAGGTGCCAGTTATATGGAACCAAAAGCTTTTAAATGTGTGTAGCAATGTAAATGTAGAGGTAAAAACTGTGATTTCCTTAACTTGTACAATGTAGGCCACCTCTAGCCTCAGAAGCAAAATGCCTCTGAACACCAGTCGCAGGGGAACAACAGTAGGAGGGAGGGCATGCCCTCAACTCAACCTGTAGGTTTCCAGTGGCATCTGGGGGGCCACTCTGTGAACCAGGATGCTGGACTAGATAGGCCAGGGGCCTGATCCATCAGCGCTGTTCTTGTGTTCTGTTCTTATTACTTGTAGAACTAAGCTTTCTGGTTGCAGAATGTTTGGGGTGTGTTGGGTTTCCTGAACATCTGCAATAATGCTGATTTCCCTCCCCCTCCCCCACTTCATGTTCCATGTATATTCGACAGGCCAGTGGAGAGAGGGTGAGTCTAACCATTTCCCGACCAGCCAAGTCACAAATTGTGAGCATTCTCAGAGATGGAGGGATTCATCCCATCAGTCAGCATCAGTCCCATCAGCTCTATCATAGTAACAGGCCCAGCCCACACAAGGTAAGTTCGCCCAGATTGACTGACCACAGAAAGAAATAATTTCTAGAACTGGCTCCAGCTGTAAATGTGCAGGCTTTGCACAACAGTACACATTTACTGGACTTATATCCTGCTGTTTCAGTCTGAGCACTCAAGTTGGCTTGCAATATATCCTTACCTAAAAATAAAAAATAAAAATTACATACAATCATCCCAAAATCATGCAAAACTAAAGCACAATTTTAAAAATGGTACAATGAATAGGCTGAAATCACCCAGTGAAGAGTATTGTTCAAGAACATCTGATAAGCTTCTGTGGCACAAGTCAGAAAAGAGAGGGATTGTGGCGCATAGTTTACACTTCAATATCTGTATGCAGAACATCGTGAGGTCATCTCCTGGCATCCCCAGGAGGGCTTCGGAACCCTGGAGAGCCACTGCAGTCAGTATGGTGTTGTGGTTCGAGTGCTGGGACCAGGGAGACCCAAGTTTGAATCCCCATTCAGGCATGAAATTTACTGGGTGACTCTGGGCCATTCACTTCTTTCTCTCACAGGGTGGTTGTGAGGATAAACATAACTATGTACCCTGTTCTGGGCTCCTTGGTGGAAGCGCAGGATAGGATTGTAGTAAATAAATAGACAATTCTGAGCTGGAAAGACTGATGGTCTGACCCAATACAAGGGAGTGTAATGTATTTAGTTATGTATTTCTCATCCTCAAACTGCCTTTCTACAGCATATTCAGGGTAGCACACAAAGGTAAAAGTAAATATAACTCCACATGCCATAAACAAACAAACAGAATAATTCTAAAAATCAAGTCAGTGCTATACTGGGCTAAATCCCAGCTGCAAGATGGATAGCAACACATCAGACTTGGCTAGCCTTTTCAGTAGGCAAACATCTCATTTTGTTAGCTTGGAAGGCAAAAATTCCCTTGGCAATGGACTCCTGGCAAATAGGTATGTTGGAGCTCATGTTGCGTGAGGAAGTTACATTCTGTAAGTGAGGCAATACCAATATGATACAGGACAAAATGAGCCAGTTCATCTGAAAAGACTAGCATTTGTTGTGTTAAATGAGCCAGGATTAGAGCATCTTTCTCTATCATCTAGCTAAATACAAAGTTATATATGTCCACTAAGTTATCTAGATCAGAGTTCAAAAACTTCAGCCCTCCAGCTGTTGAATACAACTCCCATCATCCGCACTCACAGTGGCAAATAGTCAAGGATGATGGGAGTTGCAGTCCAACAGCTGCTGGAGGGCTGAAGTTTTGCAGCTCTGATCTAGATGCTTCCCTTTCTGTTTAACTGATCAGCTTTTCCTTCGTTGCTTCTCTGTCATAACATGATTTGTGATCAATTGTATTACAGGGATTTTTAAAAATGTGATTGGGTTCTTATATTCTTGCTTTCTTGTTTTGATGTTTTGCAAGAAATCTTTTTACTTTTGAAGGTTTCTTACAAAACAAAGTTAAGCAAAAGCAGACATTTTAA
The DNA here is from genome assembly GCF_027244095.1 of Hemicordylus capensis. Classification (NCBI taxonomy): domain Eukaryota; kingdom Metazoa; phylum Chordata; class Lepidosauria; order Squamata; family Cordylidae; genus Hemicordylus; species Hemicordylus capensis. Next base: position 38,240,781 of record NC_069659.1, on the reverse strand, counting down.
TAAGATCCTAGTCACTTAAAAAAATCGCTATAATAATGTTAATCACAATGTTCAGTTTCAAAACAAAGTACATGTTTTCTGTTTCCTTGAATCAAGAGAAGGGGTCCCTTTTGGAACGGTTGCAAAGAGTTTTGTGTATTCAGTGAAGACAAAATTCACATCCTGCAAGTTCTGTTAACCCAAATTTGGTGCTCTGAGTAACTTAAGTAAATCACGTAATGGCCTGTACTTTCATAATTGATTCTACTGCTAAGATGAAAGGTACAACTGAACAGGGGTGCATCTAGGGTAGGGCAGGCAGGGCATGTGCCCTGGGTGCCATTTGAAGGGGGGCGCCATTTTCTAAAATTTAAAAAATCTAAAAAATGGCCACCAAATACAAAATGGCACATGCTCAAATGGACTCTGTGAGGCCCTAGGCCAGGCCACGCCTCACAGAGGCCATTTGAGCATGCACAGTGACCATTTTGTTTTGAGCAGCCATTTTTTTAAAAAATTATTTTTTAAAATGGCCATGACACATGCTCAAATGGTCCCTGTGAGGCCCAAGAGGCCAGCGTGGGAAGGGGGAACCTTTGCAGACCCCTCCACAGCCTTTAGAAAACCTCCTGAAGGGGCTACAGGTTAAAAAAATAATAATATAAGTCACTGTACACATATTTAGTTTGGAACTATGTACAGAGAATCAGGGCTTGTGAATACTGAGCTGAAGCATATGAGCTAGGATTGTATTCATTTGCTCTTACTTTGCTTCTTGTGATAAGTGAGTTAAATGTGATGTCTTAATAATATGGCTATTAATGGTGAGTTTGTCTTTGAATCAGTGTGAAATCCTTAGTATTAAGGCCCACTGGGCGTTTCTTGCTCTCTTTCTCTCATTTTAACTGTCTTTCTGAAATACTAGACTATATTCCAAGCAACGACACAGTTTACTCTGTATGTCCTTTAATTATTTTCAGAATATCTGGGAAAAGTCAGATTTTCCATTTATTTTTAAAACTTATGTAATAGTGATGCTACAATGCATAGTAGAGAATTAGACAGGCACTTCTGTTTAGTTTTCCAAGTACACCTCCACATAGTATTTGGGTATTTCATGAGCCCCATCATATTGAAATTTATAGTTTTTCAGCATTATTTGGTCTGGCTACATCCACTGCTAAATAGTTTTTGAAAGATTAAAAGATTAACGAGCCTGACTTGTATTTTTCAGCTGATATTATGGTAAAGTAATCTCAAAGCTGGGTGTCAGATGCTTGGACAGGGGGCGCAATTTCTGTGCTTGCCCTAGGCGCTATTTTCCCTAGATACGCCTCTGCAACTGAATAATGGTTATAGGGACTGAAATTAAGGTGTACCTAGACCCAGCTCTCTGTAACCAGCCCTTTCTCAATCAGCTTCGTATTAATCTTTACATATTTGCTTTGCATGTATGTTTCCTCCTACCAGAATTATAGGCTCAGTTTTTAATCTCCCCCAACAAATAAACACCGAGTTTGTCCAACTGTATCAAAGTTTCCCTTCACAGACGTGAATGTCACAAAACAGGAGAAAGTTTAGCTGTCAGAGTGGGATCACAGGGCACACCAGCATCTGCATTTTCTGAGAAGTTCACGGAGGCCTGAATGCGCAGAGCTCAGATGTTTTCAGTGGGATGGCTGGGAAGTGGCAGGGAGAGCGAGAACACGCCTTTATGAGTGATTGAATGTGGATGTAAGCTTCAAACTTGATCTGAATGTACACTTTAAAATATCATGTATGCACCGTTTCCATGCAGGATCTCTCCCAGTGTGTTACGTGCCAAGAGAAGCACATCACAGTGAAGAAAGAGCCTCATGAATCCCTTGGCATGACAGTGGCAGGAGGCCGAGGCAGCAAAAGTGGAGAATTGCCCATATTTGTAACGAGTGTGCAACCTCACGGCTGCTTGGCAAGAGATGGCAGGATCAAAAGAGGTGGGAGCGGAAGAGGCTTTGGGGCAGCACGTTGCATTTGTTCCTAATTTAGTCCTGGTGGTGATTAAGGACACAATCTGCCAAGACACTCTCCTAGGCCAGGCCATTGCCACGACTCAGCATTCCTTCAGTCTGGTCTTAAAAGGTTCTGGAGGGTTACTTGCAGAACTCTTCCCCATGTGCCTTGCAAGGCCATGGCACTACAGAATGCTTTGTATCCAGGGGTTCTATGGACTCTGGCGATACTATGCCAGGAAGTCCCAAGCTGGACTGTTCTGAGGTTTTGAAGCCATGTCTGAGCCTGACCGGTGGCTCTAGATCAGTCTCCAAGTGATCCGAAAGTGGGCCATCTCTCTGTTGAGGGTAGATCCCAGGAAAACATACTTCGACACTCCAGTCCATCACAATTTTGTGCAGCTTCCGTTAATTTTGATAAGGCTTGGAGATATTCACAGTGGGTAGTGCCCTTAATACATGGTAGCACACACACATATAGCTTCTGCACAATATATACACTATATGGCGTCTGCATGAAAATAGTGCAGTCACAACACATTTGTCTCTTGAACTTGAGAGCTACTCTGTAGAGGTGGTTGAGAGAATGAATGGATTGGGAACCACAAAGCCCCCCATTCAAATCTCCCCTCCGTCATGAACTCATGAAATCCATCATGAAATCTGGGTGAACCCCACCATCATTTTCTGTTTGTGGGCTCACCAGAAACATCTGAGTTTTGCCACTGTGGGAAACAGGATGCTGGGCTAGGTGGATCTGTGCCTTGCTCCAGCAGGGACAACCCCCCTTTACAATACTGGGGTGATGAATACTGACCTACCTTCTAGGATTGTTGTAAAGATTCCTGGAATAATATATAAGAAGTACTTTAGCAATTTCATGGTTGTTGCATTAATATGTGTACTATTTATTTAGTAGACTTTTATCGTGTTTTTAATCGGAGTCCCCAAAGGGGCTCATTGCAGTAGACATTCAAAACTGTACATGTGAAACAAAACCAGCTGGAGCGGGGCAGACGTCTGGTGTTTTCTTCACCTGCCTCCCCTCTCTTTCCCAGATTCCTTCCTTATAACTGTTATCCTTCTAAAGGAGACACGGCATCCAGTCCCCATGTAGGAAGTGACTGTTTTCAGAAGGAGATCTGTGGGGAACTTCCTGAGGGGAATGGGAAGTCATTTGTTAAATTCCTTCAGGCTGGCTGTCATCCTATTAAGACTTGAGTGTCTCTTCTCACGAGCTGTACTGAGGAGCTTGCATCCTGTTTTGAGTGTATTTTGGTGTTGGAGTGTATTTCCACACATTTAACTGGAAGGGAGGTTGCTTTTAGGTCACTCTTCAGACAATGGGCCTCAGGGCCAATCCTTTTCCCCCCACATGTAGTCTGCTATGCACTGGCTCAGATGAACTTCAGAAGCAGAACTGTCCAGAAGGCCCACCTCAGTTTTTCTTTTCTTTTCCCTCTTCCAGCATGGATTTCAGAACGCAGATATTGGCAGTGAGGACAGATTAGCTGCTCAGCACAGACCCTGCCAATCTGTGCATATCTGTTTTATCTTTCCAAATGAGTTCTGCACATCTCTAAAGCAGATGGATCTACACATGGCTGTCCATGTGGTGGGGGGCGGGCGCAGGGGATGAGGGTGGGACAAAAGAGCCGCAATATAGGCCTTGGAATGAAATTAAGAGAATATATTTTGCATAATTTCTTCTGCTATTATTGGTAAACAGCAATAAGCTATGCAGGCCTAGAGGTGAATTCCTTGCACACCACAGAGCAAGTACCCTAAATGCTCATGTCTTGACTAGCTGTTAAAATAATCTATAAGAAGCTGATAGGTAGTGTAGCCAGATGAATTTACATTGCCTAGGATAGTGATGTGGATGTTCTCCCCAGCTCAGATTGGACTTGAAATAAGCCAAGCTATTTCCCCCCAAAATGGGAAAATAGTTTCTAGTTTGGTTTGCTTCCATTTCCCATAAAATCAGGAAATAGCTTGTGTCTGAATCCGTTGAAACTATCCTAATCCACCCCATGAGCCCTCAGCCCCCATTCCAGCTTCCTTCTCCCCACTTGCCCGTTAATCCTTTGACACCTCCTTCCCTGCCATCACACTTACCTGGCTTCTGCTTGTGCTCTGACAATAATGGCAAATGGGTGAACAGAAGGAAGGATGTTTCCTCTCACCATGCCTGACATGCTACACAGGTTGCAAATAGCCCCTGGGAAATGTAGTTCTCCAGAGGACTACTGACACTGCAGCCCAGAACTCTGAATCCCAGTGGCATTACTACACAGGATGCTGCTGCATCAACTTTGATGCAAGCACCTTGTGTACCATCACAGCTACATGTGCCCATAGGATATAGGTGCCACTTATGAGTAGAAAAAAGCACCTCTTCATTTGCACAAGAATGTCACAGGCTGCTGAGGCACCGAACAGAGGCTTTTGTCCACTCATTTGTTTAGTCTACTTTCCTTAAGGAAAGTACGCTTATGAAATCACCCGACATTGTGTGTCCTTATCAACTTCACAATGCCTGGACCAATATGAACCAAATTGGGTACAGTAGGGACACCTCAACGGCGTAGTGTGTGCAGATGTCATCCACTCCATTCAAGATGATGGACACATAATCATTTGAGGCATAACTGGGCTAATTTACGAACCGCCTAACCAATTTGAACCAATTTGCTATTGCTGTAGGAACATAAAAGGACAGCTCAAGGACATAGTGATGATGTCGTCCACCCCCAATTCAAGATGGCGAACACATGAACATTTGAGGCACAAGCTTTTGAACTGCCTAACCAACTTGGATGAAATTTAGTCCAGTTGTAGGGACTAAAGGGAAAGGAAAATGAGCAGATTAGTTCTTACCGGAACTTCTTGGGGTTTTTTTTACCCAGGTGACGTCCTGATGAATATTAATGGCATTGATCTGACCAACCTAAGTCACAGCGAGGCAGTGGCCATGCTCAAGGCCAGTGCTGCCTCCTCGGCTGTTGCCCTTAAAGCTTTGGAGGTCCAGATTGCTGAAGAACAGCCCCAGGCAAATGAGGAGCAGCCAAGTACCATCAGTGAGAATGAATATGATGCAAGCTGGTCGCCATCGTGGGTGATGTGGCTGGGCCTTCCAAGGTACTGTTGACATCTAAATCCCTCTGCTTGTTCTTGTGATTTTCTACAGCTGTGCCATTTGGGCAGACCTTTGAGGTGCCTTCAGGCACCTGGCTTGACTTGAATTGTTCAATCAGCACCCCCAACCTTTTGGCAGGTGTCCCACAAGGCATAAGCATGATACAGTGCCACTCCTAGTGTGTTTATTGTTTACTACAATAATCACACACCCTCTCCCTCTGTGGCTTTGAGTCTATTCTGTTGAGCTGGAGAGAAGACAGCAGCCAAGTGCAAGCCCTAACTTTTAGCCAGATCCATGGGCTTTGTGGCACCTATGTCAGAGGTTGGGCACTTGTGACTTAAAATCAGCTATTGGGGGTGGGATAGAGAGAATGTAGTAATTTATCTTAAAACACAGGGAGGCTGTCCATACAATTGAAAACTGGGTAGGATTGTCTGTGCTCCCAATTCTTGTTTGGTTGGGAGCAAACAACTAGGTAGGAGGAGGGAGAAGTGATTGTGTGGGAGACAGGAGCTGGGTAGGACAGTGCCATCTGACACAGCTTTCATACCCAACATTTGACCAAGGTAGGAGGAAAGGCTGTCCTACTCAGAGTCGGCTCGTGTCTCCCACAAAGTCACTTTGCCCTCCTCCTACCTAGTTGTTTGCTCCCGCCCACCCAAAACCTGGGAGTGCACACAGCTCCCAAACCTGGGTAAGACATTTGTCCTACCCAGTTTTCGGTTGTGTGAACAGCCTCAGGATTTCTAAGGTGTGCTACACAAGGTGAAGATAGTAACCCCTAGTTCCCTTTGCTCTTGGGTTCTCAACCTTCAATCCCCAGATGAAATTGGACGACAGCTTCCATCATCATTCCATTATCTATTAGGGAATGAGACTAGAATATTTGCTGTTGAAAAAAATCAGTTTGTGGTGGTCTTTTTTTTAATTAACTGAATTATCAGTATATCTTAAAGTATTTATAGGGATAAATGGAATGTTGTAATTTGTTCACTAATTTAATTGTATAATTCCCCCCACCCAATATCTTCAAGCATGCACACCATACGTGAATAACATCAGCTCTTGAGTTACTGCAACACCAGCATTAATATAGATTGATGTTATTGATCCCATGGTTGAAGATCTGACTATTTATCGTGTGTTTTCTCTTGTTATTCTACCTGTCATGACTGTTTATTTATTGTTAAATTTATATACCTCCTTTCATTAAAGCAATGACTATGAGAGACTAGAGCATAGTATAGTTTTGACAAAATCCCTGTGGTTTTATTATTCTTGCTGGTTATATTTTAATGATATTTTGATGTGTATATTTGGATGATTTGTACTGTAAGCCTCTGTTAGCTTCAGTTACAAGGAAAGCAGGTTATACGTTTTGCAACTAACGTTACTCTTTCTTTCCATAGCTGCCTGCACAGTTGCCATGATGTCGTGCTACGGAGGAGCAATTTAGCAAGCTGGGGCTTTAGCATTGTTGGAGGCTATGAGGAAAATCACACAAATCAGCCTTTCTTCATTAAAACGATTGTTCTGGGGACACCAGCATACTTTGATGGAAGACTAAAGTGAGCTTTGCTATAACCATCCTTTTGTTGTTGTTGTCCTCTATATACTACTTTTCAACAAAAAGGTCCCAAAGCTGTTTACACAGAAAAAGGATAAGATGGTTCCCTGTCCTAAAAAGAGACTTAAGGGAGATATTAGCTACAACAATTAGGGAAGGATGCTGTCCTGGGATGAACAGAGGCCTTTGCTCTCCTTTCGTTAAATATGAGGCCACTTTAAAAGGTGCCTCTTTGCCCAACTGGGCAAGAATGGCTAGTCACGGAATGGGATATAGTGGCTGACATCTGGGCTAAGGCTGCACTAGTGCAAGGATGTTGTGCTAGCTAGTTCTGGATGTTGTACTAGTTCTGCTGGGCCTTGCGTTCCAGATGAGCGTTGTGCCAGTGCAACAAGGTGCTCTTGCACAATCTGTGGCTTGTCTCCTGCTGTGAAACCACTACCTCAGTCCATGTATGTTGCAGGGAATGATGCAAAGCTACCTGCTGCCCTTGTTGTGCAAGTGTAACCCTTGCACAAGCCGACTGAGACCACAAGAGATGGTGCCACTCTGAGAATCCAGCTACCTTCTTGCATGGGTGCATCTTTGTTAATTGCACAAGTGCGGTGTTAATCTGCATGTCAGCCACTGTGCCAAATTTAATTGCAGAGAAAAATAAATTTATCCATAATGGTCTTTATCAATCATTGGAACGATAAAAGTACAGGATAAAGCACAGTCATTTGTTCTGCCAGGAATGATTAAAGCTAAGCTAAAATTATAGCAGTATACAAAACATGTATCATACATGCAAGTGTGTGCATGCATGTATGCCTGTGGATGCTTATGTGTATATAGGTGGGGTATGTTTGTAAATACATATACACTTTCAAAACTTATTCCATGCACTGTTAGAAGAAGAAGAAAACCTTATACCAGATATATAGTGGTGTTTGGTATTGGGTTATTAGTGCTTGTTAGAATAGTATTATGCATATTATACATACATGTATGTCTATGTTGTTTGCAATTGCTTAAAAAGAAAGGTGCCTCTTTGACCAGTTAGCAGATGTCACTTTTACACCTGCTACTAATATGTGACTCTACACCAAAGGTGGTCCAGATTCTGAGCCAAGGAAGTGCAAATTGCGTGTTCCAGATGTCTTGTGCGGGTGCATCATGTCTGTGTTCATTTGCATATGTTTCACCTACCCACCCTACTCCCAGCTACCATCACTCCCCACTTTTTTTCCTTTTTTGGCACAGTATATTCATTTTTAAATAAAACAACCATCACTAGTGGGATGGGTATGGATTTAGGATTTGATATCCAGTAGTTTAGCAGGGAATCCCTAAACACATGGTAGACATGCTCTGCAAAGCCATGGTGAATCTGGTCACTTAGATCCAGTTTGTCCTTCCAGATAAATCAGAGCTGCTCAACTTTGGCCCTCCAGCTGGTTTTGGACTATTGCTCCCATCACCCCCAGTGACCAGTAGTCGGGGATTATGGGAGTTCTAGTCCAACTCCTGCAGAAGGGCAGAAGTTGTGCAGCCCTGAGATAAATGGGACTGTTTGCAAGTAGATATTCCATCCAGCTTGCTCCCTTCAGGAACAATGCTTCTCATGAGCTCTCTCTAGATATTAGGAGGAGCAGCACACACTTAGTATCTCTCCAGTCAGATCCTGACTTCCTGCAACAAAATCAAGAAGTAGCACTCTAATCAGGAACACCTGCTGCGATGAGGCTGAGAAGTGAACTCCCCCAGCTATTCCCAGTGCATCCTGGGATGTAGCTGGGGGAAAACAGGTGATAAGGCTCATCTGTAAGTACACCATCTGGATATCTAGTTGAGGCTACAAGAGTGCATAGAAAGGTGTCCTTGGCTGTTGCTTCCCGACTCTGGGACTCGCTTTCTCATGAAGTTTGCCAAGGCAAAGTAAGAATTTTCTTTTGTAGGTAAGCTTTGAGAAGAGAGGATTTATTTCCGTGCTGTGTTGTAATAATGCTTACATTTAATTATTACACTTGTAACATGTAATTTATTTATTAGATTTTCACCATTTTTATTCATTTTAGCACATAATAATGCTTGTATGCATTTATTACATTTTTAATATGCCCTTCCTGTAAAGAGCTCAGGGTAGTGTACATGGTTCTTCCTCTCACTTTTTCTCCCTCACAACAACCCTGTGAGGTAGGCTAAGCTGGGAGTAAGTGACTTACTCAAGGTCACCCAGTGAGCTTCATGGCTTAGTGGGGATTGTCCTACTCCAGCACTCTTAGCACACTGAACATCAGATATATATTTTAGGATAATATTTTTAAGAAGGGGGTGGGGGGTTGTAGCAATTGCCTGGTTTTGTAAAGATTTTAACAGCTTGCTGTAATGCATTGTGGAACATGACACACATCTCTCTAAACTGATACTAATAATGGCCTACACTAAGCAGGCCCTTTCCAAGTCTTTCTTAAGCATTTTCTGCATGTTTTCCCCTATACGTTGGGTGTGGGGCCATGGCTCAGTGGCAGAGCATTTTGGAGGCCGTCGCGCATGCCCAATGGTCATCTGCATGGGTGACCAGGCCCAGCTCTAGCGTGCACAGGACCAGACCCGGTTTGGTTTGACTCCGGTTCTACTCGAACCGAACCAGGTTTTCCGGTTTTGTGCACACCCCTAGTTCTTTTTTAAACAAGCGTACCCCTTCTGTTGCAAACCTTCAGCTCACGTACTTGTGTGTGTGTGTGTGTGTGTGTGTGCGTGCACGTGTGCACATCTGTTTTAAATGTTACAGTTATGAGACGGGTTACTCCAGTCACTGGCTTACATCCAGACTAAGTTACTCATAAGCAGTCTTATTGAAATTAATGGGACAACTTGTCCTATTAATTTCCATGGGAGTACTCCATGCTAATTTTCTGAAGCCTGTCAAGCTGAGGGGGAGGGGTTCATGGAGTTCCAGCATGTAGCCTATCAGGAGCAGAGGAAGAGGGTCTTCACCCTCCTCCCTCTCCTTCTGCTGTAGACTTATCACTGAGGACACATTGGCCTCAAGCCAGTGATCCTCAGATGGGGATCAAATAGCACGGCTGCAATGTGGGAAGGCAGAAGGGCTCCAAGTACCCGCTGGGAGCCCCTCAAGTACTCTTTGGGGTACTAGTACCCCTTTTTGAGAAACCAGCTGTAGACAATACTGATCCAAATGGACCAATGCTCCAAGTCGGTATGGCAGCTTCCTGTGTCCCTATCTGCTTTGCATGTAGAAGGCAGGTTCAATCCCTGGCATCTCCAGGGAGAGCTGGGAAAGACCCCTGTCTGAAACTCTGAAGAGTTCCTGCCAGCCAGTGGAGATAATACTGACTTAGATGGACCAATATAAGGTAGCTTCGTGCGTTTTATATGCTTTTCATCTCTCTAGACAGAGTAATCCAAGGAGGAGCATTCCATCTCAGAGAGATTATTCTCTGGGGCAGAGATTCTCAAACTTGTGCCCCTAAATGTTGTTGGACTGCAATTCCCACCCTTTGGCCATTGGGGCTGGGGCTGGTGGGAGTTGCAACCCAACAACACCTAGGGACACAGGTTTGAGAACCTCTGTTCTAAGGGATCTGGGTGCTACAGCTATTGCATATTGCTTATCTTCACTGGCGTCTCTCTCTGTTTTCCCTTCTTAGATGTGGCGATATGATAGTTGCAGTCAATGGACTTTCAACCGTGGGCATGAGCCATTCAGCGCTGGTTCCTATGTTGAAGGAACAGAGAAACAAAGTAACTTTGACAGTTATCTGCTGGCCAGGAAGTCTTGTATAGACTCGCAGAAACCCCTTTGGTTTAATCAACTTATTTTTTCTAGATGGCTGGTTCAAACTATTCAAGCTGGGTTTGTTTTTTCTACTACTGATACAGCTGGTAATAAGCTGGGCCAAAAACTGCTTCATTCAGATCTGGGGGGTGGGGAGGGAAGATCCTCAACCTCACGGTGTGTGTATCTCCATCTTGAAACAGCCATGTCTGCCATGTTTGTTGTGTTTGACTTTAATTTTTGTTTCCTTTCTTCGCAAGTTGGCATTCAAACTGTCCACATGCACGGGCCGAAAGATCTTGGGTGGGCTTGCAGAGGTTGGCTTCTTGGAGGGTAGCAGTGCTTCTCTTCACATGCAGCCAGCGCACTGATGTGCCAGCTTGCCAGATACCAACCGTGCCGAGCTCTGCGCTGACAGATACTGGTCTGAATGTACTTACAGGATCTATAGTGGTGGTAGAACAGCAACTTTTATACAAAATGTAGCCACAAGCCCCACTTAAGAGTAGGTACCACTTTTGCGAGTCCTTCCTGTTTGCTTCTAGGTTTGCAGCCAACATTGCTTGAGAAGGAGACACCTAGAAGCACCTTGTGTTCTTGTTGACGTGTGCTCCTAGTATTTTGCCAGAGGGTATTTTGCAGATGCTCCTATGTCTCTAGAGTCACAGGTATAGTCAGTCTCTCTCTCTCTCTCTTTCTCGCTCTCTCTAATTCCTTGGCAATTTCCTCAGTGATGGCTGCCACATAGAAGCAATAGGAAGTCATTCCTCATGGTGCCTGTTTGCCATAACAGCTGTAGCATGTGAGATCACCACACTGTGTAGATCACCTCCGTTGCATGCAGAAAGACTCCACATTAGTGCCAGCCACCACTAGCTATGTTCAGTGCTGGCGTGGAAATTTCCAGCACAAGGAGATGGTGGATATGGCTCACCATCAGTTATAGCAGGGGTTCCCAACCTGTGGTACTCCAGATGTTGCTGAACTACAACTCCCATTATCCCCAGCCACAATAAATTGAAGCTGGGGATGGTGGGAGTTGTAGTTCAACAAGATCTGGAGTACCACAGGTTGGGAACCCCTGGGTTATAGCATCAGTTATAGCTTTTGCCTCACAGAAGCATTTGCTGTAGTGGATTTCATGTTGCAGTTGGAGCATCCAAGTCTGCCCCTAATGATGTGTAACCAGCAATCCCATGTTTCGTTTTCCAAGCATGGTAATTGCTTCAAGGGCACCTTCCATGCAGTTCATTTCTAGCATAGGCATTGGCCCCCGAGGCTGTAGCTACACTAGGATAGATCTACAGGTTAGTTTTATATAGTTCACACACACATACCAATACATAACCAGCCTGTGAGAGCTGCACTGTGTCATGGGTTGTCTGTGCATCAGAGGCATACCAATGTGCACCTTATCTGCAAAATCTGGGCTGTGCTATGGACAAGGTTGAGTATACTCTGTGATAAAGATATCCAAATTCTGTAACCTGAATAAATTGTGGATACTTGCAATTACGGCTGTATTTTGCATAATTTATCTTGCTTGTAATAATCACAGGGTAAGCCAAGGAGCCATACTGCTCAATGAAACCCTAGCCCCTTTGCCATGGGGGGTTCTGCTCAACACCCTTCTAAAAATTTGATAGAGATTAGCCACACCTTTTCTGCCATAAAGGCTAGAAACGTACTTATGGAAAATGATACTAAAAAGTGAGTTTCTATGGATATTGACTTCTCTGTGCCAAACACCCAATCCCACCCTTCTGCAGGATGCTCAGAGCAAACACAGCCCTGGCCATGGGTGCATGGGATGCTTCCCAATGCACAGGTTTGATAGCAGATTGGTATAAGTGCTGATGCAATCACTATATGTGGTTGTTCTGGGTCCAGATCAATGTTTGCATCATTTCACCCCACACTGCACAATTTCTGATTTAAGAGGTATTGGGCAGGTTCACACAACTGCCTGTAAGTACCAAGCAGGTATGAGAGGAACTAGAGATCACAGGGAGTGCGCACTTCTGCCGGATGTGTTGTGTGAAGCTGCCAGTGTGCCCATTTATCGACTTTCGCCTTAGACTTCACCGACTACATTAAGCTAACATCAATTCCTGGTTTCAAGTTGGATGGAGACTCTAAAGTGGAAGTTCGTAACCAGGTACGTTGGCAGCTTCATGCAACATGCCCGATGGAGGCCTGTGATCTCTGGTTTCTCTTCTACCCACTTGGTAAGTACTTACAGGCGGTTGTCCATTTTGTGCACTGCCACCCTCCTTCCTGTGTTGACATGCAAGTGTAGGTATAGTCTAAAGCAGTGCTGCTCAGCTTCAGCCCTCCTGAAGATGTTGGCCTACAACTCCCATAATCCCTGGCTATTGGCCACTGTGGCTGGGGATTTTGGGAGTTGTAGTCCAAAAATAGCTAGGGGGCCTAAGCTGAGCAGGTTTGGTCTAAAGCTCTCCAGACAAGTGGTATCCTGGCAATATCTGAGAGCTAGTTCTGCATAATCTCTCTTAAATTTTTGCTAATTGAAATAGTGATCATCTAGGCACAGCTTCTTTTTCCACCAAAGAAACTTTGATGCTAGAAATCTAGCTAGTTCTATCTTTCTTTGGCTCTTAAAAATAAATAAATAAAGAGGGACACACATTTTTTTAACATCGTCATATTCACCTGCTGTGTTCTTCCATAAGCTTCCAAGAATCTTTCTTGGCAAGAACTTGTTTTCATCCCATAGTTTTATTTATGGGTCATTAGTTCTCATAAAGTAGGACAAAAGCCTGGAGTTTTTTTTAAAAAATAAAGTGCAATAATTGGACAATTTCTTAGAAAACTATTTAATATATGAATAGGTTTGTACCCTACAATAAAACAATGTTGATGCAATTTACCTGCAATGCTGGCAACCATTTTAAAAAATGGAGGGTAAGTTTTGATTGATCTGCAATGTTAGCATTTACTGATATTACTGTTCCAAATGAATGTTTTACTATGTAAGGATTTTGATGAACCTTTTTTCCTAAAAACCATTTTTACAGTTTATATTGCGGCTGTCTGTAGCTCTCTTGAGTGCATCACATGCAAAATCAGAGAAATAAAAGGGAAAAGCTATTGTTAGGAGTGCTACATTTAGGAAGCCCAAAACAGACTTTTCTATCTCCCCCCTCAGCCCCCAAGCTGTGAGAAAGAGAAATTTGCATTTTTTCCTTGTTCTGTCATCTGCTGACAAAAGCCCAGATGCCTTCACATAAAATGCTGAAACAATCTGCCATGTTCTTGGTTAATTGATCTGTCGTTGAGTTAATGACGGGTAGCCTGCTTTAAACTTAGCGTTTACATTTCTAAACCAAACTGATGACTTCACGCATGTTCCAGTTGCTCTGTGACTTGAACAGAAGGGGCATCCTTGTGGCAAGGCACTCCAATGCGTGCTCTCCAAGTGGATCCATCCAAGCTTCAAACATGGGTCAAACGTTTTGCCTACTTGAAACATGCGAGTTCTGAATGGTCAACTACCCTTATGAATTATCTCTGTATTATAATGCTAGTATCAATGATCAGAGAATGTATTCCAACACATATATCCATGGTGGGCATGAGCCTTTGTTTTTCTCTTTGTCCAACCCCCTGATTTAGCAGCTATGTGATGCGGAATATTACGGCATGTCACTGTTTCAACGTAACTTTGTTCAAAATAAAGCTACAGGCCTTTGCAAAAAAAAAAACCAACAAGAGTCCACAGTAGATCTAAAGGTTGTCTTTCTTCTTTTCTGTAGAACATGCAGCTTTTTACTTTTATACTTTAGATCAGGGGTAGGCAACCCTGGCACTCGAGCTGTTGTTGAACTACAACTCCCATCATCCCCAGCCACAATGTATTCTAAATTGTGGCTGGGCATGATGGGAGTTGTAGTTCAACAACAGCTGGAGCCCCAGGGTTGCCTACCTCTGCTTTAGATCCATACAGTCTATTATTGTGTCAAGGCTATCCGCTTGGGAAGCCAGTATGCTCAGCCCCGGTTTTAAAATCCATGCGTAGAAATCCAGAGCTGCTGTGGGCGCTCTAATGTGTACACAGGCCAGCATTCAAAGAGCTATTTAGGGATGTGCAAGAGACTGAACTAGCCTTCTGAAATCATTTCTTTCTACAGCTAACTCCGTTGTCCTATATCACACTGCTTTTGAAATTCCTCTGTTTCCAAAGCGGGTTGCCATAGTGCAAACCATGGTGGGATGCAACTGTTGTGAGAACATCACATCTGGAGTCCCAGTGGACCCTTACAACAAATGTCCTGGTAATTCATGTTCAGGTTTCCTCATTCACTTTGATAGAGGGGTTAATTCTGTGAGGGCCTTCTCCAGTGAAGGGAACTCCATGAAGGCATGGTACCTTAGGATCCTGCACCTACAGCAAGAGACTCGACAAGAGGGTGCTATGGATGAAACCGTGCCACTGTGAGACCCTAAAATCTAACACGCTAGGACAGAAGTGTGATTTTACACCACCATTCTAGGGTGGTTTGAGATTGGGGTGAAACTTTCTTTCATGGAGGGGGGGACCTCAAACTGCAGCCCTCCAGCTGTTTATGGACTACTGCTCCCAACATCCTCTCATAATGGCCAGGAGCCAGGGATGGTGGGAGTTATAGGCCAACATCTGGGGGGTGGGCCACGCTTTGAGACCCTTGGTTTATCTTGTAAGAACAATTA
This sequence comes from Hemicordylus capensis, assembly GCF_027244095.1. NCBI lineage: Eukaryota > Metazoa > Chordata > Lepidosauria > Squamata > Cordylidae > Hemicordylus > Hemicordylus capensis. The sequence continues at coordinate 38,225,608 of NC_069659.1, read as the reverse complement.
CTTACAGGGTGATGGGGTCTCCCTCAGGAAGTCTTCAAGCAGAGGCTGAACTGCCATCTATTGAGGATACTCTAGTTCCTGACAATTCAGGAAATACAGAAGGCCTATCAGCCTTCCTCCAACTTATGATTCTATGAATGTTTCATCCCATTTGCCCAATGGGTAACTTCTGGTTTTAGCATGACACAGTGGACACGTTCTATCATAGTTAAAGGGTTAACTATGCCCTTAAAACCTTATCTGTTTGGCCAGGCCTTCCAGGGTTTTTAATTAGTTTTAATTGTTTTAATACTGTGATCTGGGAGTTTTAATTGTTTTGTTTTTTATGATGTTTTAATTGTTAATTGATGTGTATATTTATATTTCTGTTTTAATTGTTATTGATTTTAACGGTTTCTGTTTTAATTGTAAACTGCCCTGAGCCATTTTGGAAGGGCGGTATAAAAATTGAAATAATAATAATAATAATTAATAAATAACAACTACAGTTGCCAAGCTGGCATACTTCCACAGAGCGCAATGTAAGAACACATTGAGGTCATTCACACAACCAAAAACTGTGTTCAACCCAGGTTTGGGAGCTGTGTGTGCTCCCAATTTTTGGTTGTGTGGAAGCAACGTTAGAGGAAAGCCAGGGCAGAAGTGGCTGTGTGGAAGCAAGGTAGGAGAAAAATTCCTCCTGCCTTGCTTCCACACAATCATTTCTACCAAGGCTTTCCTCTAAAGTTGCTTCCACACAACAGAAAATTAGGAGCACACACAGCTCCCAAACCTGGGTTGAACACAGTTTTTGGTTTTATGAATGACCTCTTGCAGTCATAATCCTGCTGTCACCTGCCACTGTTACTGGTAGGTAGGATTAAATGACAATTGCCAGCTACAAATTGATCATAGCTGACTATTGTAGTTTAATCTTAGTTAGCTGTGACGGTGGAACTACAATTGAATGTAAAGCCCAAGTTCTTGTGTCATGCTCTGCAGGAGTACACCCTGCACGGTGATTGGACTTAATCCTTTAACTATGATTGTGCAGGAGAACACACCTTTTGTAAATAAAGGGGCTAGGTGGAGCAGCTAGGCCAGGTTCGAGAGCTATGCGCACTATGAGAATTCTACAATCAAGGTAGGAGGGGAGGAGAGATTTGTCTATGAACTTGGTACGGGGGCAGACGGAAACAACGAGCCCAGAACATGCATACAGAGCCTAGGGCGGAGGGAAAGCAATCCCTGTGCCTCCCGCCTCCACATCCAGTTTGCTGTCTATCACACACACTCCATCCTACCTGGATTGCAAAATTCTCATGATGGCCAATTGGGAGTGTGTGTAACTTCTGAACCCAGCCTGGCTGCTGCTCTTACCCTGAAGAGGATAACCTCGGTGTGTATTGCATTGCATTGCAGACTGCAATAAGCCTAGCAGGTGCTGTGCTGCTGTATTTAAAACATTCCACTTGAAATGGAGGAATTTCATTGAATTCTCAAGCAAAACCAACATGTGTTTTTTGCTCTAAGTGCATCATGAACCAGTAGCTGCAAGCTTTGCTGTAGACTTCATGCTAGGGAGGCTAGTGCTCTTGATCACAATTTCCGGTAATGCCAGCTTGTTCCGTGTGGAATTTCCTTCTCTTGCCCTAGTTTCATTTCCATATGTGGATCTCTCTTTCTCTCTCTCTTTCTCTCTCTCTTTCTCTCTTACTTCTTTTCTTTGGTATTGTAGTTTATATTATTGGGTTTGTTCTTCTGTGCCTTCTGTCTTAAATTATTTTGAACAATGAAATCTAATGTTGTGGTAATACTGAAGGAAAAGAGAAAAATAAAAATCCATTCTCCCCTTTGCAGCAGTGTCTGTTTCTGGCTTTTGTGTCATCTTTGTAACAATATGCAATTCTCTCACCTGTGAACCAAGCCACAGAACTGAAAGACTCAATTGTCTGTAGAGTAATCCTGGTCCATGTAATCTTGTCTGGTTTCCTGCTATCATTGCTATCTATCATTTCTATAGCACTTTTTATTATATAAATTGCCCCTTTCATCCTCCCAAAGGCCCAGTGAAGCTTAAGAGCTGGTTCATCCATTGCTCTCCTTGGCTTTTTTGCGCAGCGAAGAGTTCACCCAAATGGACTCCCTGCGTGGGCAGTGTAAATCAGACAAGAATACTAATGGCCCTCTGCAGCTTGGCTTCCTTGAGCAGGATGAGCTCCAGAACTGGAGCCCTGCTAGCATCTCAAAACCTGATCTTGCTGAACTCGATAGCCCTATTAACATATTATGTTCAACACTCTACGCAGGTACAGTTATTTACACATTAAGTGGAACACTCACAGCAGTGCACTTCTGATCTGTACCCTGCATTGGAAGGATCTGTTTGAGGGACCTGTTCTCTTTTGAAATGAACACAACCACAGTCATTCACATCTGGACCCTTGTGCAACATAATGGGGCGATTCACAAGCTTGCCCTAGGCAGGTGGGGAGCGCGTGGAGGAAAGGCTGCTTCGAACTTACCTTCCCCTCCAGATGACCAAGCAGGTCAGCGTGCCTCCCATGTGCCCACATGGACAGTCCTGCTCCCGTGCAGCTTTGTGAAGCATGGAGCAGGGCAGAGGGATCTGTGGCCGGAACAACAACTACTATTTATATACTGCTTTTCAACTAAAGTTTCCAATGCAGTTTACATAAAGAAATAATAAATAAGATGGCTCCCTGTCCCCCAAAGGGCTCACAATCTGAAATTTGTTGTTCCAGCTTCCAGGCATCCTGTGCATTGCATTGGGGATTTCCCCTCTCCAACAGGCGCTCTATGAGGCCGTCACTGTGATTCCCAGTAGCCAAGTTAAGGGTGCAAGAGCACCCTTAAGCTCAGCTAACAGCCAGGGTTATTAAAGGGGTTAGTTAGGAGGGGAGAGGAGAGATCCAAACACTTCTCATGAGCAGCCTAACCCTGCTTGGAGCAGCCCAGGCAAGGTTAGGCTGGTTGTGAGAAAAGCCTCAATCTCTGAATAGGGCTCATAAGTAATTTCTGATGCAACACAGCTCACATGAGGTGCATGCACTCTGGTCTTGTGGCTCTGCATTTTCAACTTTGTCATGGATCCAAGGGCCAATCAGCATGAGATGTGGGAGATGTCGTCAAATCTCATGCTGTCCTTGACTTCTAAAGGCATCCATGGCAGGAGGAAAGGCATAGGGACGTAGGAAGCTGCCTTATGCCGAGTCAGACCATTGGTCCATCTAGCTCAGCATTGTCTACACCAGGGATTCTCAACATTGGGTCTCCAGATGTTATTGGACTTCAACTCCCATAATCCCCAGCCCCAGTGGTCTTTGGTTGGGGATTATGGGAGTTGAAGTCCAAAAACATCTGGGGACCCAACGTTGAGAATCCCTGGTCTACACTGACTAGCAGTGGGCTGTCCAAGATTCCAGACAGGAGTTCCTCCCAGCCGTACCTGGAGATGTCAAGGATTGAACCTGGGATTGCCTGCATGCAAGCATAAACTACAGCCCCATTCCCTAAGGGCAGGGGTAGGCAACCTGGGCTCTCCAGCTGCTGTTGAAGTACAACTCCCATCATCTCTGGCCACAATTTATGGAGGCTGGTGATGCTGGGAGTTGTAATTCTATGGCAATGGGAAGGCCAAGGTTGCCTACCCCTGCCTCAAGGGGCATATCTTACAGCAGGCCGTGCTCACGTGCCCCCATAACTGCTTTTAAGGCCAAACAAAAGGACAGGAGGCTCTATGTCTCCCATTGACACTACGATTGCTGTGCAACTTCAAAAGCAGCCCCAACAGTGTCACAATGGGGGTGCTGCGCAATCACTTTAGAGCAGGGATCCTCAACGTTGGGCCCCCAGATGTTAGTGGACTTCAACTCCCATAATCCCAAGCCCCAGTGGCCTTTGGTTGGGGATTATGGGAGTTGAAGTCCAATAACATCTGGGGGCCCAACATTGAGGATCCCTGTTTTAGAGCACATCTGGGCAGTAGCACAGTGCTCCTTCCTGTTGTTTCCAGTGGAAAGAAGTGCTTTAGAGTCATGCAGCCACTGCTACCATGATGCTACACTGTTGGGGTTGCCTTTGAAGTTGCACAACCGCCCTGGCACACCCTTGGCGTCATCAGTAGGAAACAGCATATCATGTCGCCCAGGAAGTTCCATCATGGAGCTTCCATGTTGCATGGAAGTTGTGTCCCATAGAAGATTTGCATCCTGAGCTCTCCATCAGTGGGATAACATGACTACCTACCATTGTATAGCACAGTAGAGCGTTCCAAGCCTTTCTCAGATGTAGGCATGTGCATGGAACCACTCCAGGCAGTTTGGTCTGAGTCCAAGCTGGGCTCGAAAGAAGCCGCCTGGTTCTGCCGAATTGGCTGGTAGTTTGGTTCATGCCTAGAACTGCGGTTGAACTGGTTCAGCCCCGGTTCTAGTGCTTCTAAAAGGGAATCCGGTAAGGATTCTCCTTTACAAGCCCTGGGGGTACCCTATAGGGTTATAAAAGGGCGTGGGCTGGAGGTCACCTTACCTGATGTGCGGCAAGAGGTTACCTTACCCGGTGTGGTGCAGTTCCCTGGGGATGGTGGTGGACCAATAGTCACTTCCCTAGACCCTGCCGGCACACACCTCCATCTCGGGCTGGTGGAGGCCCCGTTCAGGCCTTCACGTAAGCACAGAGGCTATCTGAGTGATCTTTGCACATGCAGAGGCCCAACCCAGGCCCCCAATGGCTCGAGATGATGGGGAGAGCGCTGGCAGGGTCTAAGGGTGCTACTGCCGACCCTGAGGAGCTGTGCCACCACCTTGGCAGGTAAGGTAACCTCCTGCCCACCCACCCCCACCCCACCCTTTAAAAACCCCGTAGGGTTCCCCAGTGCTTGTAAAGGGGAATCCAGTAAGGATTCCCCTTTATGAGCACTAGAACCAGCTGAACCAGTTCAAGCTGAACCAAAACCATTTCAATCCTGACCAGTCCTGGTTTGGCTCAAGCTCAGACCGCCCCCCCTCCCTTTTGTGGGGGCCAGTCTGGTTTGAGGTTGAATCAGGCCGATTAGACTTAAACAGGTTTCCACACCCCTACTCAGATGTTACCACACTAATCCTTACAATGGCTTTGCAAGGGTATGAGGCTGTGGCTCAGTGGCAGAGCATCTGCTTTGCATGCAGAAGGTCCCAGGTTCATGCCCTGGCATCTCCAGGTAGGGAAAGACTCCTGCCTGAAACCTTGGAAATCTGCTGCCAGTCAGTGTAGACAATACTAAGCTAGTGGACCAGTTCTCATCTTCCAGCTCCATTATGTCAGGGATGCCACATTGCCCCATCCCAAGCTTCTAAACCTGTCAAAGGGAAAAGTCGCATTGGGGGATGCCCACCTTCCACTTTGTCTCTTGTTCCCCCCTCTGGCAATCAGAAGAGAAAGAGGACAGGATGGCAAGACAGGCACTATGTGCTTTGCTCTCAAAAAATGAATAAAGATGAATAAAGAAAAAATGAATAAAGAAGTATGTTCACAAGCACAAGTAGTGGCAGTGGCACCGGCACCATAAACTGGGCAACCTGATGAGATCACTGCAAAGATAACATTTATTTTATTTTATTTTATTTTATTTTGTCAGATTTGTACACCACCCCAAACTTTCCTCTCTGGGTGATTAACAATAACATAAAACAAGTTACAACATACACAAAAATCTTAAAACAATTTAGGCAACCTAAAAATCAAAAACATTTGCTGGTCGAATGACCGTAACAATAAAGATTTGATTTGAAATCAAAAACAAATTAAACCCTAAAAATTTTAAAAGCTGAAAAAACTTGGGTGAAGATGTGGGTTTTCGAGTGCTTTTTTAAAATTGCCAGAGATGGGAGGATTGTATTTTCAGTAGGAAGTGCATCCCACAGTCTTGGGGCAGCAACAAGAGGGCCCGTCCCCGTGTAGCCACCAGCCGAGCTGGCGGCAACTGGAGATGGACCTCTCCAGATGACTTCAATGGGCGGTGGGGCTCATAATGAAGAAGATGTTCTTTTAACATATGGCAGGGCAGCGATACCCAGGGTCAGGTTTAAAAGGCAGCCCACCCAAGAATTTGGGCTCTGCTCTAATTTTTGCACAATAAAGTTGGGGAAGGGGGCCCCCTTCCCTTTGGGTAAAAGCATGCAGTCTCTGGCATTACTCATGAGAAGAACCATCCAGCAGGAGCAGTATTGCCTCCAGTCAATGGAGAGATTCTTCCTGTGTGAGGACGGCGGAGGCTGCTCCTGAGTGGACCGTTCTCTCATGAGAGTGAAAGCCATGGAGACACACATGAGCACCAGACAGTGGTTGCTCAACACAAGCAAACCATGTGGATGGGGACCCAAGCAACACCTCTCCCTGTCCTGGCGACTGCCACGATGAAGTAGTCCAAGCAGTCCCTCTGCCAGTCTGGTAATCCATTGGCATATATCCATGTTTGGTTTTGCCCAGTACGAACACCCTACTTTCCTGGGATCGCTGATAATCAGATCTCTCCTGTGATTCCCCATTGCAGCTGATCTGCATATGCCACAATGCCAGTCCAAACCCGGGAAATTTGAATGAGAGTAAAGATCTATCCCTGGTCCTGGTGTTTCCCTAGTCTGTCCACATGGTACCGACTGGACACATGGAGCGGCCACTACTCCTTGGAAGTATCCAAGGGTTGCCTGGAGAGGAGGGGGTCATGGTGTACAAGTTCTATTATTTACCAGAGAGAATCGGGGCCCCACACAGGGGAGGGGGCTTGCTTTGGCTGGCCTACCTCATGAGAGCACAGTCTGATGGAGGCCCAAATCTCACTGAACCTCTGATCCTCCCCAGTGGACTGGCCCTTTCATGAGTGGGCTAATCCCCAGTCGGCAAGCCAACAGGGGGGCAGGAGTGTGCTTGGGTGTTCCTGGACTGCTTTGCCAGGATCTGCCATCTCAAGAACATCCTTGGTCACAGTAGACCAAGCCCTAGGTTTCTTGGCCCTCCCTCATATACATATTCCTTCTAGGAAGTCATCATGATCCCTTCCTGGAGCAACAGAAAAATAGTGCCCCTCTCCAGCCCCGTTGCCAGTAATTGTGCTTGTTCAAGACTGTTTTGCTGCAGGGCTCCTGCTGCAGGGGACAGCAGTGCAATTGCTGCTAAGAGAAGGACGTAAATGCCATTCAAAGCAATTTAAATGGCCTTTCCCTGCCAAGGGCAGGTGGTCCATTCCAAAAAGGCACAATCATGCTCAGCACACCCCCTTGAAGATTGTGGCAAATGGCTGCCACCCTGGAGATATTCTGGCACCTTGCACACAGTTTGGCATCATGAGTGCTGCAGAGCTTGCTGGGATGCAGCCCCGGCAGATCAGGAAGAGGGTGTGTCTCCTCTACCCTGAAACCGGAGGTTGCCTGGGTATGGTTGGACAAACATCTGTAATAAGAAGGGGTGGTTTAGAAATGAAATGAAATGAAATGAAATGAATAAATAAATAACGAACAGAGGAAAAATAAGAAAAACAGAAGGAACAGAACTGTCCAGTGGAAGCAACATCAAGAACCTGGAGGAGAAAGAACATTACAAATACTTGGAATTCTCCAGGCTGATAACATTGCACACACTGAAGTTAAAAGAAAAATTGGAAGTTAATACATGAGGAGAGTTAGAAAAATCCTCAAGTCCAAACGCAATGGCGGGAACACCATACAAGCCATAAACACCTGGGCTATACCTGTTATCAGATACACTGCAGGAATAATACACTGGACCCAGGCAGAGCTAGAGATGCTAGATCATAAGACCAGGAAAATCATGACCATCAATCATGCTCTGCACCCCCACAGTGATGTAGAAGGCTATACCTCCCTCGCAGCTCAGGTGGAAGAGGAATGCTGCAAGTCCATCAAACAGTAGAGGAAGAGAAAAGAGGCCTTGAAGAATATATCAAGGACAGTGAAGAAGATGCACTTCAAATGGTCAATAACGAGAAACTATTCAACACCAATGAAACAAAGCAGGCGTACAAGAAAGAACAAGTCAAGAACCGAGCAGAAAAATGGAAAACTAAGCCCCTGCATGGTCAATATTTGCACAATATAAGTGGAAAATCTGACATCACCAAGACCTGGCAATGGCTTAAGAATGGCAACTTGAAGAAAGAAACAGAGGGTTTAATACTGGCTGCACAAGAACAGGCACTAAGAACAAATGCAATAAGAGCAAAAGTAGAAAAATCCACCACAAACTGCAAGTGCCGCCTTTGTAAAGAAGCAGATGAAACCGTGGACCACCTGGTCAGCTGTTGTAAAAAGATCGCACAGACTGACTACAAACAAAGGCATGACAAGGTAGCAGGGATGATACACTGGAACATCTGCAAAAAATACAAGCTACCTGTAGCCATAGATTGGTGGGACCATAAAATTGAAAAAGTTGTAGAAAATGAAGATGTAAAAATATTATGGGACTTCCAACTACAAACAGACAAACATCTGCAACACAATACACCAGATATAACTGTAGTTGAGAAGAAAGAAAAACAAGTTAAAATAACTGACATAGCAATACCAGGGGATAGGAGAACAGAAGAAAAAGAAATAGAAAAAACCACCAAATAGAAAGATCTACAAATTGAAATTGAAAGGCTGTGGCAGAAAAAGACCAAAATAATCCTAGTGGTAATTGGCGCCCTAGGTGCAATTCCAAAACACCTTGAAGAGCACCTCAACACCATTGGGGCCAGAGAAATCACCATCAGCCAATTACAAAAAGCAACTTTACTGGGAACAGCCTATATTCTGCGATGATATCTATAATAACAGCAACAACATTGATAATAAAATTCAGCCATCCCAGGTCCTTGGGAAGGACTCGATGTCTGGATAAAACAAACCAGTCAATAACATCTGTCTGACTGTGTAAACAAGGAATAATAATAATAATATCCACAGTTACAAAAATTAACCTTGGGTTCATCTACCCGCGGGTTGCCGTTACGTGCAAATGCAGCCTGTATGTAAGTGTGCATAAGGTTCCTGTTTGGTTGGCAACACAGGAGATTTAGATCATGCCGAGTGCAGCTCTTTTTATTTGTATTTTACTGAGGCTTTCGTAATTATGCACCTTATGATGATGCTAAATGTAATTCTGATCATGCCCTTCTAAAAATGCCTCAGATTAAAAGCTTTTACGGACTCCTTAGGCCATGGGCCTGCAATTACAGAAAATGAACTACATTTTAGCTTTCCATTGAAATTAATAACAGCACTTCTCCAATTGACTCAGTGAGTAGTTAATGGAATAAACTGCATATTTCACTACAATATGGTTTTAAAGCCATTTGAGGTAGATTCTGTGTTTCAAATGGGATAATAATTCACACAGTACAAACTCTTCTCTGGGGCAGATTTTGTAGAATCTCAAATGTGTGCTGATTTTAAGAAGTTATGCCTCAGTAATCATTAGCTGTTTCCATCTGGTCTTTCTTGCCCTATGCAGTTCCAAATGGTACCTTCAAAAAAGCAGAGATGCAAAAAGAAAACTAAATCAGACCATGCATTATGCAAGTTCAAACCTTACATCTAATACTGAACTTCTGGACTTCAGCTTGTTTCTTAATTCTACAATATAAAGTAACTCCAGCATATACTACTACATACCTACTACATAGTAGCTACTATGATACTTTACACAGTAACTACTACTTAATAGATGCTACTATGTAAAGAGTGCCTTATCCCATCTGTGTCTACCTGGATGTTAAGATCTTCTTCAGTTCCCCTGCTGTCTGTGCCCCTACAAAATGAGGTGAGGTCGTTGACTACTAGGGAGAGGACATATCAGTGATGGCACCCCATTGATTGAATAGTCTAGTAAAGTTCACTGGTACCATCGTTATGTTCTTTTAGGCATCAAGTGAAGGCCTTTTTATTCACAGATGTGTTTAAAACTTTTTAAAGTGTTAAAAGTTTAAAGTTTTAAAGTTAAAGGTTTTGATGGTGTCAATGTTTTTTTACATGCTTTAATTCTATGTTTATTAGTTTGGTTTTGTGAGGTGCCCAGAGAAAATGATGATGATGATGATGATGATGATGATGATGATGATGATTGAGATTGATGATTGATTATATTAAACCCAATTCACAGGTGTGTCTCTTGGACACCTTAGTTATTTGTTATAGTGTGGCCTTCTCTACTCAGGATGCATTCCTTCCCCCATAGGTTTTAAAGCAGGCCCGTACAACTTGATTGAATATGATAAATATGGCCTAAATTGGCCATGAATGTTAGGTCTGGCCAAATTGACATCACTGGCTTCTGTATGAACTGGGCAAATCTCCATTTTGGGGGTTAGCAAAGCTGGACTGTCTTGCCTATGGATTGTCTGTTATCTAAACACCAACAACTATATCTCCACCCTTTCAATCCTGTCCAGCTAATGGTTGCTCATTCACTCTAAAGTACACAGATGTGCTTGGGAATTGTTCCCAATCAATCCCCAAGTACACACTGGGTGGTGTGGTGGGGTGGAATTGTTCAGACTACCTCAGGGAGATGTACGTTAGAAGTGTAGTTCTTGGACTAGTGATTCAACATTTAGATTGCTTGCTTTGAATCAGTCTTCACTAATGTGGAGATTGGAAATCTCATAGAATAAGCTTCCATAATCAGCTAGCCTTATCTCTCACAATCTCCATAGCTTGTACAGTACTGATTGTTCCACATATCAAGGGGTGGATGCCTCCCCTCCCTTTACATAATCCTAAAAGGTTTCCCTATTAAAGAGTAGGTGAGAAAGATTAACCATGGAGTAAATTATTGTTGTTCCTTTGTTCAGGGGGAGTTGGCTGAATGTTTCTGTTTCCTCATGGAAATAGGCAGTGACTGACATGTTGAGAAGCCATCTGCTGCCATAAGGGAGCTCATCCAGATGCAGCAAGGCTGCTCCGAGCTCAGTTGACATCTTGTGAAGCAGCAAAGCACATGTGAGGTGAGAGTTGAGCCATTTTTGCTGATTCCCCCTGCCTCCATTAGTGCTCTGCTCTTTGACACCTAGAAATATATCCCTGAAGGCTATGTGACCCTCAGGGACATATTTCTGGCAGTAAACAGGGCTTTTACAAGGAGGGGAGAGTAGCAGAATTTGCTTTCTGGTCCTGGCTCCCTGTAAAGACACAGCTCTTGCTCTACCCTCATAAAGCTGCAGAGAATGTGGGCCATTGATTGCTGGGGAATATTTTTCTAGCCCTTTGGAGTTGTTGGGCATATGCAGTTTTCCTTCTTCAGTTTTCCTTCTGCATTGCAGTAGTATTTGCTGATGGTGGTTGTGAGAGTTTTAAGTAGCAAACTGGGAGTCCTCCTTGCCAGTAGAGATGTGCACGGAACCGGCTGGCCTGGTTCGGTCCAGCACCCCTTAGAAACCCCCCTGGTTCAGTTCGGTCCAGGGTGGGGATTCGCGAAGTTGTTTGTTGGGTATTTTTGGAAAGTTGTTTTTAACCTTTAGACCTTTCCTATGGGCTGCGGTGGAGGGGGGTGTCCGTGAAGGTTCCCCCTCCCACTACCAGCCCCGATCATCACCGCCACAACCCGTTTTAGACCTTATTTCGGCCCATTCGGGCCTCTGCATTTTTGCACAGCAGCCATTTTGATCACTGCCATGCTTGTGCAAATGGCCTCTGCGAGGCCTGAAAAATGGCCACTGCACATGCACAAATGGCCTCTGCAAGGCCCTGAGCCATGCCAGGCCACAAAGAGGCCGTTTGTTCATGCACGATGGTGGTCAAAATGGCCACCGTGCAAAAATAAAGAGGCCCAAATGGGCTGAAATAAGCTCTAAAATGGGCTGTGGCGGTGATTAATGAGGCAGGGGGGGAGGGGGAACCTTTGCATACCCTTCCCATAGCCTTTAGGGAGCCCCACAAAGAAGCTAGAGGTAATTTAAAATTTTTTTAAAAAATTCACAAACTGGCAAGGGGGTTTGGTCTGGACAGAAGTGGGGGGGGGCTTTGGTTCAACCACAACCCCCCAAACCATCAAACCAAATCCTTGAACCCCCAAACCAGTTCACACATCCCTACTTGCCAGTGGAGCCACTCGTGAATAGCCACCTATTTTGTCTTTTTTTACATAGCAGGCTGAATTGCCTAGAAGTTGGGGTAAGCAGTGAGGTGCCCAGATTTGCAGATTACCAAACTATTTAGGGTAGTAAGATCCAAAACAGATTGTGAGGAACTCCAAAAGGATCTCTCCAAACTGGGGGAGTGGGCGACAAAATGGCAAATGCAGTTCAATGTTGGCAAATGTAAAGTGCTAACTTGCCAAAGAGGCACCTTTTAATGTGGTGATTCTCTTTATTTAGCAGGGGGAGAGTAAGAGGCCCTATCCACCCCCAGCACAGTACCCCTCCAGTGACTGTTGCAGGTTTCTATCTTATGTTTCTTTTAGATTGTGAGCCCTTTGGGGACAGGGATCCATCTTATTTTTTATTGTTTCTCTGTGTAAACTGCCCTGAGCCATTTTTGGAAGGGCAGTATAGAAATCAATATTTATTAATAATAAAGTGATGCACATTGGGACAACCCCACCCTCTCCAACTTCATGTATACGCTGATGGGATCTGAGCTTTCAGTGACTGACCAGGAGAGGGATCTTGGGGTTGTGGTGGACAGCTCGTTGAAAGTGTCAGCTCAATGTGCAGCAGCTGTGAAAAAGGCCAATTCCATGCTAGGGATCATTAGGAAGGGGATTGAAAATAAAACGGCTAATATTCTAATGCCCTTATACAAAACTATGGTGCGGCCACACCTGGAGTACTGCATTCAGTTCTGGTCACCACATCTAAAAAAGGACATTGTAGAACTGGAAATGGTGCAGAAGAGGGCAACCAAGATGATCAGGTGCCTAGAGCAGCTTTCTTATGAGGCAAGACTACAACACCTGGGGCTATTTAGTTTAGAAAAAAGATGACTGCAGGGAGACATGATAGAGGTCTATAAAATCATGCATGGAGTGGAGAAAGTGGATAGAGAGAAATTCTTCTCCCTCTCTCATAACACTAGAACCAAGGGTCATCCCATGAAATTGATTGCCAGGAAATCTAGGACCAACAAACAGAAGTTATTTTTTCACATGACGCATAATCATGTGAAACTCAACTTGGACTGAGTTGTCAGCAATATGCGGATGACACTCAGCTCTATCTCTCCTTGTCACCTGATCCTAGGGAGGCAGTGGATGTCCAGAATTGGGGGCTGGAAGCCGTGATGGGTTGGATGTGGGCTAATAAAGTGAAACTGGACAAGACGGAGAGATAATGTTGGTCAGTAGGAGAGCCAATTGAGATGAGGAGATTTTACTGGTTCTGGATGGGGTTGCACTCCCCTTGAAGGAGCAAGTATGCAGCTTGGGGGTATTACTGGACCCAGCTCTGCTTTTGGAAGCTCAGGTAGAGGCCGTGGCCAGGGTGCCTTTGCATGGCTTCGGCTACTATGCCAGCTGCGTCCCTTTCTCGAGAAGGCAGATCTGGCCACAGTTACTCATGCCTTAGTCACGTCAAGGCTGGATTACTGTAACACGCTCTACGTGGGGCTGCCCTTGAAGAATATCCGGAAACTGCAGCTAGTGCAAAACGCGGCAGCGAGGGTTTTATCTGGAGCTGCCCAGTGGGAGCACATCACACCCATTTTGAAAGAGCTGCACTGGCTACCAGTTTGTTTCCAGGTCCAATTCTAGGTACTGTTTTTGACCTTTAAAGCCCTTAACGCTTTGGGCCCAGGATACCTGAGGAACCGCCTGCTCCCAAGGGTTACTGCCCACTTGACGAGGTCATCTGAGGGGGCCCTGCTCCGGGTGCCGACAATGAGGGAGGCTCGGTTGTCATGCACGCGGGACAGGGCCTTCTCTGTTGCTGCCCCCAGACTCTGGAATGCTCCCCAGAGTCTATTCGCTCTTTGGTCTCCATCACAGCTTTTAGAAAGAGTGTAAAATCTTGGCTTTTTGCCCAGGCATTTATCTGATTCTCTGCTGCTGCTCTTTATAGTCTGTATTGCTTTTATGCATTTGTTTTAAATTTTTAATCAGATTTGTTTAATATTTTTTCACAATATTTTAATTGTGCCATTTTTACCATTTTGTGTTTAAATTTTTGTTGTAAACCACCTTGGGATTGCTTTAATGAAAGGGCGGTATATAAATTTAACAATCAATCAATCAATCAATCAATAATCAATTTGTGGAATTCTCTGCCACAAGATGTGCCAACAATCTGGATGGCTTTAAGTGGGGTTTGGATAACTTCATGGAGGACAGCTACTAGTCGGAGGGATATAGGCCACCTCCAGCCTCAGAGGCAGGATGCCTCTGAATACCAGTTGCAGAGGGGTGACAGCAGGAGAGAAGGCATGCCCTCAACTCCTGCCTGTAGGCTTCCAGTGGCATCTGGTGGGCCACTGTTTGAAACAAGATGCTGGACTAGCTGGGCCTTGGGCCAGATCCAGCAGGGCTGTTCTTATTTTCGTATATTACTGAAAAGCCTTCACTATGGATATTAGCAACACAACCAAACTTGGCAAAGAGGCACCTTTTAACGTGGTGATTCTTTTTATTTATCAGGGAGAGAGTAACTGGACCTATCCACCCCAAACATAGTACCTCCAGTGACTGTTGCTGATGTTTCTTTTTAGATTGTGAGCCCTTTGGGGAAAGGGATCCATCTTATTAATTTATTATTTCTCTGTGTAAACTGCCCTGAGCCATTTTTGGAAGGGCGGTATAGAAATCAAACAAACAAACAAACAAACCAATATATTAAATGAAGGATAGTCTAGTGAGAACCCTTGCTATGTAAATTATGCTTGGCTTATTGGCCTGATATACTTCTTAATATGGTTACCAATCTTAGGTTCCCAGATATTGTTGGCCCACAATTCCCACCATCTACAGCCAAAGATCACTGTGACAAGGGATGATGGGATTTGTAGTCCAACAGCATCTGGGGACCCAAGATGGGGATCCCCTAGCATAGTGGACTTGGAGGAAAGTCAACCCACAGTAACTAGTCCATGGCATATATATTTAAACAACTCTGTTTATTACACTGTGCTCTGGATGCTGAGATGGGCTTTTGCTGCATTTTAAAACTGCATAGTGGTTCTCCAAGTTTTGAAACAAATGTGAAGGAACTAGTTTTCCAGGATGAGTCCTTGTTTAATGGGTTCTATCCCTAATCAAACTTTGCAGATGTATCCTGAAGTTGGGGGACTGGATTTCCTAATGGAAATGCTGACAGACCTTTACTTATAGCGCTATAGAGAGTGCCCCTGTAATTATTCAATTGCCTAATTCCATTTATCTTCCATGAACCATTATGGGCTGCTGTCATGCTGTGGCTTCCATAGCACAATACATAACCCAGTCTAATGGACTACAGGCAAAGTAAGTTAAATGGAATAAGGTTTATGCCTTATTCTCAAAAGCTATTATTTTATAAATGAAGGCAGGTGGATGCATTTACATTATTAGGATAAATATTTATGAACTGTGTCTCTGATACTATGCATTATGAAAGCATTATCTTCCATATTTTTTAAAAAAAATTCAAAGAGCAATCCACTCCTGAGTATATTTTGATTACTGTATTGATTGTGGTGCTCCTTACACAAAACCACAAAACTGCATGATCCTAGCGATGCGCTTGCTGATCTTTCCATTAATATTTCTGCATCTTATGCAAATAAAAATGAAAAAGTAGCATATTACGACAGAGATTGAGTTTAAAAAGCACACCTCCAAGCAATGATTTCCCATTTTGTTTTTCAAGCACATATGCAAATATTTGATTAACTAAATATGATTATCATTCTTTCCCACTACGTAAGTCTATGGAGGCACAATAATATCTGTTGCTTCATTGAAAAGAGATATCAAGTCAGTCGGTTAGATCCCAAATAGTACTTCTGAAAATGCAAGAAATTCTGGTTGTACGAGCGAGAAGGGGTGATTTATGTCAATTCCTTCTTCTATCTCCTGCATCCTCTTGTGCCCCCGGAAATATGTTTCTGAGGGCTAGGGACTCCGTCTCCCCTTTCCCTTCTGCAAATAGAAGTTCCATTTGCACAAGTAATACTTGGAATCCAGCTGTATGTCTTTCTCAGTATGGCATTAATTTTCTCTTGCACTCCAGATACATAGAGTTCTCTTGTACTTCAGAGCTTTCTCTGGAAGAGCTGTATAGTCAGCTTCAGTCATCACTGTGCATCCTCGTAAGGATTAGGGATATGCAACCAGTTTGAAACCAAACTGGTTTGAAGTCGAACCAGTTTGGTCTGAAGGTTCGGGATCAAGGTGAACCACCCCTGGTTCAACTTGACCCCTAGACTGAACCCCCTGGCCTGTTCCTGGCATGACCCAGACGTGACCTCCTGGCAGGACCCAGGCCATGCAGAGGCCCATTGTACAGGTATGGTGGCCTTCAAAATGGCCACGTTGGTAGGGGAAAGGCCTGAATGGCCGAATGGGGCTGTTTTTGAAGGCAGGGAGGCCGATGGGTGGAGGAGGAGCAGGGGCGGAGCTATCATTGGGCGAACAGGTTCAAAGAACCCAGGCCCTGCCCAATCAGGAGCTGCCATTCACTGGGATGATGGGATGATGATCGCCAGCCCCCAGTCCCTGAGAATGCAGCCCTGGGAGTCAATATGGGTAAATAACGAGGCCAGGACTGGGGCCCACCACTCTAGGATCCATAGGAACGAGGTCTTCCCCTGAGGCCTTTCCTGCTTTAGATTGTGAAACAAGGGACTCAAGCTCCTATACAGTGATTGGTTGCCAGCTGGGCAGGAGTTTTATATCCTTTGGAGGGGGACCTGAGTTTGCCATGACATCTTCATATTGGTTCTGGAAGTGTAATTCCCAACCTGCTGGAGGGATGTGGGAGTCTATTCGGGCCAAGCCATTATAGGAAGAGTTGGCCGTGATGCGCCAGAACTTCTCCTATTTCATTCTGCCATTGGGTACAGCTGCTGGGTAGGAGGGAGCCCTCTTGTAATGGCTGTGTGAACCATCCTTGTTTCAGGGAGGGCTTTTCCTAGTCCTGCCTGGAAATGCCAGGGATTGAACCTGGGAGCTTCTGCATGCAAAGCAGGTGCTCTACGTCTGAGCTACAGCCAATTACCCCCACCACCATAACACAGCTGCTAATCTAGCTCAGTATTGTCTGCTCTGACTGACAGCAGCTTTCCTCTGGCAGAAATGGCAGCTGTTTGCTTATAAAACAAGAATGCAAAAGGGATGTACATTTTGGGGGTGCTGCTATATTAGGTTATGCAGTGGGGGGTGGGGAATGGACTCTGTCAAGGGCATAGTTCAGGAGGATGAAACCTGCCCCCATCATGGTGACCCGGGTGTGGGAGAAGGTGCCTAGCCCTACTACACCTCCATAAGCTGTGCTCCAGTTTGCAACCTATTCTGTCTCTCAAAGCCCAGTGGGAGCAACTATGAATCAGGTCTAGGATGCAACATCTTTGGCTGGATACACTCATTTAATTGAACTTCCACTTACTTGAATATTTCAGATGTCCCCCAAACAATTTGGATTTAAAAGGTAAACTACTTCATATATTCTAGAGCAGAGGTGCCCAACCTTGGGGGCCAGATATTGTTGGGCTACAACTCTTATCATCCCCAGCCACAGTGGCCAAAGGGATTGTAGCAGGTGATGATGGGAACTGTAGTCCAACAACACCTGGGCACCCAAGGTTGGGAACCCTTGTCCTAGAGCAAATTTCTTGCATTTTAAAGGTAACGTTTGATCGCACATTACTGGTGTTTAATTCCGTTAAAGGATATTGTTTCTGAATATGAGAAATAAGAGTCTCTGAACATGTACAGAGTTCACTTTTTTCTTTGAAGAGTAATATTGTCTGCCTGAAAGCCATGATTTCCTTCTTAGAAGCATTGACCCTTTATTCCATATGTATCATGAAAGGCTGTGGTTACTTGTGAGCAAATGAATTCTGCACACGTTCAGAAACAGTCTCTTATTATAATCCAGGGCTGACAACTGGATTAGGGGGAAATGGTTCAGAGGCTGGGCCTTGGCTCACTAAGTCCTGATCATGGCATATTTTGGTACTGCTGCATAATCAAGACAGCATTAACTTATCATGTTGATGCTGCTAACTGACCTCTGCTAGCTGGGCAAAGACACACTTTTTTAAAGTGGTGATTCTCTTAGGAACATAGGAAGCTGCCATATACTGAGTAAGACCATTGGTCCATCTAGCTCAGTATTGTCTTCAGAGATTGGCAGCAGCTTCTCCAAGGTTGCAGGCAGGAATCTCTCTCTTGGAGAAGCCAGGGAGCGAACCTGGAACCTTCAGCTCTTCCCAGAGTGGCTCCATCCCCTGAGGGGAAGATCTCACAGTGCTCACACTTCTAGTGTCCCTTTCATATGCAACCAGGGTAGACCTGCTTAGCTAAGGGGACAAGTCATGCTTGCTACCACAAGACCGACTCTCCTCTTATATTTAGCAGGGGGAGAATAACTGGCCCTATCCATCCCCAGCACAACATCCCTCCAGTGGCTGTTGCTGGTGTCTATCATGTTTCTTTTTAAGATTGTGAGCCTTTTGGGGACTGGGAGCCATTTAATTTAATTTTGTATATCTATGTAAACCACCTTGGGAACTTTTGTTGAAAAGTGGTATATAAACATCCATCGTATTCATATCAGTATGTCTTATTAAAGTATTTCCTGCATATCTCAGTATAAGTAGCATGCGCGTGTGCGCACACACACACACACACACACGTCAGGCACAGCATAGCAGAAGGAGAAAGCAGTCAGGAATTAAAGGCTGATTGAATCCAAAAGTAATCCATTTACATATCCTCACTTTTACCATTTATGAATGCTTTCTCATTTGTTTAGATAATGAAGCGTGTCAACAAACCTCATTGAAAAGGATCGTTTCCCAAGGCTAATAAGAATTAAATGCGAGAGACTATTTGGTGTATAGTCACAGAGCTATCACTTTGGAGGAAAACATCTTGTGAAGTTTAAACACAGATGATATTAGAGGAGAGGAACAAGTTGTTTGTTTACATTGTAGTCATGATGATTGTTTATTCAAGCACTGATACCTTCCTAGACATCTACTGGAGTGTGTGTGTGGTGTGTGTGTGTGTGTGTGTGTGTGTGTGTGTGTGTGTGTGTGTGATCTTTGCAAGGAACATGGAAACATTTAAATTTCTTTTAAAATTAGATTTGACTTAATTATGGCCATTGCCTAATGCCACCCTGCTTTACCTGCTCCCGGTCATAAATAGCCACCACGCTCATCATTTTGTAAAGAGTTGTTTTTCTACCTGATGTTCGCTATGTTCAGAATGTTAATAGCTACTATAGCGGAATATGAATAGGCTTGGTGGAGCCACTTGAAATATAGAAAAATGGCCCAGACATTAAAAAAGATAAAAGGGAAAAGGGCAGTAATGAATTTAGAGGAAAATGAACATTAATGGCACTAACATTACTCATGCTCCACATAACAAATTATTGGAAGACTGTCAAGCACACCAAATTACCTACTCATCTGCTGTTGTGGGGCCCTTCGGAGCCATCCAAAACCAGCCAAAGCAAGACAATTTGAGCTAATTTTACTATTTATAACAATAGAACAGACCATTAAGATAAATTAATGTCATTATCAAGTTTCTATGAAAATGACAAATACCGCTATTTTGAGCAGCTTTAGGAGCTGTTGACTATAATGAAATCTGTTGTACAGGTACTAAAAAGAAACACTCCATGTAATTATTTTCTAGTAGCTTGTTTGTTTCCTTCCCATTCATTTGCTTTCACCACAATTAGTTCTGTACACAATACGTGGTAACTAAACAGTCAACACGATGTGGCATTAGGACTAATTGGGCAATTAGGAGGCAGTTCCCATCCTTTTAAGGCCTGAAGAGAGTGAGGAGTAAACATTCTCCAGGCAACAATCACAGCATTGCGCAGGCCGCGATTGTCCGAATTTATGGGAATACAAAGTGGGACAAGAAATAAAGCACAAATCAAATGCTCTGCCCAGAGCAGCACACAAATGAGATGGTTTATTAAATGATCTAATTGAGCACCCCGAGAACACTGCGACAAATATCTTTGCCCAAAGAACAAGTCTGTCTTAAGATATCTCTACAGCAGTTTATGGTTTCTTCTCAGGTCATATGTAACTTGTATCGAGTGTGGTGTAATGGATAGAGTGCTGGACTAGGAATGGGGAGACCCGAGTTCAAATCCTCATTCAGCCTTGCAACTTGCTGGGTGACTCTGAGCCAGTCACTTCTCTATCCACCTAACCTACCTCACAGTGGCAGGGCTGTTATTTATTTATTTATTTATTTAACATATTTTTATACTGCCCAAAACTTACGTCTCTGGGTGGTTTACAACAAGATAAAAACAACATTAAAACATTAGTTAAATATTAGTTATGAAGATAAACATAACCATGTGCCCCACTCTGGACTCCTTGGAGGAAGAGCAAGATAGAAATGTAAAAATGAAATAAAACTATTCGGACAAGTATGGGCATGTCTGTACACACCCAGGAAACTACAAATACAATCAGACATCAAGACAAATGAACAAGGTCCTGGCTGTGACATATCACTGCCATTTGGGAGGTATCTGTCATTTTCTGGGCCATAGAGAAACTACTTTGCCTTTAGAGCAACCATTTTATTTCTGTCTCTTTCTGTCTAGAAAGATACATAGCTTTTTTGCTCTCAGAGCCTGGTTTATCTGCTGCTGGGCAGAAAACCCGCAGCCTTCAGCAGCTAGGTAGCCAAAACAAGGCGAGATGGTTGGCAGCTGAACGCTGCCGTTAACAGTAACCAAGAAAACACTTAGGTTTTGGCAACAACTTCTGTTTATGAAAAGGGAGGGAGGAGGAACTGAGACTCAAATCTGTGTAATAGTGCGGTCAAAGGCTCACAAAGAAAGCAGAACTGCAGTAACTGGGATGGAGAGAGTCGGTCTAGCAGTAGCAAGCATGAATTGTCCCCTTTGCTAAGCAGAGTTCACCTTGGTTTGCATTGGGCTGTGTGTCTACATGAGCCACCTAATGGCGCAGTGGGGAAATGACTTGGCTAGCAAGCCAAAGGCTGATGATTCGAATCCCCGCTGGTATGTTCCCCAAACTATGGGAAACATGGGACTATGGGAAACACCTACATCAGGCAGCAGCAATATAGGAAGATGCTGAAAGGCCCTCCTGCTTTCTACCAAAGACAACCACAAGGCTCTGTGGGCGCCAGGAGTCAAAACCAATTCAATGGCACACTCTGCCTCTACCTACATGTAAGATATATGGATGACTATGTGTCTGCTGTAAGACATCCCCCTTAGGGGATGGGGCTGAAGCTCAGTGGTAGAGCATCTGCTTTGCATGCAGAAGTTCTAAGTCTAATCTCTGGCATCTCCAGGTGGGTCTGGGAGAGACTCCTGCCTCAAACCTTGGAGAGCCACTGCCAATCAGTATAGATAATACTGAGCTAGATAGGCCGATGGTCTGATTCAGTGCAGCTTCTTACATTCCTAACTGCTGGACAATATTAAAAGCGGCAAGGTTGTGCCTAACTCTCTTGAGCTCAGACAAGTGTCTTTTTGCATGCTGTCTGTTTTGTACCAAGCCTCACTGGTTATATTTTTTGAATGCTTTTTTAAAGTAATCTTGAACAGCAACTTTTTGAATGCACTGTACAAGTTTTTGGCTGCAGACACCTTTGGTATGCAAACTCTCTTTTGAGTAACCTTGCCTTGCCAATTATCTGAATTGTTTTTACATGCTTTTTGATAAAGAAAAAGGCTGCTCCAGAACCTTTATCTTTGTCTCTAAACCATATTTTGGGAAACCTGCCACAGATGTGTTTATTCTGTTAAGAAGGCAATTTCCTCTATGTCAAGTTAACCTCTACTGACATTCTTGTCATGGATGCACCTTCAGAGAGAAGAGGTCTATACCCTTGACGGTCCTGACCAAATTTGAGACTGGATGAGTGGAAAAGTCTGAAACTGGCTCTATGCTGTGGGTCACTGTCCCGAAATAGTCTAAGTCTCAAAAGGAGTCTTGTGGCATCTTAAAGGTTAACCAGAGCCACCTTAAAGACTAACCAATGGCAGAGGCTTTCATGGATACATCCACAAAGACTTATGCCACAGTAAATGCTACAATCCTAATCTCACCAATTTAGAAGGAAGCCCCAATGAATACAGCAGGACTCCCTTCTGAGGAAGCATGCATAAGAAGCAGGCTTATACAGTCAGACCATTGGTGGTCCATCTACTAGTTCTGTATTGTTTACTCTAACAGCAGCTCTCCAGGGTTTCAGACTAGAGTCTTTCCCAGTCCTACCTAGAAGTGCCAGGGACTGAACTGGGCAAGGTCAGCACAAGCTAATGTTAAAGCTATCAGGAGGCTTTACACACAGGACTTCTACCCCGAATCTCCTTCGGGAGAGAGTGTGTGCATTCACACACCAGCCAAACTTACCCCCAAGTCCCTTCGAGATCTTCGGACCCACTCCACACACAAGTCAGGCTTTGTCTTGCAAATTCTAGCTTATCTTGAGGTATTTCAGGGTTTTTAAAGTGCTGCTTTTAAGCTTTTTTTTCTGAAAATGCTGGAGTAAATAGGGAAAGGCACTGACTTAGAATCATTCGCATGATAAGAGGGATACTCTCTTTACAAATGCAGATGTAGCTCTTCAGTACTCTCTCCCTCTCCTCCACCCACCATTGGCTGGAAGGAAAACACAAAGGAAAGCATGTGAACTTGAATCAAAAGCAAACCCAAGAGCAAAGGGGAGAGGATGCTTCCCTCAATGCCACGAGTGTACTTCCAAGTGGCTTCACTCAACATTTACCCCTCATCATGAAGCCATGTGTTAATAATGTGCAGATGAAACAAATGATCTTGTCTGTCTCTCTATGGGGATAAATGGCTAACTTGATTGATCAGGAAGAGAGTTACATACACACACACACACACACACAATCCCCCAAAAGCTGGAAATGCTAATAATGTTAATTTTGTTAAGGTTGCTGATGTGGATACTAATAACAGGGAAGTGGCTAAGGTTGGTTTATTGGTAAGATATGTTAATGTTGTTGTTAGTGTTAGTGTTACAAATGCTGTTCAGGTCATGAATTATGTTAATGTTACTAACATGACTAATGGATCGGGAGCACAATGAGTATAAGATAAAGGCAAATTGTGTGCTGAAGAAACACCTTAGGGCAGAGGGGCCATTGGAAGTCAGAAGGTGGAAACATTAGAGCTCTTCAAAGACTATGATTTTCTGCAGGCATACTATAAATCTATACTGGAAGACTTTGACCCCCTCAATGATTCGTGGTGAGGCTCTGATACAAAAGACAAAACCTAGGATCTTTGGACTGGAATTATGTGGAGCAGGAATTTCGAGAGGAACTGCTTCATTTTCTAAACGATCAAATCCTGCAGCGATCATACCACCAGGAATTAGAGAAATTGATATCTGTCTTAGAACCGTGAGATCGTACCAACAATTTTGGGGTCTCTGAAAGTACCTACAGAGGATGCATCCAATTGCAGGATTATGACTTGATCCCTCTCTTCCGTGGGGAGATGAGGACCGTGACTATTTCATTCCTCACAACAACCATCCCCCCCAAGGCAGATGCTGCTGTGTGGTTATCAAGATATTGTCCTGTCCTTCTTGAGCCTCAAAAGAAATTAAGTGAAAGAGAGATTTGGACAGGAGAGTCTTGGGCAGTAGTCACCCTTGACAAAAGCCATGGCCACATTGCCCATCTGCCCAAATACTTCTTCCTGGGAGGGGACAGACAGGCAATCCATTTTAGGGGACAGCTGCCTGTGTGCTTCCAAATGCGAGGAAAGAGGGCTCTATTTATTTCAATAAGTGAGAAATGGTTGATAAGGGAAGGCCACAATGGAGATTATTTCCTTTTAATCTTGCTTTACAGCATGTCAGGGATGCCATCAAAAGGACTCTTGGGGCATTGGGCCATATAAAAGAATATAACATCTTAAAGACCCTCACATGTTGGGAACAGATGAAGAAGGAAGTTAGGAGGGCTTGTATTGCCGTAGTTAGAGCACAAGATAACAGGGAACGCCAAGAACATCACTGTGCCGTATATACATTTCTCAAATTGTATAGAAAAATGTATACTAACTCTTGCATTAACAAGGAGTAACTGTAAAGAACCTCTGAGTATTTCTAATTAAACCATCGGAAGAAAACAGAGATTATGAATGGAGAGATGTAGGACTAAGGGGCATATCGTGGAACATCATGAATGGATGTGGAAGAGAACTGCAACATCAAATTTGAGAGATTTTGAAGGACTTTGGGCAAATCCAAAAGATGACATGAAGCGCAAAATGAAGGACATGCTAAAAGTTATGGAAACCATGTATGATGAGTTGTACACTGACAAAGGAATGAACAAGGGAATAGTCCATCACTTCCTAGCAAATATTGACACTACTGGATGTTCTGGTTTGAATGAAGAAGAGAAAGCTACTCACATTGCACCGATTACAGTAAATGAAATTGAGGCGGTTTTGAAGGAAGTATAACCAAGTCAGCTCCATGGCTGGATGGACTCAGCTACTCTTTTCCCAAGACCTATAAGGACCAATTGATTAATCCAATTCTGAGGACTTTTAACTAAGTCTTGAAGAAACTTTAGTGGATTCAATATATCAGGGTAACAACTTTTTTTAAAATAAAGAAGGGAACCCCACTTTGGCTTCAAAATGGTGCCTGATAACATTGATGAATAAAGTTTATTGATACTCGCTAAGATCTTAAATGCAAGTTTAGCACAGATCATGGGGAAATTTATTAGGGGAAAGATGAGTGCAGTTCCTGGATAGAGATTGCCAACTCTCTCACTCTTCTAAGATAAATGTTTGAAAGACTGAAAAAGGAAACTTGGAAAGGACACTTGTTACTTGTAGATCAACCCAAGGCCTTTTACAGGGTCTCTCATAGCCTCAGAGGCACGATACCTCTAAATACCAGTTGCATGGCAGCAACAGCAAGAGAGAGGGTGTGCCCTCACCTCTTGTCTGTGGGCTTCGCAGAGGCATCTGGTAGGCCACTATGTGAAATGGGATGCTGGACTAGATAGGCCTTGGGCCTGATCCAGCAGGGCTGTTATTATGTTCTTATACCTATCTATGGAACCAGTAAAGTGGCTTGGGCTGCTGGAGGCATTCATTTGGAATATACAAGTCTTTTACAGGATAGCTATCATTATGGTGCAGGGGGACTCCCATCCCCATACAACAAGGGGATTCCAATCCCCATATGATCGGGACTGAGACAGGGATGTCCCCTCAGCTCTATCTTGTACATATTGGCCTTAAATGCCCTTCTTTGAAAGATCAGCTCTAGCGTGATCCTGAATGGTATCAAAATAGAAATGAGGATACCGGAAGCTAGGAGAGTGGATGAAAATGGAAAGGATGAAGACAAAGACTGTATGATTATGGGACAAACAATCAGTCTCTTGCTGCCTTCTTGCTGAAAACTGGCTGCTTCCTCTCAAATCCATAACCTGCTGTTGATGCTTCTCTCGCCTATGTTCTCTGGGAGACAATGGCCGCTCAACCTCCTGCTCAGATTCCAACTCTTCCCTCCAAAGGCCACTCTGCCCTGTGGGCTCCTCCTGTGGCAACCGCTCACCTTGGCCCGTCTCACATGCCTCCCCACTCAGATTATCAAACTGACTCTCCTCAGATGTCTCCCTGCTTCCCAGTAAGTCCACTACCCCCACTTCTTCTTCAGAGTCTTCAGTGGGGGCATAACATCGGTGGAGAATGACAAGGAGAATGGATGATCAAATACTACATGAACGAATATAGAAAGGCTTCAGGTGCCCTTATCAAGCCATGGAAATGTAAAAGACTGTTATTCCATCACACATTGGCAGAAATAGAGATGACCCCGCTCCAGTCTTGGAGATGAAACACTGGAGAGGAAGAAAGAGGTAAAAATGGGGGTGTGTGTGTGTTCATTTTTCTTTGGAATTGGGAGGAAGGATGGGCTAGACTGGGAGAAAAAGGCTTTGATCAAAGGCTTTTTGGAACCTCTGAAACATCATGAATGGAAAAAGAAAGGACACCAGATTATCTGTAACCACAGACAAGCCCCTATTCCAGCCTCCCAAGATAGGAGAATCTCCTTTCATCTGTGGGAACTCAGGGGGGGTGCTTACCACTGTGAGTGTGATACAGTGGAGGGGTTTCCATGGATATCAGCAGAACAAAATACATGTCTTTGACCGCCCTCCACTGGCAATGATAAAATACGTGGTCAGCATCCTATGGAGGGCAGTTGCAGGAATGTACGACTGGCCAGAGCTTGCCACCCAGCAGCAGGAGGACATGATATGTTCTAGATGGGTTCAGAGTGATCTGATCAAGGCACCTCGAAAGAGGTGAGGGGATGGGGGACGGTGAACATTCCCTGGACAACAATAAAACCAATACATCTTTTTGTGTTAAGAACTCTGATTTATCAGAGACACAGAACGGACTGGGGAAAGGACCACTGTGCAGACATCAGTGTGGTCCATATACTGAAAAATGCATGAACTAGCATACTATGAAAGGGAGTAGATGCCCCTCCCCCACCCTCCACTGCAGATGACTTAACTGGTAGAAGTGGAAAGAAGGATTGTTACCACCTCCTATCACTTAGTGGTGTTTCCTCTTCACAAGCCTCACAACCCCTGGGGATACAGGCCTCAGAAGGATAGGGAGGGGTTTTTAAGCACCCTGTTCCTCCTCCATCTGCCAGGAAGAGGGATTGTCTTGATCCTTCCTGGGAGCCCATGCAGGCAGCCACCCTCCATGTCCACTGGCCTCCTCATCACTGGCTTCAAGCCCATTATATATGTTCACAGGGTCAGCCGCCACCCCTCTTAATCCCTCCCCTGCCTTCCCTTCCCACCCTCCTGCATTCTGCCTGTTCGCCCTTAAAGGGGCCACCCTACAGGACTCCGTTTCCTCTCCCTGCATCATCCCCCCAGGGTCTCTGCAGCGGGGAGGGGCATTAGCCAGGCTATGGCTTGTCGGGCCATTCTGGCCCAGTCACGGGCAGCCATCCTTCTGGCTTCCTTGCATGCCCCCATCTCCCAATATGGTTGCTGTCGGCTTCGTGAGCAGCCAGGCAATCCCCGGCCGTTGATCTGCTCGCTGTCTGGTCGGATGAGTGCCCTGCCTCACTGGGCATTGGGGGAGAGTCCCGACACACTTGAAATAATTCGTGTAGTATTTTGGATTCAAGTAACCACCATATTAACTCTGTTGTGCTTCTGTTGACATTTGTTGTGTCTTCCTCACCAATGTGGTATTATCTTGAAACATAGTATAGTGCTTTATAGAAATTCATAGAAGTTCATAGATCTTTATTGTAATGCATTGCATATCGTGTGGTCTATAATACACATTTCATGTGACATTATACAATAGGGAAGGGAGGGAAGAGGGAAAATTTGGAATATGATTGAGAATATAACTTGTGCTATATTTCCATTAGGTTTTGTATCTGTTGTATCTGTATCTGATGTATCCATTCTATGTAACTTTTTGTACATGGCGTACCTGTGTAAATTATATATGAGTACTTTATAGAATGTTGGATTCTACATAAAATCACTATGAAAATCATCCCAAATATCAGTCTGGCCATTGCATTCTGCACCATCTGAAGCACTGTGGTGCTAAAGTGTTTGCCCCTCTCAAAGACTTAAGAAGTTGGCCCATCATGGTCTAGATGTTTCCAGCAAGTGAACTAGTCTCACATATTTCAGAGAAAAGAAAAGCAACTAAGGTTCACTGGCCAATTGGACCGGGAGAAAATCCCTCTCTAGACCCCAATATGAACATCAGTATAATTCCCTTTCTCTTCTTTTTGGCCTATTCCTCTCATTTACCTACCATCATAATCATCAGCTTCTTGAGTATCTTAGCCTAGCTAGTGCTCCTCTGATCAGTTCAGTCAGAGTTAAAGTTAATGAAAGGCAATTAGTATGTGAAAACCCTATCAAACATTTCAGGGCATTTTATTAGTACTATTAGTCAGAGGTTTTACGTGTCATGGGATTTTGCTTTTTTCTTAATTAGACCTTTATGAGAAAATATCAAATTTGATGATCCATTAAGTAATTTATTATAAAATAAAGAGACCGTGGACCAAACCTTGCTCTAGTGCCCAAGCAACTCATAATAATACAGAAACTGACAGTTGATGCATCCTTTTACACCAGTTCTGAATTTAGTTCCTCATATTAGCAATGATTTTAGTTTATTCATTAACGTAGAAAAGCCAGAATCTTTTCAGTGACTTGCAGGTGCACTGTTGAGCTTTTAAAAAGTGAAGAAATACTGGAACAGATAATCTGCACCCTGTTTTCATAACATTTTTTCTCTGGGAGTATCTATTTTTATGTATTTACAAGAGAGTGCTGAATGGAAGGGGAGCAGGCATAGCTCAGTGTCACAGCATCTGCCTTTTCTGCAGGAAGTCTCAGGTTCCATCCTGGGCATGCCCAGGTAGATTTGGAGAAGATCCTTCTCAGTGCTTTGTTTCCTACTGCATAAGCAGGAGGGTGCAGCCCATGAAATCCCCTTACTCCAAACAGAGAGATAGAAAAGTAAATGAGAATAAATAGAAAAAGAAAGAGGGAGAGAGGAAAAATAACAAGGGAAGGAAGGAAGGAAGGAAGGAAGGAAGGACATGAGAAAGAGAAGCAGTAAGAAAATTTGAAGGTAATCCTTCATAGTGGCTGGGGATGATTGGAGTTATAGTCTAACAACATCTGGGAATCCAAGGTTGGGAACCACTGTACTGTAACTAAGCGTAACTATGTGCAACCACAACAATGTTTATTGTTTATCTCAAGTCTCCATTTCGCTTCCTTCCCTCTGTTGTGCCAATCACACCTAACATGAAACCGGAGGTCACCAGACTCTTGTTTAATTCTTCTAACCATGAACTGCAACACAGACGTTCATCCAACTGTGGTCCGGCCACCTCTGTTATCAGGCAGGGGAGCCCCTCCCTCTTCCTGGTCTGCCAAGGCCGGGTCCTTGCAAGCTCCATAGCACTCACGTCACCAGACTGTGGGCAAGGTGTTGGAACATCACAAGAGCAGCCTCCATTGGCCACAGTCTTCAAGGGAGTGTGCTGAGCATGATCATGCCTTTTCAGAATGGTCCACTCGCCTTCGGGTGGACCCCTTTAAATTTGAACCCCTTTAAATGCCATGCAAGCCCTTCATCTGACGAGTGCACTGCTGCTCTGATATGAGCCCCCCCAAAAAAACCTGTCTCACACAAGCACAATTTCTGGGGTGGGGGGGATCATTTTAGGGGACACTATTTTCCTGTTACTCAGGAAGGGAAGGGAACATGATGACTTTCGAGGAGGGGATATGTATATGAGGGAGGCTGAAGGATCCTGGGGTCTGGCCCACTGTGACCAAGGATGCTCTTGCAAGGGTTCACCCCATCAAAGCATTCCATTGAGACCAAGCCACATTCCTGCCCCCATGGTGGCCTGCTGCCAGTGGACTAGCACTCTCATGAGAGGGCCAGTCTATTGGGGAAGACCTTAGGATCATCTACACTGGAGAGCTGGTCCGGAGAGGAGAGCTGGTCTTGGAGAGGAGAGCTGGTCTTGTGGTAGCAAGCATGACTTGTCCCCATAGCTAAGCAGGGTCTGCCCTGGTTGCATCTGAATGGGAGACTTGATGTGTGAGCACTGTAAGATATTCCCCTCAGGGGATGAAGCCACTCTGGGAAGAGCAGAAGGTTTCATGTTCCCTCCCTGGCTTCTCCAAGATAGGGCTCAGAGAGATTCCTGCCTGCAACCTTGGAGAAGCCGCTGCCAGTCTGTGAAGACAATACTGAGCTAGACAGACCAATGGTCTGACTCAGTATATGGCAGTTTCCTATGTTCCTATGTTCCTACACTTTGGTCATCCATTGGACTTTGCACTCATGGGTTGAGCTAACCCCACAAAGGGGACTCCACTTGAATGGGGCCCCTACGATGGTTAATGATAGAACTTTTGCACAGCTACCCACTTTTCTCCAGGGAAGCCTTTGATGCACCCAAAGGAGATTTTGACACTCCATGCATCTGGGCATAGCCAGGTGTGCAGACTGGGGAAACACAGGGAGCGAGGATGGATCTTTACTCTCATTCAAAACTCCTGGGTTTGGATCGGCGTTGCGCCATATGCAGATCTGCTGCCATGGGGAATCGCAGGAGAGGGGAACCCCGATTTTCAGTGACCCCCGGAGAGTAGGGCTGCTGTTCCAGGCAAAGGTGGGCATGTTCAAATGGGTGGATGGGCTGGCTGAAGGCATGCTTTGACAACCTTTTGGCAGCGGTCACCAAGACAGGGAGAGCTGTTGCCAGGGTACCCATCCCCATGGCTTGCTTATATAGAGCAAACTGTCTGGGTGGCATCTGCTGACAGACCCCCATGGCCCGACACTCTCGTGAGAGAGCAGTCTGGGGGAGAAGGGGATGTCATATAGCACATTATCTGAGATTCTGCCAGACACCCCCTATCCTCACAGACAGTTCTTCTCATGAGTTAGAACATAAGAACAGCCCTGCTGGATCAGGCCCAGGGCCCATCTAGTCCAGCATCCTGTTTCACACAGTGGCCCATCAGATGCCTCTGCAAAGCCCACAGGCAAGAGGTGAGGGTATGCCCTCTCTCCTGCTGTTACTCTCCTGCAACTGGTACTCAGAGGCATCCTGCCTTTGAGACTGGAGGTGGCCCACAGCCCTCCGACTAGTAGCTGTTGATAGACCTCTCCTCCATGAAGTTATCCAAACCCTTCTTAAAGCCATCCAGGTTGTTGGCTGTCATCACATCTTGTGGCAGTGGACTCCACAAGTTGATTTATGATATGTGTTATATGCACTCATGAATTATACCTCAAACATAGGATTTAGGTGCTTCTTTCAACCCCACCCAATTTACTGAAAATACTTGGCTGTGGTGGACCTCTAACAAGATATTAGATTTTCACATTCTCTACCAATGAATAATACATTGGGAAGCAAAGGCAACCATTAGCTCTCTTCTAATCAGTATCATGTAGCATTTTACCAATTAACCACTTCTCCCAGACACTTACCATATGAAGTGGCTCTAGACAGAACTCCCACCAGGGTGGACTGGGCCATCTGCATTTAGAAAATTGCCTATACATTTATTAAAGTGAAATTCACCCATTAATTAGTCCTGTCAGTCTTCTCCCTAGGGGTTCTCATTAGCACATTGAACTAATTATTACTACCACAGGCATAAGGGTGTGGAATTGAGGGAGGGGGGAGGGATTTTTTTTTTTTAATGTACATAAGAAAATATTTTCTTCGCTTTGCCAGCTTTCCATTGCTGGCATATAGACCAAACAGTGCTACAGGAAGGAGTGTTTTAGGCCCCCTTCATTTGTTCAACTTCTGAATAATGGGTTTTCTTGCATTTTGTTGTCCCTTTCACAACTGTGATACACAATCCCTGCTTAGCAAAGGGGACAATTCATGCTTGTTACTGCAAGACTGACTCACCCCTGAGAGATGCAACTGCTGCATTTTGCACTAACTGAAGCTTCCAGATTATATTGTCATCATCTTTATTTGTTAGCCACCCCATAATAAATTGTTCTGTGGGCGGCTCACAACACAGCATTAAAACATCGAGTAAGGTACAGTAAAGTGTGCTGTCAAGTCAGTTTCAACTCCTGGTGACCACAGAGCCCTGTGGTTTTCTTTGGTAGAATACAGGAGGGGTTTACTATTGTGTCCTCCCGCACAGTATGAGATGATGCCTTTTGGCATCTTCCTATATCGCTGCTGCCTGATAGAGGTGTTTCCCATAATCTGGGAAACATACCAGTGGGGATTCAAACTGGCAACCTCTGGCTTGATAATCAAGTCATAAAACACATGAAATCACAAAACAGCAAATATTATATATATATAGCTGACCCAGCACAGAGCATCTGTGAGATGGTACACTCCCACCTTCAGGCCCTCCTGCCCCCCCGCCCCCCTTCTGCCCCAGTCTCCAATGGGCGGTGGGGCTTTGTCTGCCGCTCATTCCCCTCCTGCCCCCCAGTCTCTTTTGCCCTCCCCTGCCCCACCTCCTGCCCCAATCTCTCCTGCCAGAGCATGAGAAACTATGGCCAAGCTATCTCTATCCAGGTATGGTCACAGTTGGCATATCAGCCAAAGCTGATATAAGGCGCTCTGAGCCACGGAGACCACTTGAGCCACTAGTGACAGGGCTGGGTTGATGAGCATTCCCAGACTGCGAACCTGGTCCTTCAGGGGGAGTGCTACCCCATCTAGGACAGGCCGAACACCATTCACCTGGGCAGAGGAACCACCAGCCAACAGCTTATTTGGCCTCATCCAGTCCATTACTGCATCCAGGTACTGATTCAGGACAATCACTGCCTCACCTGCGTCTGATGAAAAAGAGAGAAACAGCTGAGCGTCATCCCACATACCGATGACACTTCAAACCAAATCTCCAGATAACCTCCTTTAGGCAGGGAGAGCCACTCCGCGGTGCTGGTCGACTTTGCTCCCAAACCCTTTGTGAGCTAAACTACTTTCCCTTTATCTGATGTCAGATGCAGGGGGTGTGGCTAACAGATGCAGGGTGCGGGGCTAGGGGCCACCGCGGCAGGCTGAAACCGGGCCACCGCTGGCCTCCCTCCGCACCTGCTTGATACCTCAGAAGGAAGTGATCTGACCATGACAAGGACACAGATGACACATCCTCCAATTTCAAATCCTCCTCCTCCTGCCCAGTCAAAAAAACCCAATCCAGAGTGTGCCCCAATTCATGTGTTGGCCCAACAACATGTTGGGAGAGCCCCATGGAAGGCATGGTGGCCATGAAACCCTGAGCCACCCCAGACAAGGCAGCCTCAGCATGGACGTTGAAGTCACCCAAATTAAACAATCATTCTGGGAGTCCTCCACACCAAATCCAACACCACCTCTGTGAGTTCAGGCAAGATGATGGCTGGGCAGTGGGGTTGACAGTACACCAACAATATCCGCACTCTGTCCCAAGAACCGAATACCAGGTACAAACACTCTGAGCTGGCACTCACTTGGACAGGGGGCCTAGAGAGGAAAATGTAGCTTTTTAAAAATACCGCAACTCCCGCTCCCCGGCCCTCCAGCCTGTGCTTGCTGCACTCAGTACCCAAGTAGACACAGCTGGATATTTATTTTATTTTATTTTATTTTATTTTATTTTATTTTATTTTATTTTATTTTATTTTATACATGTATATACTGTGCAAAACGCAAGTTCTCTGCACGGTTTACAGGACAATAAAAACAGCCAATAAAAGATTAAAACATTTCAATAATTAAAATTAAAAAGTTAACACTATTAAAACACAATTAAAACACTATCTAATTAAAAGCCTAAAAGAACAAATGCGTCTTGACTGCCCTTTTAAAAGTTGTAAGAGATGAGGAGGCTCTTATTTCAGCAGGAAGTGTGTTCAAAAGCCATGGGGCATCAATGGAGAGCCAGTCCCTAAGTAGCCACTGTAGAACTGGTGGCAACTGCAGACGAACCTCTCCAGATGATCTCAATGGGTGGTGTGGTTCACAGTGAAGAAGACGTTCTCTTAAATACCCAGGGCCTAAGCTGTTTAGGGCTTTATAGGTTATAACCAAAACTTTGTACTCTGCCCGTAAACTTACCGGTAGCCAGTGTAGATGTTTTAAGATAGGAGTGATATGGTCTCTCTGAGATGACCCAGAGACCAACCTGGCCGCCACATTCTGGACTAACTGCAGTTTCTGGACTACGTACAAAAGCAGCCCCACATAGATGAGATTAATCTCTCCCAGATCCCCCACCCAGGTTTCCATAATACACACCAGGTCAGCCCCTTCCTCCAGAATAGAATTTCTATCATCTCCAGAATCCACAAACAGCTGATTGGGGAAGGGAAGCCGCTGGGGGCCGGCGGGCCTCATTCTTGGCATTGGCCCCGCCCCCTTGCATATGACATCAGATGCAGGGATGGGGCCAATACCCGGGAGAAGGTCCATTCAGACCCTCTCCCATCTCTCCCCAGCCAGCGTTCCAGGGACTGCTGAGTCAGCACTCTGGGCCCTCCTGGGAGCTGCAGCTCTGCCACCAACAGAGGCGTGCAGCAAGGTGGCCCCCAAAGAGATGAATCATCAGAAAAACAGGTAGGCAGCTGCTGGAACTTACCACAAGCTCTTCTCACTGTCTTCCCAGGCAGGGTGACACAAGGTATGTGATAAATGCCCTTCCTCTCTCTTCTTCCCCCTGCTGAAGCGGGAGTTACAGAACCCAGGGCAGCATGCTCTCTTTTATACCGACAGCCCAGGAAATGATGCAGGTACAAAGTCATCATTTACAAAGACAGTGTAAATGCCTTTGTAAATGTTGATGTAGAGCTGTCTTTGCTTATGTACAAAAGCAGCTCTGCAAGTTGGAGATGGAGTTCCAGTGCATCGACCTTTTGCACCAACTATCCTAATGACCACTAGGGGCATTGGGAGCAGAGGTAGCTAGTGCCGGTCTCCTTACCTGTCATAGGAACATAGGAAGCTGCCATATACTGAGTCAGACCATTGGTCCATCTAGCTCAATATTGTCTTCACAGACTGGCACCGGCTTCTCCAAGGTTGCAGGCAGGAAACTCTCTCAGCCCTATCTTGGAGATGCTGCCAGGGAGGGAACTTGGAACCTTCTGCATGCAAACATGCAGATGCTCTTCCCAGAGCAGCTTCATCCCCTAAGAATATCTTACAGTGCTCACACACCACCTGTCCCTGCTTCCCTCTACTCTATGACCCCTGCTTTGACTCCTCAGGTACTTCCTGTAGTGAGTCAGTCCTCTTCCTTTCCTCCAAAAGAGAAGATGGAAACATATCTCTCTCCCTACCTATTCATTATTATTATAATTATTATTATTATTATTATTATTATTATTATTACATTTATATCCCACTCTTCCTCCAAGGAGCCCAGAGCGGTGTACTACATACTTGAGTTTCTCTTTCACAACAACCCTGTGAAGTAGGTTAGGCTGAGAGAGAAGTGACTGGCCCACAGTCACCCAGCTAGTACCATGGCTGAATGGGGATTTGAAGTCGGGTCTCCCCGGTCCTAGTCCAGCTAGATCTTTCCTGTCCCATTTGTACTTCAAAAATAAACCTATTTAGTTTAGACTCTACAGTGATCTCCATGCGTGTTCCTTAAATAGCTGCAACAACTAAACTCTGCACTCTGTAACTGGAGTGGTAGCTTCCTTGGTGCTTTGCTAAATAATCACAAACCCCAACACTACATAAAGTGCATTACAGTACCCAAGCATGGAGGTTACCAGTACATCCACCACTGTGGTGAGGTGTTGCTTCTCTTGCAGAAATGGATGCAGGTGGTGTATCAGCTGAAGCTGAGCAAAGGCACTCCTGGTCATTGCCCCAATCTGAGCAACTGAAGAGAGACTTGGATCCAGAAATACTCCCAGACTGCGTACTTGTTCATTCTGGAGAAGTGTAACCCCAGACAGAACAAGCAGCTTTCCATCCCATCCAACCCACCAACAAGCACCTCCAGGGGCATAGCTAGGGGAGAGAGGGCCCTTGTTCATCCCTCTCCCTGGTGGCCCCTCCGAGTGAGAGAGATCATGAAGAAAACAGGGAGGGGTGGAGCTGGGGGGCCCTTAGGAGCTTGCGTGTCCGGGTTCTTTGAACTTATTTGCTCAATTATAGCTACATCCCTGAGCACCTCTGTTGTGGTTGTGTTTGTATTCAGCTCTATTATCTCTCAACTAATCCCGTATTAGCAGCGGTCCCTGCTGGGACACTGGAATTCCAGTCTGCTCCTGAGTGAGCTGATGCTAAGCTATGCCGGCTCTTCTCTTTCTTCTTTCTCTCCTTGTCTAAGATCCCCCCAAACCCTGGAGGTAGCACTGCCCATGTTACTGATTTCAGTGTTGTATTAATTCCTGTGTGAATCTGTTTGACTCTGATCTGTGTATACACTTTGTTCTGTCCTTAGTTCCCCAAACTTCAGGAGATTTATGTGCAAGTTATCCCACAGTATTCTCACAACAACCTTGTGAGGGAGGTTAGGTAATGAGCAAGTGATCACCCAGAGGTTCAGAGTAAGCAGATTCCAATCAGAGCAGATCTATAAATGAGCAACCATGTGCTCTGCAGGCGTGCCACCTGTCAGGGGAGCCACCATTCTCATCCACCCCTGCCCTCCATGGCAGCTCATTGCCACCACCGCCTGCCCCTCCCTAGCTGCCACTGGCCTCTGATGTGGCTCTGTTGCTGCCACCAGCCTCCTATTATACCACCGTGACACAGTAGAATGATGGTGATGCCGTTATACCACATTGCAGTGGTGGAGGTGAGCCCAGCAGCAGTGGTGGAGGAGGTGAGTGGGGGGCCATTTTGAGTGGTGGGTGAGTGGCGGCAGGCCACCAAAAAATCAAGACACAGGCTGCTGACATTGCTACTCAATTGATGTTGATGATGATGATGATGATGATGATGATGATGATGATGTATTCAATTTCTATACCGCCCTTCCAAAAATGGCTCAGGGCGGTCTACACAGAGAAATAATACATAAATAAGATGGATCCCTGTCCCCAAAGGACTCACAATCTAAAAAGAAACATAAGATAGACACCAGCAACAGTCACTGGAGGTACTGTGCTGGGGGTGGATAGGGCCAGTTACTCTCCCCCTGCTAAATAAAGAGAATTACCACGTTAAAAGGTGCCTCTCTGCCAAGTTAGCAGGGGTTGGAAGTGATTCCAATCAACTTGAGCCATCCAGACTGCTGTAGGATAAATAGTACCCTGGAGTGCCATCTGCATGCACATACCCAATGCACATACTCACCCACCAACCTAAATGGTTAGTTTATCCATTTTGCCAGGTTGTGCTGCTTGTGCAGGATTGCAAAACCTAGTG
Organism: Hemicordylus capensis; assembly: GCF_027244095.1. Lineage (NCBI taxonomy): Eukaryota > Metazoa > Chordata > Lepidosauria > Squamata > Cordylidae > Hemicordylus > Hemicordylus capensis. The sequence continues at coordinate 38,188,510 of NC_069659.1, read as the reverse complement.
GTGTAACAGGGCCCCACCCCGTTCCCAGGATTCCCCATCACTGCCCATGAAGAGGGCCCAAAGCTACTGTCAGTAATTTACTGCTTTGCTGCCGCTGCTCTCCTGCTCCAGTTCTGGGATCTGGCTGAATTATCGCAGGCCGTACACTTAACAAACACCTGGCCACCGAGCTAACCCTTCAAGCAGGTGCCCTCGGCAACTGCTCAGCTCGCCCACCCCAAAGGTTTGCCATCGATCCACCACACCAAGTGGCCTCAGTTTATACTTAGGAAGTATGCCTAGGATGCAGAGGTGTAGCTATAATTGAACGTGGTGGAGGGATGCCCCTTGGGCCCCTGAGGGAGAGCAACACATTGCTCTTCACTCTGAGCAACACATTGCTCTTCACTCTCCCCTACTGCCTGCTTACTGGGCAAAGAGCCCCGCTTTTAACGTAGTGATTCTCTTTATTTCGTAGGAGGAGAGCAACTGGCCCTATCCACCCCCAGCACAGTACTCATCCAGTGACTGTTGCTGGTGTCTATCTTATGTTTCTTTTTAGATTGCGAGCCCTTTGGGGACAGGGAGCCATCTTACTAATTAATTAATTCTCTATGTAAACTGCTTCGGAGACTTTTGTTGAAAAGTGGTATATAAATATTTGTTGTTGACTGAAGAAGGACGTTGAGGAGCAGGGGTTCATCTTCACGTGTTGTCTCTGGGCCCACCCCAACCCTGCTAGGATATATTTGGCTCATATATTTAGACAGGAATAACAAATGTCTGTTACATTTTATAGCAAACTCTTCTCTCTCTCTCTCTCTCTCTCTCTCTCTCTCTCTCTCTCATTTCTATTATGAGAAATGTCCAGGATCAGCTAATAGCTACCTTGGGTACCAGATGATATTATGTTAATGAAGAGTGGGATAAATGCTGTGGCAAATTTGCATATAATGATCACAGCCATAGCCTTTCCTGAAGTGCACATCCCAGTGTGGCTGCCCCCAAATAAGAGACCTTTTCCACACCAGCCATAAAACCAGGGAAAGAGTCTGTTAGAGAGACAAAGCGGATTTTCTAATTTCTGTCCTACATTTAACGGCGCTTCTGTTGAGGCTCTGAAGGCATCAAGTAATTACAAGCCTAAGAGTGGTTACGCAAATGAGGTGCTGTGATGTGGCTGTTGCAGAAACGGAGCTTCGGCTTGTAATGAGCCTACCTGGTAAAATCAGGTTGTCTCTAGTTGGAGAAAAAGTGCAGAACTGGACTGAGGCACTGGAACACCTCACTGAGAGGGCTTGGCTTTGTGCTCTCTGCCTCAAATTGCTGCTGCTGATGCAAACTCTGTATATGATTCAAAAAGGAGACTGGTGCAAAGGAACTTTACACAACACTGTGCAACTTTGACAGTGATCTCACAAAATGGCGGCAGTTCTAGGTTTCTGTACCTTAGTTAGCCGGTGTTCTCCAGAACTGTTTCCCTAAACTAAAACCACCCTTCACTGAACATTTTGGTTCCTGCTATCAATCCCACAAAAGCATATCTAGTAGTAGTTATATATTGCTTTTTGGAAAAACAAAAAACAGTTCACAAGGTGGTGTACATTGCAAAAAGAACAGAAATGAGGAAATGGCTCCCTATCCCAAAGAGGTTCACACTCTGAAAAGAAACACAGGAGAGATTTCAGCAACAGCCACTGGGAGGGACATTATGCCAGACTGAATAGGGACAGTTGCTCTCTCCTTGCTAAATATATAAGAGCCAACACTAATGGCGCAGCGGGGAAATTACTTGCCTAGAGAGCAAGAGGTTGCTGGTTCAAATCCCCGATGGAAACACCTATATCGGGCAGCAGTGATATAGGAAGATGCTAAAAGGCATCATCTCATACTGTTAGAGGCGTATCTAGGGAAAATAGTGCCTAGGGCTAAAACTAAACAGAAGTGCCTGTCTAATTCTCTACTATGCATTGTAGCATCACTATTACATAAGTTTCAAAATTAAATGGAGAATTGGACTTTCCCCAGATACTCTGGAAAATAATTAAAGGATATGCAGAGTAAACTTCACATTTAACTCGCTTATCACAAGAAGCAAAGCAAGAGCAAATGAATACAATCCTAGCTCATAAGCTTCAGCTCAGTATTCACAAGCCCTGATTCTCTGTACATAGTGTCAATCTGAATATGTGTACAGTGTCTTATATTATATTAAGTTTTTAATTTTTTTAACTTGTAGCCCCTTCAGGGGGCTTCCTAAAGGCTGTTGGGGGGGGGGTGTCTGCAAACGTTCCCCCTCCCCCCTCTGGCCTCTAGGGCCTCACAGGGACCATTTGAGCATGTGTGGTGGCCATTTTTAAAAATAATCTTTTTTTAAAAAAAAGGCCGCTGAAAACAAAATGGCCACCGGGCATGCTCAAATGGCCTCTGCAAGGCCTGGCATGACCTAGGGCCTCACAGAGGCCATTTGACCATGTGCGGTGGCCATTTTGTTTTCGGCAGCCTTTTAAAAAAAATTAATTAATTTTACAAAATGGCGCCCCCCTTCAAGTGGCGCCCAGGGCACGTGCCCTGCCTGCACGGCCCTAGATATGCCCCTGCATACTGTACAGAAGATGGCAATGGTAAACACAGTAGATGGCAATGGTAAACCCCTCCTGTATTCTACCAAAGACAACCACAGGGCTCTGTGATTGCCAGGAGTCAACATCAACTCGAGTGCACAACATTACCTTTACCACTTGAAAAGATGCCTCTCAGCCCAGTTAGCAGATGTGCTTTCCACAGCTTTTCCCCAACTCAGCTTGGTTTTCTTTCTCCCACTTTCTATCCCTTCTCTTCAATCTCAGATATGAACAGTGTGAAAACCACCCCCCCACCCCCCCGCCCAGGAGCAGACAGGCTCCACTGATTAAAGGGAACATCCTGAGTGGGCTGGAATGGGGCTCTCCCAGAGAGCAAGAAGCTCTTCAAAGTCTTGTCCAAACTGATGGAATGGATGAAGTTTTCTTAGAAGCCCCACCCAACACAAAAGTGGGTAGGGTGGTTTTAAAAAGCAAGTTTTGAATTGATTTTTTGGATTGATATTACAGGTGTATAGCCTTCAGTAATAAGTATTTCTAGGGATTCTAATAACAATAAACATATTATTATTATTATTATTATTATTATTATTATTATTATTATTAAATAAAGTAATAAAAACATCAAAAGGATAAAACACAGCTGTATTACTGTTCTCAAAACAGTCAGGAAAAACTGTATCATTGATATGATGATTTAAACAGACCTTGACAATGGATGGATGATGACATCATCTGAACCCCCTGTAAAAAGAGATTAGGCCTGATCACACAACCATTTGGAGGTGGGTTGGTGGGTTAGAGAGCTTCTATCCCCGTGGCAGCACATGATCAGAACCTCTGTACTGGTCAGCAAACCCAGGAAACACACAGTTAAGCCAGATTAGGCATCCATTGTTGAAATCAGGAGCTGCAAGCATGGAAAGTACTCCAAGTCCCAAGTGGCCTTCACAGCATGGTTTGCGATGCAAGCAGACTGGAAAGCCTTGTGATGTCAGCTGCTGCCCTCTGACTGGCCACAAAGGAGCAGGAGGAGGGCCCAGCCCTGCTGAAGCAGTTCCAGCGGCAAGATCATAGAGTTTGTTCTACAGTGTGGCACATCCATGGATGGCAGCCCTGTAGCCACAGCTCTCTATTGTTCTCATGCCTGATAGATGGGTAGAAAAGGTAAGTGGTCCTGCACAGCCATAAAAACAAGGGAGGAGAGCTCTTCTTTCCTTCCACCTTGGTTAAGAGCAGGGTACAAAAACTGGGTTACCCTGCTTTGAGCAACCTGGGCTGGAGGAATTTGTGTGGATTTTCACAATAATGCAAAACTGGATAACACAGCTATTACCTTGATTTTAATGGTTGTGTGAACGGGCCTAGTGAGTAAGGTGTGAAAATCCGAGACTTAACAGCCTGGCCAGAGAATACAGTGTGAGGAGCTATTGCAATCTGAGTTGAATCCTGCAACGTGTCCCTGTGCTCCATTTCATGGCTTCTTTGCATGAAAGTTAGGAATTCATTAATGAAACACTAACATTTCCATAATGTTCCTTGCTTATGTTTGGACAAACATTGTATGATGGCTAGGGTGTACTAGTGACAGTTTTAAAAATGCTGAGAAAAGATTCAAAGGAACTTTCTTCATGAAGGGTTCATCCAGAATTTTAAATTCTGAATTTGAAAAGACTGGGGAGTCAGTAATCCAGGTGGCATGTTTTGAAAGTTACAGCCTCCCAGCTGCATATGTTTAGCTTTATACTGCTGTACAGAATACACCACTGCATTCTAAAGAAAGCATTGACCAAGAATCTCATTTAAATGGCTTTACTCAGATCCCTCTTGGTGGTAGATGCTGGGAGGGGGGAGGACAAATTTGGGGAGAGGGAACCCCCATGCACAAAGACCACGCAGTCACAATGTGGCCAATAAAACAGTCTGCCTCTGTCATTTCCCCTGCTGCCCACAACGTGCCTGTCTTTTTAACATCCACAAATTAATTTTGACTTAGCCAAGCAGGGAACCTACTTTCAACCATCAATTTGAAAATCATGGACGCTTTTATAAAGTCGTTTTCCACCTGCATATGTTATTGAGCATCACAGTGCCTTTATCTTCTATAAAGGATGGGGGCTGGGGTGGGAGAGAGAAAGAAAGAAAGCCAGCATATAAAACTTTGTTAAGCTGTCACTATCAATAGACATTTAAAATAAAAATGATTGACAAAGAAGAAACAAATTGCATCTTCAAATAAGTTTCCTTCAAACTCCTTGTTAAAAGCTATAACCTCTGATGTTAACGAAGTTTAACCCATTCTGACCCTCAGCATGGCCCTTAACCTCCTCTTTCTTCTGCTTCCTGTGGTTGCTGAAGAAAACTGGTCCAGTCACTTGGAAAGCACTCTGTGTTGCACACAAAGGCTCCATCTAGTTGTTAGTCTGTCAGGAGATAGAGAATAGACGGAGAGGTCAGCACCTGTGCCGGGAAGCAGGTGACAGTGGGCTGCATGGACCATTCTGGGGCAAGTTCTAATAGTGTCTCCCCTCCCTCCTCCCCTCCCCTCTAAAAACCCACACTGTAGTTTAGGGTATTCAAGGCAGTGAAGTTCGCATTGGCTTTGTGAATACGGACTTTAAACAAATTAATCTATTGCTGTTCAACTGACTGTAAAATTAGTAGATTTACTGTTGCAAAAAAGGAGAGCATTCACTTCCACTTTAATAAGGTCACGGATGTGTCCTGGGTTGCCAACAAAGCGGCTTTAAAATCTTTGCAGCTGAACCCAGCAACTCGCAAAAGCTATGGAACAATGTCTCAGATGTATGGCAGAAAGGCCCGCACCATACAGTTACCATGTTTAACTAGACATTTAAAACACTTGCTACACTGGCAAAGCTTTCTTTTTGGGGTGTTTTGTTTTGTTTTTTACTTTATTTATTTGCTACCAGGGACACAAGGGGTTTGTTTTAGGATTACTATTCAGTGTAGTGTCTTTTAAAAAGCTGTCTGGGCAGCATTATGGTGGCATGTGTTTCTTTAGATTTTGTTTTTAAAGTTCATATAAAAGATTAAAAAAAAAAAAAGCTTTAGTTTGTTTTGTTGGATATTTGCATCATTGGCATAGAAACCACCAAATCCGATGCAATGAACGACCATTTATTTATTCTAGATTTGTTGTGATGTCTTAAAATGAGATATATTTGTGCATTCACTTTAAAAACTACACACTTGAAACAAATTCATAAGGAAATTGCTGTAGTAAACTACCTGCATGTATAAGCAAAGTTTTGTTTATATAAACATGAAATTGTCCTTTGTGCGATTGGTGTATGTATCAACTACCTTGGGAGTTAGGGAGAAGACTATAGCTGTAAACTGTGCCGTTGAGTCGGTGTCAACTCCTGGCGACCGCAAAGCCCTGTGGTTGTCTTTAGTAGAATAAAGGAGGGGTTTACCATTGCCATCTCAGTACGAGATGATGCCTTTCAGCATCTTCCTATATCACTGCTGCCTGATATAGGTGTTTCCCATAGTCTGGGAAATATACCAGCAGGGATTTGAACCAGCAACCTCTGGCTTGCTAGTCAAGTCATTTCCCCGCTGTGCCACTTTCCTATTTAGGCATTATTTTGTACCTGTGTTTAGGTATCTGTATACATATTGTCCCCTGCTAACTGGGCAAAGAGGCACCTTTTAACATGGTGATTCTCTTTATTGAGCAGGGGGAGAGTAACTGGCCTTATCCACCCCCAGCACAGTACCTCCAGTGACTGTTGCTGGTGTCTATCTTGTGGTGTTTTTTTTAGAATGTGAGCCCTTTGGGGACAGGGAGCCATCTTCATTTATTATTTCTCTGTGTAAACCACCCTGAGCCATTTTTGGAAGGGTGGTATAGAAATTGAATTATTATTATTATTATTATTATTATTATTATTATTATTATTATTATTTTCTGTGATAGGGGTCACAGAAATCACAACCAGCCAGTTACAAAAAGCAGCTTTACTGGGAACAGCCTATATTCTGCAACGATATCTATATCAATTGACAATAAAATTCAGCCATCCCAGGTCCTTGGGAAGGACTCAATGTCTGGATAAAACAAACCGGTCAATAACACCTGTCTGACTGTGTAAACAAGAAATAATAATAATATTCTGTATGGACATATGTTCACTTTAAAAGTAAATCTAGATACAGGCCCCCTGAAATGCAGGATAGAAACATAATGTGTGAATAATTGTACCTGTATACAGTTCTATATCTCTGACTGTATGAGCATTGAACATAATGTGTGAAAAGATAATGTGTACATTATGTATGTGAAATACATAATGTGTACACCAAAGTCCCTGCCCAGCCTTTCTACACTGAGTTATATGCATGAAGCAGTAAGAGGAGAACTGTATACTGTGTGCAGGCTCAGGGGACATTCCCACCTTGCCAAAGTTCTCAGATACAGGAACAGGTGGGGCGAAAGAAGAAAGAGGCTTGGGTGGAGATGAAAGCCACAGGGAAATGCAGCCAGTCTGTCCCTTTATGTGGCCAATTCCCTTGAGCCAGAGGGCATGAGCAATAGCCTGCTTGGGAGAAAAGATTTGCTCATGCACAAGGAAAGGGAATCGGAAAGTGGGCATGGCTGGAAGGCTGCACATAAAAGGCAGAGGAATGAACTGTTGCTCTTGCCAATCAGGGACAGAACCAGAAGCTACAGAGAAAGAACAGGGCGTGAGTCCCTCCTTTCTCTCTTACCTGGTCCAGCCTGTCAGGACTCCTTCTCCCAGTAGAAATGCAGGTACCGAAGGGATGGGGCTGGCCACTACCAGTGTTCCCTCGAACTGGGATTCCCAGATGTTATTGACTACAACTCCCAGAATCCCCAGCTGCCATGCCTTTTGCTTGGGGATTATGGGAGTTATAGTCAACAACATCTGGGAATCCCTGTTCGAGGGAATACTGGCCCCTACCCTAGATCCTACTGGTGTTGTGGATTGCAGGGAGGCAGGCTCAGCACTGGTCCCAGCCCTTAACCATGTCACTGGACTGGAAGTTGAAGAAATGGCAAGGCTAGAATCCGTCGAGGAAGCCCTCTCAGGGTCCTTCTCCCAGGAGAAGGAGTATGAGCTCCAGAGCACTTCAGAGCTCAGTCTGCCTTCAGAGAGTGGTGAGTCAAAAGACAACTGAGGGAACACATGACATACAGGTGAAACTCGGAAAATTAGAATATCGTGCAAAAGTCCATTAATTTCAGTAATGCAAATTAAAAGGTGAAACTGATATATGAGACAGACGCATTACATGCAAAGCGAGATAAGTCAAGCCTTAATTTGTTATAATTGTGATGATCATGGCGTACAGCTCATGAAAACCCCAAATCCACAATCACAGAAAATTAGGATATTACATGGAACCAAGAAGACAAGGATTGAAGAATAGAACAATATCGGACCTCTGAAAAGTATACAGTGTACTGTGCTTGACTGGCCAGCAAACTTGCCTGACCTGACCCCATAGAGAATCTATGGGGCACTGCCAAGAGAAGGATGAGAGACATGAGACCAAACAATGCAGAATTGCTGAAGGCCGCTAATGAAGCATCCTGGTCTTCCATAACACCTCATCAGTGCCACAGGCTGATAGCATCCATGCCACGCCGCATTGAGGCAGTAATTGCTGCAAAAGGGGCCCAAACCAAGTACTGAATACATATGCATGCTTATACTTTTCAGAGGTCCGATATTGTTCTATTCTACAATCCTTGTCTTCTTGGTTCCATGTAGTATTCTAATTTTCTGGGATTGTGGATTTGGGGTTTTCATGAGCTGTATGCCATGATCATCACAATTATAACAAATTAAGGCTTGACTTATCTCGCTTTGCATGTAATGCGTCTGTCTCATATATCAGTTTCACCTTTTAATTTGCATTACTGAAATTAATGGACTTTTGCACGATATTCTAATTTTCCGAGTTTCACCTGTAGGTCGATAAAACCTTGCATGGTGTGGAGAGAGATAAATTTTTCTTCCCCTCGCATTACACTAGAACCAGGAGTCGCCCCATGAAACCGATTGCCAAGAAATTTAGGGCCAACTAAAGGAAGTAGTTTCACACAACACATAATCAGCTTGTGGAATTCTCTGCTGCAGGATGTGGTGACTGCTAGTAGCCTCAATGTCTTGAAGAGGGGTTTAGATAAATTTATGGAGGACAGGTCTAGCAATGGCTACTAGTCTGAGGGCTATAGGCCACCACCAGCCTAAAAGGCAAGATGCCTAGCAACAGTAGGAAAAAGGGCATGCCCTCAGCTCTTGCCTGTGGGCTTCTCAGAGGCATCTGGTGGGCCACTGTGTGAAACAGGATGCTGGACTGGATGGGCCTTGGGCCTGATCCAGCAGAGCTGTTCTTATGTTCTTAACTCCCAGGTACTACAGTTTTGCACTCAGCCTCATGGGCACCTAGGACAAGACAAGACACCTGAGGGCAAAAGTGCCCCAAGGATTAACCATCCACCCTCCATATATCGTTTCTACAGCAGAGTTACTTTATACAGATGGGCTGAAGTGAACCTCAGCTATGCCCATGAAAATCCAGGAACAGGTGCAGAACCCAAGATTCAAAAGACAAATATCTGGCAACCTGGTGTTTAAAGTTTAAATTCCATCACACTAGAACAGAAAATGTGGGCTTACCCATCCAGTCTTTGCTGTATATTTATTGATTATATCAAGCATGCACATATGTACCTGATAGGCTAGTGAAGACTGGAACATCAAGGTAATATATATATATAGGAGGGCAAAGAACAATTTGGGTCTGCTCAGGCAGCAGGTTGTTGCTTCACAGGCTACAATAAAGGACGATCACAACCTTTTATCATGAATTTCTCTCTCTTGTCAGAACAGACAATTGAATGTGCAAGGGTTTTTAAAGTATGGAAATCAGTTCCCTCCATCCCCACTCAGTGACAATGGGGAACTCCACACCTGGGAGAAGTCTCAATTGACTGAAATTCTTGAAGTTGAAGTGCTGCAGAAGGAACCACCTGCAGATAATATCATAGTATTATTGTGGTTCAGCACTAGTGAATAGCCTATCACTAAGGAGAACAGGAATAACCTTTGATAGTATGCAAAGGCTGTGTTTCTCGAAACAGTGGACATATTCTACGAAATACTTTGAAGTATTTGATGTGTTCCAGTCCTCTGTGCATGTACAGTGGCTATTTTTTTGGCTGCCGCACATGCTCATGGACCATTTGCATGACTGGGTCATGACCCAGGTCATACAAATGTCCTGCACACATGCATGGTGGCCCAAAAATGGCCTGAATGAATGACTTAGGCAAACAGGACTAGAATGGCACCAAAATGGACTGAACAGGCCCTTGGAGACTTGGGGGGAGAGCGGTGAGGGAGGTGCTGCCGGAGACCCCCCCCATGGTTGTAGCAGCACCCCAAGGCTGCCAAAGCCCTCAGCAGTGGTAAGTCTAACTTTTTAAAATGTGGGGAAGGGGAGCTGACACACACACACACGCGGCTGCAGCAACAGCTCCCGAGGCTGCCGGTAAGTCTAACTTTTAAAAACGGAATTTAATGTCAACTGGGCCCAAACTGGTTTGAGTTTGAACTGAACTGGGTTCTCTGTTTGCGGGACAAAACTGAACATGCCTGGCCTGGTTCGAATCCAGATCGGATTCAAACTGAACTGGGCAAACCGGTTTTGTGCACATCCCTAATCATAACTTAGGGTTTCTTGGTTCTTGATATGTTGTGTATATTAACTTTTAAATAGTTTAGTACAATTACATTGCTATGTGTTTAATTCTAATTGTGACTTAATATTTAATTAAATGGTAAATAAATTCTTCATATTACTTCCACGAGTAAGTTTGCCAAAGTTGGTGGGAAATTTATATACTACTAGTAACTTTAAGCCCGTTAAAATAACGGGCGCTAGTAGACCTTTGGGGCCAGCTAACTCCACCTCCTCTGGCCTCGGCCGCAGCTCTGCCATGGCCTCGGCCGCACCGCGTCCTCTTCCACTCGGCCGGGCCCACCGCCTCCTCTAGCCGAGAGTGGGGGCCCTTTTCCGAGAGTACTGCCCCACTCTCCCTCCCTCCCTTCTGCCCCACACTCTTGCCTCTCTTCCCCTCCCTCCCACCCACCCCACTCTCTTGCCCTCCCTCCCCCTCCCACACCTCTCTCTCACCCTCTCCTCCCTGTCAGCCTCCTGCCCCAGTCCCTCCTGCCCTCCCACTGCCCCACTCCCTCTTGCCCTTCCCCCTCCCCCTGACCCACTCCCTCTTGCCCTTCCCCCTCCCCCTCTTGCCCTTCTCCCTCCCCCCTGCCCCACTCCCTCTTGCCCTTCCTCCTACCCCCTGACCCACTCCCTCTTGCCCTTTCCCCTCCTCCACTCCCTCTTGCCCTTGCCCTTCCCCCTCTCTCTTGCCCCTCCCCCTCCCCACTCCTCTTTAGCCCGTTATATTAATGGGCTCGTTCTTTGGGGCTGGCTGTTACCTTCTCTCTCCTGCCCCACTCTCCCTCCCTCCCTTCTGCCCCCCACTCTTGCCTCTCTTCCCGTCCCTCCCACCCCACTCTCTTGCCTGCCCTCCCCCTCCCACCCCTCTCTCTCACCCTTCTTAAAAATGTTTTTCCCATTGTTAAGTCTCAAGAACTCTGCATATGCTCAGAGAGACTTAGCTGTTGATTTCTGGGGGGGGGGGGAGTGGCCATCTTCCTAAAGGAGAGGAAGCCAAAATCGGGGCTGTCTGTTGTCTTCTGTGCTGAACAAACATTCTCTCCTACACAGCCCTATTTTTTTTAGATTTATATTAGGGGCATAGGTAGGGGAATAGGGGCCCTTATATGCTGCCTTTCAATCCCAAGTGCACAGCATACTTTAAAATCACAATACTATTAAAAACATGGTTAGGATTGAATCCTGAAACTCACAATACAGTTCTAGCCAAGGTTACTCAGAAAACTCCTATTTATTTCATACAGTATTTTTGGACTGCAGTGTTTGCATGTTTTATTGAGGACTGGGGGCTTGATTCCTCCCACAATTTGACACACACCCATTTTAATTTGGCATACTAAGCCTAAAACATAATTACTCAAAAGCCCCATTGCTTACTTTCAAGTAAGTGGGTTAGGAGTGCACCCTTAGTGCACGCACGCCGGAAAGTTGATTCTTCACAATGTTCCTTTTGGAAAAGAATAGTTAATACTCCAAAATGAGACTAAAGAATCAGATGAAGATACTCTGCATGCGCTCAGAGACACCCTTTCCCCCATTATTGCCACTCGCACTAAAGCAGGGCTTGGCGCTGGAAACAGGCACGGAAGCAAGCTCTCGAATCAATAACTATGCAAGGCCATCCGTTTTCAAAGGTGCCTTCTGTCTCAGGGCCCCCAACCCTGTTGTCCGGCACGGCTCCACCAACCCTCCCTGGAGCACAGGCGCCCTCAGCTGCGGCCCAGAGCCGCGAGCAGAGACAGAAAGACCTGCGGGAGGAGATCCACCACGACACGTTAGTCACCGGCGAGTATGAAGTCGCTCCCCTGCCGGGCTCGTCCAGCGGCCCGTCCGCCAATCTCAAGGTGCTGAAGGGCAGCGAGCCTGGCGCGGCGCGTAGTGGGGCTCATGGATAGTGGCGGGGAGGAGGAGGAGGAGGAAGAGTCTGTGGTTCGGGTGGCGGCCCCACGGGGCAGCCTCGCCTCCCGACTCCGCCAGTGCCTCTTCTAGGCCCGGCTTCCCCTGCCGCCTCCACCCGACACTGTCTTTTTTCCCCTCTCTGTGGCCTCTGCCCTCCCCATAGTCCGTTCTCGGCCCGCCGCTCTTCTCAACGTGGCCGCCTGGTGCCTGCGGCCATTTCTCCTTCGGCCGAGCGAACGCTGTCTTTTCTCCCCGCTGCTGCTGTCTTTTCTCCCCGCCGCCACTGCCTTGTATGTTCCAGCGGCAGGGCCGGTCCTGCCACTGCCGCCTCTGCCCTCCCCGTAGTCCGTTCTCGGCCCGCCGCTCTCCTCAACATGGCCGCCTGGTGCCTGCGGCCATATCTCCCTCGGACGTTCTGGGCATGCGCTCTGCGCATGCCCAGAATGGCCGAGGGAGACACGGGCGCAGAGACACGGGCGCACACCCAAGGCTTTTATTATAGAGGATTTGCAAAATATCTGGAAATGTTATGATCCTCATGGATGGAGAACTGGAGCTCACCTGCAGGTGAGTGGGCGGTACCGGCAGATTTGGAGTGACCCACAGATACTTCAGTGATTTAAAACATCTAAAGGGAAGAAAAAAACTTAAGCCTGCCACTGCTGCCTTTGCTGGCACTCATGTTTGCCATGGCCCAGTCTAACCACTGCCGTCTCCTCTGCCTCGTCCTCCACTGCCACCTCATCAGTGAAAGAGCTTTGGGGGTGGGGAGCAGCTTGGGCGATGATACCTTTTAAAACTTGTTCTAACATAGGCAACTGCCTAGACACCTGTATGGATGGGCTGACCCTGCAGGTAGGTGGAGCCAATTGAACTCCGACTTGCAGCAGGGGTGGGTGAGGAGGAATCATTGAACAAAAAGAGTGAGAAATTTCTCAGCTTGAAGAATACTCCCTTGAGACAGTCACAACTCCTTCTGCTCCTGTGGGGAAAGGTGTGTAAAACATTCTTGTTCACAGCTTTGTTTTTTTGAGGGGGTGGGGTTTGAAAAGGAGCTAGGAATGAGCACCACATCCCCACCCCATGCCACATCCAGAAAAGAGGGGCGGGGGGAATTCATATTAAGTGAGAATCAGTTGCAGCAGGGTCTCCTGTCTTTGCTGCTAACTTTTGGTTTTTTACTATGCTCATGTAACACATGCACACATATTGCAACATTTTGTTGCCGGTCCATAAAATAATAATATGTAAGCAGCCAAGACGTGTGGCCAAGACTTGTAAATCCTCCCAACGATGGTGTCAAGTGAAATAATATGATTGATTGATGATTGATTCATTAAGTGTCAGTGTCGACTCTTAGCAACCACATAAATAGATTCTCTCCAGGATGATCTGTCTTCAACAGGCATCCCCAAACTGCGGCCCTCCAGATGTACCTGAACTACAACTTCCAGCATACCCAGCCACAAAAAATTGTGTCTAGGGATGCTGGGAGTTGTAGTTCAGCAACATCTGGAGGGCCGCAGTTTGGGGATGCCTGGTCTTCAACTTGGCCTTTAAGGTCTCTCAATGGTGCATTAATTGCTGCCATGATTGAGTCCATCCACCTTGCTGCTGGTCGTCCTCTTCTTCTCTTTCCTCTAACTTTCCCCAGCATTATGGACTTCTCAAGGGAGCTAGATCTTCGCATAATGTGTCCATAGTATGATAGTTTGAGCCTGGTCACTTGTGCCTCAAGTGAAAATTCTGGATTGATTTGTTCTATGACCCATTTGTTTGTTTTCCTGGCTGTCCATGGTATCCTCAAAAGCCTTCTCCAGCACCAAAGTTCAAAAGCATCAATACTTTTTCTACCTTGTTCTTCAAAGTCCAGCTTTTGCATGCATAGAGTGTCATGGGGAAAACCACTGTCTGAATGATTCTAATATTTGTAGGTGCAGACATGTCACAGCATCTAAATATCCTTTCCAAGGCTTTCATTGCAATCCCTACCAAGTGCTAGTCTGTGGCGTATTTCTTGATTGCTGGATCCTTCACTGTAGACAGTCGATCCTAAAAGGCAGAAGCAACCCACCACTTCAATGTCTTCATTGTCAGTTCTGAGGCTGGTTGCTGTACCTGTTGTCATTAGTTTAGTCTTCTTTACATTTAGTTGTAGTCCCGTCTTTTCACTGTGCTCCTTGACTTTCATTACTAGAGTTTGCAGATCATCGCTGCTGACCAATATAGGTGCCTGCTTGCTTTACCTGGGCAGCTGGGATGACCTTCGCACTTTGGGTGACTCTGCTGGGAGTATACCTCCCAGCATACTTCGCTCATAATAACAAGTAGCGAAAAAACCCCAAGAGTAAATCTTTGCCAAGTTCGCAGGAAATATAATATGCAAGCAGTTAAATACCTTGATTTTTTTAAAAAAAAGTTTTAAAATGTTTAGGATTGTATTTTTGTATTTTCTATTGTAATTTGTTTGGTTGGTGTTATTTTTAGTCTTCTGGCATGAGCCGCCCAGAAAAGTTTGTTATGGGACGGCTAACAAAGTGTATTACTATTTTTTATTAACCATACAATGCCAGATTCTGCCAATGCTGGTGGCAAGAATTACAAACCAAATTAATCTGCCCTGGAGTCAGGGGGTGGGGGTGGTGGAGTGGGTTGGGGAGATCGCAAAACCCTACAGCAGGGGTTCCCAATATCTGTGGTACTCCAGATGTTGCTGAACTACAGCTCCCATCATCCCGAGCTACAATTTCTTGAGGTTGGGGGTGATGGGAGATGTGATTCAGCAATATCTTGAGTACCTCAAGTTGAGAACTCCTCACCTGCACTACAGCCTCCTCCCCGTCTTCCAGCCTCCTGGCCCGGTTTCCAGAGCATAGTCCCTCCCTACCTAAGGCCACTCCTCCCGCCTCCTCTCCTGTGGTTAGTGGACTAGGCAGTCAGGACCAGCCTCATCCCGCCCCGCCCCCCAGCCTGAATGACACGCTCAGCAGCCAGTGAAATATTGGCTTTGGCTCAGGGGCAGCATTTCGCTCTCTCTTGAGCCTGTCAGTCTTAGTAAGGGCGGGGTGGGCTAAGCCTTAGCAGCCAGTAAGCCAGTCAGAGGAGAGGGGGAGGGAGGGACGCTGCTTGCCCCGCCTCCTCCCGTCCCCCTCCTGGAGAGGACACTTCCGCCTGGTAAGGAAGCTGGAAAAGCTGCCCTCCTCCGTTCAGAAGCGGGCAGCGAGCGAACCAGTGAGTCGAGGGGGTGGGAGGGGAAGCGGAGGGTGCCCTTGCCCGGCCGTAGGGGCACGGATCGTCAGCGCTTCTTTTTGCTGGCAGGCCAGACTGGCCAGAATTGGGATGTGCTTGTAGCGGGGCCCCCGTGTGGACTGTGGAGACGGGCTCCTGTAGGTCATGTGATCTGGTCCGTGACACTAAATGCCAAGCCTTCCGCTAAGCACACGGGCATGTTGTTGTGGCCACGCTCAGAGGGTTCTTTTATTCGTTTCTTTCTTCCCCGTGCATGCATATGCAGGAAGATGTGAAGTGGCGACAAAAAGCACGTAATGAGGTTCATTTCAAACAGAAAATTCCTAATTGGAAAGAACTTCTCTGTATAAAGCCTGCATATACAATCCTGCATAGTAGCGCATGTGTATGTTTGTGGCATGTATGCATGGTGAAATGCACAATACTGTAATAATAATAAATAATAATTCGATTTCTATACCGCCCTTCCAAAATGGCTCAGGGCGGTTTACACAGAGAAATAACAAACAAATAAGATGTCCCCAAAGGGCTCACTTTCCCCTTGCTAAATAAAGAGAATCACCACGGTAAAAGGTGCCTCTGCCCAGTTAGCAGGGCATATGAAGCTGCTACATATGAGAGATTAGCATGGGGTTTGCATGCCGATTCCTACGTAGAGGTCTGTTGCTTACAGCTTTGAAAAAGTCTGCAAGGCCTTCCCCTGGTATAATAAACCGCCCAGAGACGTGAGTTTTGGGCGGTATAAAAATATGTTAGATAGATAAATAAAGTGGAATTGGTGATTATATCTCAGTATAAACATAGATTTGTGACTTGTATGCATTAGCTCTTGATTGTTCATAGCCACTTTTCTGTTCACTGATGGAAAGTGAAAATCACTACTCCAGAGAGATTTAGTGTGTGTGTACTTCCAGACTAATTTACTCATGAGTAGCCACCTAATAATGCAGCAGGGAAATGACTTCACTAGCAAACCAGAGTTTGCCAGTTCAAATCCCCGCTGGTATGTTTCCCAGACTATGGGAAACACCTATATGGGCAGCAACGATATAGGAAGATGCTGAAAGGCATCATCTCAGACTGCGCGGGAGGAGGCAATGGTAAACCCCTCCTGTATTCTACCAAAGACAACCACAGGGCTCTGTGGTCACCAGGAGTCAACACTGACTTGACAGCACACTTTGCCTTTATGCCCATTGACATTAAAGGGACAAGTAAATACGTACTGTTTTCAGTAAGGCTGCTTATGAAGAACTTAATCTGGATGTAAACCAGTGACTGGAGTAGCCTGTTTTATAACAATAATATTTAAATTTGTGTGTGTGTATGTATATGCAGATATATGTGTGTATATATATATGAAAACAGAACTTAAAGTGTTACTGTTAGGGAGACTGACTACTACAGTCACTGACTCAAATTCACACTCATAAGCACTTTTACTGAAATTAAAGAGACAAGTTTACTTGTTCTACTAATTTCAATGAGGCTAATCAGTACTAATTTTCTGAAGCCTCAGTCAGGCTGAGGGGAAGGATATGCTGAGCTTCATCATGTAGCCAGCCAATCAGGAGCAAGGGGGGTCTTCACCCCCCCACCCTTTCTGCAGGGGACACATAACTAAGGACAGGTTGGCTTCAAGCCAATAGTACGCCGCCTTCGTCATGAACCCCACTTCCCACTGAGATCCACTGGAGAAGTCTGTCTGCAGTTGCCACCGGCTCGTCTAGTGGCCACTCAGGGATGGGCCTTCTCCGCTGCTACCCTGAGGCTTTGGAATGCACTCCCTAGTGAAATAAGAGCCTCCCCATCTCTGACAGCTTTAAAAAAGTCTTTAAAGACCCATCTGTTCACCCAGGCTTTTAATTAATATTGTTTTAATGGTTTTAATGCTGTTTTAAAATATCCTTTTAAATATTTTAAATTGTTGTAATGTTTTAAACTTTTCATTTTTGTTTTAACTAATGTTTAACTTTGTTTTTATTGTTGTAAACCGCCCAGAGATGTAAGTTTTGGGCGGTATAAAATATGTAAATAAATAAATAAAACAAAACAAAATAAACCGGTGATTCCCAGATGGAGAACAAATAGCACAGCTGCAGTTGGGGGGTGGGGTGGGCAGGAGGATTCTGAGTACCCCCTGGGAGCCCTTCAAGTACCCACTGTTGGGAATCCTTGATTTGGGGGGGGGGTGGGGAGGAGTCCAAAAATAATTTACACATTTGTGTGGAAAGCTGGGCTAGGAACCTCTGCAGTTTTATTTTCAAGGTTGCATTGATTTTCAGATAATTTAACACAAATACTACCTATACAGTTTTTTCAGGTTCATAGAAAACAGTAGTGTGACATCAGTTATGGCTGTGATTTATTATGCTCATTGGCATGTATTTTGTCTTCAGTGTCAAAGAGCTTTGGAAGATCAGGTGTGAGCACATGAGATTACAAATATAAAACTTGTTTAGTTGGAGCAGACTGAAGAAGCATATGGTCCAACTCTCTGTCTCCAACAGAAGTCAGCCAAATTGCCACTAGGAAGTTGATGTTATAATGGTGATATCCATCCTGTTTGTCTCTAGACATCTGTAATCAGAGGGATACTCTGACTCATGGCAGTTCTAGTCATTGTTCTTTTGGCTAAAAATCACTAAGCCCATCCTTTGAGAACTGTGCATACCTTTTTAAAAGGTATTGTAGCAATGAGTTTTGTAAGTGAATTATGTGTTGCATGCATCAAGTTCTTTCTTGTGCTTACCTTGAATCTACAGCCAATTCCATTGAATGACTTCAGTTCTAGTACTTTGAGAGAATTGTTTTTCTGTTCACTCTCTCCAACCCATTTATAATTTGATAAACTTCTATTATGACTTCCTTACTTGAGCATGTCTGGTAGAACACTAATGCATTTGGAAAAGAAAAACACAAAACGCTGAAAACTGATAGACGCTGGACCACACATCCATTATATATTTTGAAAACTTTGTTTTTGTTTGTTGGTCATCATACTTTCTGATGACCTACAGATACTTATTTTTGTATACAAAAAATTCGGCTAATTGACAATTATAAATAAGTGGCAGGTTTGTATACAATCCTATCACTGAAATTAGCTGAATGCACTGCTTTTTATACCAGAATATGCTCACTGAAAGGCTTAAATGATTCTTAAATTTTTCAGAGGAAATTCTGAATATAATCGATTTTAACTGTAATTACTTTCAAGGGATTTTTAACACTCTGTAAACAGATCAGTAATTTCAAAACCACATCATGTTGCATCACACATGGAAACATAGGTGTGAGTGTATTCTTAGCAGTATCTGCAGAGGATTATGAACTCCCATCTCATCATGTTCTCAAGATCTTAAGTGAATATTATGTTCATAGAACTAATTTAATCTTATAAAAAGTCTCAAGAAAAGTAATTTGAAGTCCACATGTTAACAATTGCAGCATCTCAAATTTTCTTTTATGTATGTACAAGTTTGACATAGAAGCTATTCTCACGACCAGCAAAAACAGGGCTTGAGGTCCGAAGGCGGGGTTAGCACTACCGTGTGGAACCTCGGCAAACTCTCAATCAGGGCTCTGTCAAAAGAGGGTCACCCAGTTCCCAGCCCCTCCTCTAAAACCAGGTTCAGCAAGCAGGGGAGGTTGCCTACCCCATCCCAGTGCCTGTGTGGAGCCACGGAACGCTGTGGGACCCTGCTTGAGGCTCCCTCCCCCGGGGATACCATAGAGACTGGATAACAGAGTGGGCTGCAAAGCAAGCAGAAGTTTACTTGGGGAAAGCCTGTCCAGCAAACAGCACTGAGCTTCCTTAAAGTGGCAGGCACCTTGCAAATGAGCCCAAGGGAAAATATGAACATAGGAAGCTGCTTTCCATTGAGTCAGACCATTAGTCCATCCAGCTTAGTACTGTCTTAGTCCTGTCGACACAGACTGGCAGTGGCTTCCCGAGGCTCTCAGGCGGGATTCCCGCTCTGGAGATGCCAGGCAGGGAGCTCAAATCCTTCTTCCTTTAGCAGCCCTATCCCCTAAGGGGAATAGTTGCACAGACACATGTCATACTATTCATTCATTTTACATTTTACTAGCTGACCCTGCACAGAGCATCTGTGTGGTCTTGCACTGAGCCTGTGGCATTGCACCCCCACAACGCTCTTGCTCACTCTCGCCACTCCCGCAACGCTCTCGCTCATTATCGCCACCCCCGCTCGCCCCCCGCAAGTCTCTCCCCCACCACAAGTCTCGTGCTCGTGCTCTCTGTCCTCGGTCTTTCTATCTCTGCCTCGCAGTCCTTGCTTCCCCCTGCCACTGCCAGGGACTGTCGCCTGCTCGCCTGACAGCCTCCGAGCTCCCTGCTGCTTCACATCGCCCCCAGTCCAACTGTCAGACTGCTTTCCAGCCGCCCCGCAGGGCGCAGGGCCTGTCTAGAAGAATTAATAATATAGAATATCCCACTCTTCCTCCAAGGAGCCCAGAGCAGTGTACTACATACTCAAGTTCCTCCCCACAACAACCCTGTGAAGTAGGTTAGGCTGAGAGTGAAGTGACTGGCCCAGAGTCACCCTGCAAGTCTCGTGGCTGAATGGGGATTTTTGTGCTCCTTCCTGTCCCCTGCAAGTCACTGGGCAAGAGCAAGAGTGTCCCTGCCCTTGCCTGCAGCGTGGTGTAGTGGTTAAAGTGGTGGAGTAGGACTGGGGAGACCCGAGTTCAAATCCCCATCTAGCCATGAGACTTGCTGGGTGACTCTGGGCCTGTCACTTCACTCTCAGCCTAGCCTACTTCACAGGGTTGTTGTGGGGAGGAACTTGAGTATGTAGTACACCGCTCTGGGCTCCACTGGTTCCTCCTTCCATCTGCTGGTGAAGTGGGAGCGACCGCTGGAATGACTGTCCGCGCAAGGGTCACTGGTTTGGCCTCATGGCGGCAATGGCAGTGGGGGGGAGGCTCGCGGTGGCAGCAGGGGGCTCACAGCAGCGGCGGAGGGCCTCATGGTGGGGGCAGTCCAGGTGCCCAATTTGCCTCGGTGTGACACTGCACCCACCCGCCCACCCTCTGCACCATCATCAAGATGCAGAGAGTAGCAGTGCCAATGAGGGTGTGCAGGTGTGGCCGACACTTTGCCACTCACTCTCCCACCCTGCTGGCACTGCAAGAGTGGCAAGTGGCAGCATCAGGGCAGGTGAGTGATGGGGACACCCTCCCCCACATGCCCACCCTCCTACACCCAGAGAGGCTAGCAAGGGGTGGCAGCAGCGGATTGATGAGGAGGCAAAGTCGCCACTTGGCTACTGCAGGGGGGGGAGTTTCTCCCTTTTACCTTCTACACATACTATACAGTGGGGAGGGGGTGGGGTGCCACGGAGGCCACAGCCACAGCTGCAGGGAGGGTGAGCAGGCGAGGGGAAGGTTCCCCCTTCTGCCTTCCCAAACCATGCTGCGGTGTACGGAGTGTGCCTTGTGCCTGGGCTACTTATGGGGGCATCTTGCAATTGCTCTCATCGGCATCTGGCAATTGCTCCAGGGGGCATCTGCTGTGTCTCTCCTGGATCTGAGGAGTGCGTTGGGAGTGTGAGTGACTCTTCCTTTGGGGCTGGTTGGCAGCTGCAGCTGCTCTAGTCTTCTCTCTCCTTTTGGGCATCAGGACGGAGTTCAGTTCCTTTGACAGTGCTGCAATTGCCAGGAAAGAGTTAACTGAGGCTACCAATCGGAGAGCTACAAAGCGGGACTGCAGCTTGGAGCCCTCTGAGTGGTCTCCTTGGGTCATGTGCTTGCTCTGTCCACTCACAGACTGCTGTTGCCATGGGCGGGGCTGGAGGACCAACAATGCTAGCAATGGCTGGAGAAAACCTTAAAAAGTTAATCGTCTGTCACTCACACTCCCTGCTGGGTTTGCAGCATGTACCCGTCTGTTTGCTATGAGGTAAAAATAAGGTTCTATCTGCTTTCAGAATGTAACCCTGTTTTCTGCTCGTCTGAATAGCTTCATAGTCTCTTTGAGAGTTTCCTCTACATTCACAGACCTCTTTATTATCTCTTCCTATGTTTGTAAAATTCTATTAAAGGTGTGCACCCTGTGCACATATTAAAAATATAAATGTTACAGATTAGAAGGGCTGCTACATGATAACTTGAAAAGTGTAGCAAGCAACTTCAATTACTTTCTGTCATAAACTTCTTGCTCTGTATTTTGAAGTACCTCCCCCACCCCTTCATTTCTCCAGAATGGCTGCCTTGTGCCTAAAAAGATTATTGGATCAAGCCATAAGGAATGATGTGAGCTACATCACTCGACACTTTTCAATTTTCCTGGCACAACCAGTGAAAAGAACAGCAGTCCTTCAAACCTGGGTAGAGAGAGCTCATGCCAAAAAAGGACTTCTCTCTGTTCCTGCACAAGTGTGTTTTACATCTGAAGGTGCTGAGGAGAAACTAAAAGGGAAGAAAATTAATCCAAATGCCAGAAAAACTGTCGGAAGTGTTGGGAGGAAAATCCCATATCGGATTATTCAACTGATTGATGAGAATGGCGAGAACCAGGGAACAATGCACAGAGCAGATGTGATTCGACTCATGGACGAAAGGGAGGTGAAGCTTGTTCTGCTGAATGAGACTGCAGACCCTCCAGTATACAGGTTCATGAGTGGGCAGCAGATTCACGAAGAGCGTCTCAAACTTAGAGAGAAACAAAAAGCTAGCTCCAAAAATGGTATGTATGGTATTCAGTAAAGATCCTGTGATTCTGAAAGTTCTTCTTTTGACAATTGGATTGCACTACATTCCTCTATGTACCTGTGGAATAGTTGACATACTTTATGTCCAGTTGGTGACAATGACAAGAGAACTGTAGTTACATGTAAAACCAGTCTCTAAATACATGCCTATAGAGCTGATATTATATGGACTATCAGATAACACTAGCCATATTAAGTAGTGGAAATCTGTAGGGTTGCATACAGGCACAGAATAATCTTATGAAGATGTGCTTTGTTTCGTTTTTTAAAGCAAGCTTCTTGCTCTCATGACTCTTTTAGTCTATAATTACGGAAGGTGGAAGGAAAAGGCTATGTTGAATTTCCCAGTGGTCGTCAGTAGTGATAGGATTTCAGTACTCTTGCACCTTTTACCATGTCTGTTGTAACCTGAACAAGTTTTGTAAGTACTGTAAACACATTTGCATAATTTAGAGATGTCACCAGATTTGGGATTACCTTGCTGAAAAACTTCAGTTTATTTTAAGTACAGTTTAAACAGCTCTGGAAAATTTGTAATAGCTGTCAGAGATCTCCTTGTTGCTCACCTAGTATGGTGCGGGAGTTCTAAGAATTCACTAAAGTTCACAATGTGGTGTGTGAGTTTTCAATTTATACTACACTTTTCTGCAGGATGGATTTTTGGCAGGGAGGGGAAGAGGAAAAAAGCAGTATTATGTATTATGTGCTGTCTGTAGTTTGTGTTAGTCAACAAAGCTTAAGATAGAATTTTGCCTTTGGTAGAGAGTCCAGGTTAGAGAGAGACATATTGGGACAGATAAACAAAAGGGACTTCCTAAATTGCTTCTCAATTTTAGCCAGAGATGAGGAAAAGATTACAGTGACTAAACTTCCAATATACAGTAAAAGCTGCTGCTAACCATGGCTCTAGGTTGTAACCTAGAACTTCTAGACAGGATTACTGCAATGTGCTCTATGTGGGGCTGCCTTTGTATGTAGTCCGGAAACTGCAGTTGGTTCAGAATGTGGCAGCCAGGTTGGTCTATGGGTCATCTAGGAGAGACGATATTACTCCGGCATTGAAGGAACTACAGTGGCTGCCAATAGGTTTCTGGGCAAAATACAAGGTGCTGGTTATTACCTATAAAGCCCTAAACAGCTTAGGCCCTGGGTATTTAAGAGAACGTCTTCTTCGCCATGAGCCCCATCACCTGCTAAGATCATCTGGAGAGGTTCGCCTGCGACTGCCGCCAACTCATCTATGGCTACTTGGGAAGGGGCCTTCTCTGTTGCAGCCCCTGGATTTTGGAATGCGCTCCCTGTTGAAATAAGAGCCTCCTCATCTCTGGCAATTTTTTAAAAGGCACTGAAGACACATTTATTCACCCAGGCTTTTAATTAGATTTATAGTTTTAATATTAAATTATTTTAATTGTAAACTGCCTAGAGATGCAAGTTTGGGGCAGTATAGAAATATTTTAAATAAATAAATAAATAAATAAATAAATATCATCATCATCATCCCCAAGTGAGGCACTACCTTGGCGTGGTTGTGGGGCTTGTGTGCTCTGAGGAAGGTGAGAGCTATGCCAGAGGTCCAACCATACTGGACAGGTCTCACCAGAGGAGCCAGACAAAGAGTGCCTCTCCCATCAACAATATGGTGAGACGTAACTTTAATAAATCTATACCGGATCAGTCATCACCCGGGTCAACAAGGACTGCGCCCGGAGCTGGAGTCCCTGGACATCTGGTGGCAAGTGGGCTACAGGACTCAGGATCTTCAGTTGAGCAACCAGGGCTGGAGAATGCAAGGTTACTGGAAGGAACGTCGCTTAACCGGAAAAAAAATACGAAAAATGCCAACAAGGAAATAATGATCTGCTATTACAAGTCTAGTCCAACTAGAAGAGGTTATTTAAAAAGAATGTACCAAATTTGGAAAGAGAAGCATCCAGATACAGAAATCACAGAACAAAGGCTAGCAGACCAGAGAAGATTCATAATAAGAAATCAAGTATTCACAGGAGTTGAGCTGGAAGAACTGCAAAGAGCAACACAGGCTCAAGATATGGAAGAAGAATTACCACCAACTAAAGAAGTTGCTCAGGCACAGGTGGAGGAGGTGTTGGAAATAGAGGATGCCACTGTTGCTGAACTGTTTCAAAATCAAAACCAGGCAGCCTCCCCTTTGCCTTCACCTCAAAAACCCAAATGCCATTTAACAAAAAAGCAACAAGAACTAAAGCAAAAAATAACTGAGCACATGAACCAAACAACCACCAGGGTTCGACTTCCAGCTCTAAAAACAGTTGCCAAAAAACAACTTGCTCAGGTATTAAAAGATGTCAATGCTGGACTTGCAGAAATAACAACCAATAATTTGCAAGAAACAAACCAACTAATGTACAGTGCAGCAACAATAACAACACAAGAGCTCGGATATAAGATCAGTGGACCTGTAAAAAAAGAAAGCAGTACATCACCTAAATGGAAGATTAGATTAGAAAATAAAATCTCCAGGCTTAGATCAGATGCTAGTAAACTGAAAGATATGAAAGACAAGAAGCTGAAGAATGAAAACACCAAACAGTATCTGATCCAAAAATACCACCTAGATTCAAGGAAAATTAGAGAAGTCCTGGAAATAATAAAGCAGCAAATAACAGCAGTGTCAAAGAAGATTAGCAGATACGAAGCCAGAACTACACAACACAGGCAGAATCTCCAATTCCAGTTGAATCAGAGACATTTCTACCAAAGCATAGAAGGAGAAACTGCAAGAAACATAGAAACACCAAATAAAGAAGAAACAGTGCAATTCTGGGGGAAATTATAGGACAATCCAATAGATTATAATAAAAAAGCAGGCTGGATGAAAGAGGTCAAAAAATGTAACCAACAAATGCAAGATCTAATAATAACACCAGAATTAATAAGTGAAAGAGCAAAGAAAATTAAAAATTGGACTGCGCCAGGGAACGATGAACTGCATGGCTTTTGGCTTAAACACCTAACAAGCCTTCATAAACAACTATCAAAACAGTTCAAGCACATTACGCAAGGAGGTGATATAGAACAATGGCTAACAACTGGGAAAACTCATCTCATCATGAAAGACCCAGCAAAAGGTGCAGTTCCAAGTAATTATAGACCGATAATCTGCCTGCCAACCATGTTCAAATTATTAACTGGAAGAATAGCAGATGAAGTCATGCAACACTTATTAACTAACAAACAGCTTCCAGTTGAACAGAAAGGAAATTCCCCGAACAGTTTCGGCACAAAAGAGCAGCTGCTGATTGACAAAATGATTTTAGAAAACTGCAAGAGAAGAAAAACAAATCTAAGTGTTGCATGGATTGACTACAAGAAAGCCTTCGATTCATTGCCTCACACATGGATACTAAAATGTTTAGAAACAACTGGTGTCAGCAAAAAATGAGCATGTGGAGTACACAGTTAACAATCAATGGCGAGACACTTGGACAGGTTAGCATTAGAAGAGGCATTTTCCAAGGGGACTTACTATCCCCTCTGTTGTTTGTATTTGCCATGACCCCACTTTCACAAATACTAAACAAAACAGGCCTCGGATACCAAACATCTAAAACATCCAGTAAAATCAACCATCTGCTGTACATGGACCATCTGAAGTTGTATGGAAAGTCCCAGTCAGAAATCGAATCAC
Source organism: Hemicordylus capensis (assembly GCF_027244095.1). Taxonomy (NCBI): domain Eukaryota; kingdom Metazoa; phylum Chordata; class Lepidosauria; order Squamata; family Cordylidae; genus Hemicordylus; species Hemicordylus capensis. Next base: position 38,162,648 of record NC_069659.1, on the reverse strand, counting down.
TGCTAAACGCTGTCCGTATATTCAGTAGCGATATAGCAATGGAGTTTGGACTAGACAAGTGTGCTGCATTAATAATGAACAGAGGAAAAATAAGAAAAACAGAAGGAATAGAACTGCCCAATGGAAGCAAGATCAAGAACCTTGAAGAGAAAGAACCTTACAAATACTTGGGCATTCTCCAGGCTGATAACATCGCACACACTGAAGTTAAAAGAAAAATTGGAAATGAATACATCAGGAGGGTTAGAAAAATCCTCAAGTCCAAACTCAATGGCGGGAACACCATACAAGCCATCAACACCTGGGCTATACCTGTTATCAGATACACTGCAGGAATAATAGACTGGACCCAGGCAGAGCTAGAGACGCTAGATCGTAAGACCAGGAAAATCATGACCATCAATCATGCTCTGCACCCCCGCAGTGATGTCGATAGGCTATACCTCCCTCGCAGCTCAGGTGGAAGAGGTATGCTGCAAGTCCATCAAACAGTAGAGGAAGAGAAAAGAGGCCTTGAAGAATATATAAAGAACAGTGAAGAAGATGCACTTCAAATGGTCAATAACGAGAAACTATTCCACACCAATGAAAGAAAGCAGCCGTACAAGAAAGAACAAGTCAAGAACCGAGCAGAAAAATGGAAAAATAAACCCCTGCATGGTCAATATTTGCACAATATAAGTGGAAAATCTGACATCACCAAAACTTGGCAATGGCTTAAGAATGGCAACTTGAAGAAAGAAACAGAGGGTTTAATAGCACAAGAACAGGCACTAAGAACAAATGCAATAAGAGCAAAAATCGAAAAATCCACAACAAACAGCAAGTGCCGCCTTTGTAAAGAAGCAGATGAAACAGTGGACCACCTGATCAGTTGTTGTAAGAAGATCGCACAGACTGACTACAAACAAAGGTATGACAAGGTAGCAGGGATGATACACTGGAACATCTGCAAAAATACAAGCTACCTGTAGCCAAGAATTGGTGGGACGTTAAAATTGAAAAAGTTGTAGAAAATGAAGATGTAAAAATATTATGGGACTTCTGACTAAAAACAGACAAACATCTGCCACACAATACACCAGATATAACTGTAGTCGAGAAGAGAGAAAAACAAGTCAAAATAATCGACATAGCAATACCAGGGGATATCAGAATAGAAGAAAAAGAAATAGAAAAAAAATCACAAAATACAAATATCTACAAATTGAAATTGAAAGGCTGTGGCAGAAAAAGACCAAAATAATCCCAGTGGTAATTGGCGCCCTGGGTGCAGTTCCAAAAGACCTTGAAGAGCACCTCAACACCATAGGGGCCACAGAAATCACCATCAGCCAATTACAAAAAGCAGCTTTACTGGGAACAGCCTATATTCTGCGACGATATCTATAACAACAGCAACAACATTGAGAATAAAATTCAGCCATCCCAGGTCCTTGGGAAGGACTCGATGTCTGGATAAAACAAACCAGTCAATAACACCTGTCTGACTGTGTAAATTAATAAATAAAATAAAATAAAATAAAATAAAATAATAATAATAATAATAATAATAATAATAATAATAATAATAATAATAATATCATCCCTTACCAACTGTGAAAGTTCCATTCTAACAAAACTCAAAGGCTGGCAGGACTAAGTAGTCTATAGGAATCGGGGTTAGAGGAGCCATGATTGTGATTACACCTCAGGCAGACAAAGGACGGGCAGAGGAGACCATGATCAACAGCATGAAAAGTGAGCAGGTGCACAGTCTACTGAGTCAAACCTGCAGGCAGAAGAGGATGGGCAATCTCATAAAACAAATTATTAAAACTAAGTCCAGTTAAAAGTCTGCAAGAACAGGTGTGTCTTGAGGGTCTTCCTGAAAACAAAAGGAGATGCTCTCATTTCAACAGGGAGTATATTCCAAAGCCCTGTGGCAGCCACAGAGAAGGCCTGGTCCCAAGTCGCCACCAAACAAGCCGACGGCAATCATATGTAGTGCTTGGAATGGATGTCCGAGCTGAAGTATCCTCCAGGTTTTGGAAAATAAAAAATACTTCAGTGAACATTAGTCTGGTAAGAAGCCAGTGCTGTGCAACTTGATGAAAATCCATTGACTGTACCAAAATCCCAGAAGTCTTGGATTTTTCATATTACTGCCCCCAGACCAGCCATAGCTGGCTTAGGCTGTAAAATTGTCCACATTTGTGCTTGGGAATAAAGCCTACTGAACACAGTGAGTTCTCAATAAACATGCACAGGATTTTGCAGTTCATCTTCATACCTCTGTCTAGAAGGTAGCTTGAATGTAGGTATACCACATAAATAAGCAACAGCTACTTGTATGAGGCCACCTATATTTATGGTGCAGTTCCCAAGCAACTACTAAATCTAAAGCTTATCAACCTTTGTTTATATTTTAACAGGACCTGTTCAACAGAAGGAGTTAACTTTTTCCGCAGCTATTGGACAACAAGATTTAGAGACAAAGATCAAACACATTCAGGAGTGGATCGACAAGAAGCATCATGTCAGGATTATTCTGCATCAAAAGAATATTGCTGATGGGCCAGAGAAGATGGTAAGCAAAGGCAAAGATTGAAGTATGATAATTTGTAGTTAAGGGGAATTATGAATTGCCTGTTGATTTCACATCAAGACACACATTTTGGGACATCTTTCTAGATGCTGCAGGAAGATTGCAAAATACCTAGTCTTTACCCATGCCTCTATGATAATCATTAGATAAGTATTTTTGTTTTAATACATACCCAGTACATTCATATGCTTTCACTTTCATTGTGGCTGCAGTCCTGTGCATTGTTTCTTAGAAGTTCCATTAAACTCAGGACTATGGACATACACTAACTTGACATCCATAAAAACTCCTAATATCTTGACTATCTATGCATGTCAAATTAGTGTAGATGTTGGTCAAACCCAACCCATTTGTTGGACATCTCCCATTATCCCCAGCAGCAACATGTGGCTAGCGATGATGGGCGTTGTAGTCCAATAACTGGAGAGCCTCGGGTTGGCCACACCTGGGTTAAAGTATCTTTATTAGCCAGGTTCACAAGTTGTGCAGAACCTACTTGCCATACAGCAGCATTACAGGGTAGGGGACAACTGGGTTACGGAGACTGCAACAACTTCATGTGCCTCAGGGAGGGAAACCTAGATTTGTAGCCCTAGAATTGAACTTGGCTTGTTGACCCTAGTAATGCTCCACTTTATTTCACACATCTGAATCCATGCTCTTCAAGAATCCATGACTTGTTCCAGGCAAGCCGGCTCACTTTGCTGTTGAGACCAATGGCTGCAAAGCAGATTATGTAGGGAAGGATTGCCAGTTGAAGGGCAGCATAAGGCAGTCTGGGATAGCCTTGGAGGCACACACACAAGGGGCATACTTTTGGCTACTTCCAGCAACCCAAGATACATGACCATCTGTGGTGCCAACTTTAGGTTCCCAGCTGCAGCACAGGCTGCTTGAACTGCAGGCTCCCTGCTTACGTGTGAACCTGGCACATAGTCTTGAGTTTAGTGGGGCTGCCAAGGAACAGTGCAGAAGATGGCAACCACAAAAACAGTGAAGTGAGAGCAGAGACATATTGGAATACATCATGTACATATTAAGGAAAGATACATCACTAGTCAGAAACGGGAGGTCCCTGGGCCAAGTCATTGATGCTGCCCCACACCGATGCCCTGCTGTTGCCAATTCCACAGGCAACCTAGGGCGTGAAAAGAAAGTGGTATCTCTGGCAATAGGACTTACCCCAAAAGGACAGAGAATGGAACATGGCAGATCTCCAACCTCAGCTAAGCTGTCTGTCCCTGATCCCCCTACCACAGAAGATAAACTGCTGAGCAGGGCACTGCAGTGATGCACAAGGCAGAAATGCCCATCTCAACATAGCCACCTTTAATTGTCCAGCTCTTCAAATGTTTGAACCTCTTGCATTATAGCTTGCTCCATCATGTTTAAGTATTGATATAAAAGCTTCAAACACAAATATCCTATGCTCAACTGCCGTATTTCATTCAAACCCTTTCACTAAAGACTCTAGAGGGGGTGTGCACAAGTGGTCCACAATGAACCAGGCCAGTTCAACTGTGAAGTGAACTGGCTTCAAGGAGAGGAAATGGTCTGTGATCAAACCAGACTGAGCCTCTTCTGTTGCAGACCCGTTCGAAGGGCTATGCTTGTAAAGGGGAATCCTACCTTTAAAAGACTAAGGGAGGGGTGTGTGTAGGGGGGGTGTCAGTCATCTCTCACCAACTGTAAGGTTTCCCAATTGTGTTTTTGAGTATCTGCGACCGGGACATTGTGGTAGGTCTCGCCAACCATGATCCAAGTATCCACGGTTCGGTGAGGTTTTTTTGCAAGGGGGTTGGTGGTTACTGTTTTCAGGGGCTGGGTCATACCTATTTTTTACTGTATTTTGCAGTCCTTTCGCAACTGCAATTCCCCTAACTCCATTTGCCATTAATTTCAATGGTTTGTCTACCACAAATTTGCCAGTGGTGAGGTTTTCCCAGAATGGAACCCTCGCAGTTTGGGAGGGACGACTGTAGGTGCTTACTGATCCTCCAGCAGCAGCAGGCTTCCAGCCTCTGCGGAGGATGCAAATGTGCCTGGTCACACCGATGGCCACTGTCAGGAACCTACCCCGCTGCCCCTCCCAAGTCCAGAGAGGTGATTTATTTAATGTTTTTAATATCAATTGTGTCACCATAGGGCTGTGCACGGAGCTGCGGTCTGACACTGGGGTGGGGGTTCCTTTAAGGGCAGGGGGAGGGTGTACTTACCCTTCCTGCCACTTTCCCCCGACTGGCGCACGTTATTTTTGTAAGCATTTGGGGCGGCAGGATACCTCCCTGCCGCCCCTTCCCCCTCTCAGCAGCAAAAGGCTTCAGAAAGCCTTTTGTGCACGTGCGTCACCCCAGATGCTTACAAAAATAACACGCGCCGGTGGGGTGAAAGCGAGGGGAGGGGTAAGTAGGTACCGCCTGAGGAACCGCCACCCAGGCGCTCGAACCGCCCCAAGATTGGACAGGTCCGGAAGCCTGTAGAATGGCCTCCGGACCGGTCCGTGCACATAATTATGTCACCACATTCATGTAGGACATTGTAGAACTGGAAAAGGTGCAGAAGAGGGCAACCAAGATGATCAGGGGCCTAGAGCACCTTCCTTATGAGGCAAGGCTACAACACCTGGGGCTTTTTGGTTTAGAAAAAAAGATGACTGAGGGAGACATGATAGAGGTCTACAAAATCATGCATGGTGTGGAGAAAAGTGGACAGAGATAAATTCTTCTCCCTCTCACATAACAGTAGAACCAGGGGTCAGCCCATGAAATTGATTGCCAGGAAATTTAGGACCAACAAACGGAGGTACTTTTTCACTCAACACATAATCAACCTGTGGGATTATCTGCCACAAGATGTGATGTTGGCTACTAGTTTGGATGGCTTTAAGAGGGGTTTGGATAACTTCATGGAGGAGAGGTCTATCAACAGCTACTAGTCAGAGGGCTATAGGCCACCTCCAGCCTCAAAGGCAGGATGCTTCTGAATACCAGGTGCAGGGGAGTAAGCAGGAGAGAAGGCATGCCCTCAACTCCTGCCTATAGGCTTCCAGTGGCATCTGGTGGGCCACTGTGTGAAACAGGATGCTGGACTAGAAGGACTTTGGGGCTGATCCAGCAGGGCTGTTCTTATGGAATTTTGTAAGTTATTCCTTTCTTTTGCAGCCACTGTATGGTTGTCTATTACCCTGCTCTCAAATGTCTTGCTCACATAACCTCGTGAGCACAGGATAGGCATGTATGTTCATTGCATCAAAGAAAGAAAGAAAGAAGCAAAGCTTAAAGTGTGAAAACAAGTTTATTGTTTACCAAAGAATGGAAATAAGGATCTCTGCAAAGCAGGGCACATAAACTTCACTACAATGTTGCCAAATAGGTCAAGATACACTGTATTGAGTCTAGCAGCTGACTTCCTTTCTAAATATATCTCATAGGTATAAGCTAGAGTTTTCTGTTCCCAAGTCCTACTCAGTACCTAAATGTCACCAACTGACTTAGTCAAAACCCTCCTCCCAACATTCCATGCATAGTTGCTACGGCAACTCTCCATCTCTCTCCAGCACTTTGCATCTACACAGGCCAGGCAAATGGCCTCTGCAGAGACTGGAACTCCACTGCCACCACCAGAGGATCGGTAAAGACCAACTTTTCAAGGTCTCTCTCGCCGTTCCCCTGGCCATCCTTAGTAGCCTTTTAAAAGCAGGATTCCCCTTTGCTTATAAAGGGGAATCCTCACTGGATTCCCCCTTTACAAGCATAACCCCTTGAACCGATTCGATCAAATGGACTGGCCAGTCGATCCAACCAAACCACTTCACAGACTGAACCACAACAATCAGTGCATTCACATCCCTAGACTCTAGCGTGATTAATAATGCCAAGCTCTTTCTATTTTCAGTTAGTGTTCTTTGATCGGATATTGGAGACAATGCCTGAGAAAGCTACTTACCTTTCCCAGCCCCGCGTTGTTAAAGGAGGAAGGAGTACATGTGTCTTGAGACACATGTCGGACAAAGAAATGCACAAGTACAAGAAGGAGAAGAAAGAAAAAGTGCAGGACGACAGTGGAAAGGAGACAGAGTCAGATGTTCTCAAGCAATGATTTAATTACTTTCCCAAAGTGGAAAAAAATAAAAGACCTCAAAGCAAATTCAGTTTCCTGTACTTATCCCACAACAAAACCTGCCAAACACAACTGCTTCATAAAACTACCCAAACCCTGAAATACACAAAGCCATCATTCAGGCTCATCTTAAGTTCTAGTCTAGGGACAGTGTTTCCACAGTAGGCAGCGTTTGGTTCTCTGCAGGTGTAGTCAAAGTCTCTTCTGCGGATGATGGACTTTTCCGTGGTGCTTTAGGTGGGATGTATCCACTGAGGCGAGAAGCCAGGCTCCGCTTAGGACGCTCTTTTTTAGGCTGAGGTAAAAAGGATTCATGGCTCAGAATAGTTTAGTTATCTCTCTCCTTTTTTATCACATGGGGAAATTTTTTTTAAAATATAAAACCAATATATATACAGTTATTGTGTGTATTATTTATAGCTACTATTCTTGCCACATAACTCCTGTGGCTCCCAAGCACTGTGAAGTTCATTGGCAGGGAGGACTAGCTGGGTTTGGTTTCCTTTGGGGGGGAGTGCCCTGAAGAATAATGGCATTCTTGAAGTATTTGCTTTCCTTGACAAGTAAAAGATAAGTAGAAGCAAGCAGCAGGGCACTTTCACAAGGCCACAGATCTACTACCCTTCAGATCAGAGAGATCATAGCTTGCTCTTCACACATACTGCCATGGTATAGTAGTTCGAATGAACTAGGACTGGGGAAACAGTTCAAATCCCCATTCAGTCATGACACTCACTGGGTGACCCTGGACAAGTCAGTCACATCTCTCGCCTCTCCAGGTAGGGCTGAGAAAGATTCCTAAAACCCTGGAGAGCCAGTCAGAATTGACAATACTGAGTGAGACGGACCAATCATCACACTTGGTATAAGGCAGGTCATAGGGGTGTGCACGGAACCGCGGAGCTGCAGTCCGGCACTGGGGTAGAGGGGGTCCCCTTAAGGGTGCAGGAGGGTTTACTAACCCCTCCCGCCACTTTCCTCCCTCCGATGCCCGTATTTCATGGAGTAATTGTTCTTACTATTTCCTCGAGTGCCCCTTCTCCGGCGCTCTGCTGCAGCAATTGTTTTAGTAATGGGGCGGCAGGATACCTCCCTGCCACCCCTTCCTCCGCTTGGCGTCATGGCATAAAGTGCAAAAAGGCTTTAAGAAGCCTTTTGTGCGCGTGCACATACGTACTTAAGTAAACGGAGCGGCAGGATATCTTCCTGCCGCCCCTTCTTCCGTTTCACTTTGCTGCAAAGTGCAGCAAAGCGGGAGAAGGGGCGGCAGGAAGATATCCTGCCGCTCCGTTTACTTAAGTACGTATGTGCACGCGCACAAAAGGCTTCTTAAAGCCTTTCTGCACTTTATGCCATGACGCCAAGCGGAGGAAGGGGCGGCAGGGAGGTATCCTGCCGCCCCATTACTAAAACAATTGCTGCAGCAGAGCGCCGGAGAAGGGGCACTCGAGGAAATAGTAAGAACAATTACTCCATGAAATACGGGCACCGGAGGGGGGAAAGTGGTGGGAGGGGTAAGTAAACCCTCCTGCACCCTTAAGGGGACCCCCCACCCTGAACCACCAGAATCCGAACCGCCCAGGTTCAGACGCCTGTAGAATGGCCTCTGGATCGGTCCGGGCACATCACTAGCAGGTCCCTATGTTCCTAAGGGGTGTGGACACCACCCCCACCTCCACAGAATTCCAGTATTCTTACGGAAACTATTAGCTTCCCTCAATTCTTCAGATGCTTCACCCAAGGTCAAACTTCTGAACAGTCTCTGAGGTTTTGTTTTAAGCAAAATCAAGTGTCATCCTGGGCGAGTTTAGAACCAGCCACTGTTCCTAAGCCAAGTGCTAAAACTTTGCTTCCCTCAACACTCCCAGCTGTTTCACTGGAACAGGAACTGTACATACATATGAAGCTTCAGATTTAATGTTTTCAGTGGCAACTCTATAGTTACTTTCCTCCTGTGACAAATGTACTACTGCTTACTACTATGTACTTACCTGGTCATATCAGCCCCCTGTGCTGGCAAACTGTCACCTCTCAGAAAGGTGAAACACACTAGCCACTTCTCTCTCAGCCTAACCTACCTCATAGGGTTGTTGTGGGGATAAACTTATCCATGTACATTGCTCTGGGCTCTTTAGGCTTAGAGGAAGAGCAGGATATAGATGTCAGAAGTGGGGGGTAGGGAGAAAGTCTACAAGACATTTGGAAATTGCTGGTTTGCAGTTCTGCTTGTCCTAAAACTAGAACGGAAACAGAGTTTGGCTTACTGTTATGTTCAGCTTCTTCCTGTCAGGGTCATGTACCACAGCATGCCTCATGAGACTTTGCTGTAAAAAATAAAAGATGTTTATATATGCCATGGAGGAGAAAGAAGAACATGTATTTTAAAGAGACTTAAAATGCCTACTTTCATTGCAAAAAGCCTTCCACAGCCAGGATGTTCGCAGACAAATGGTCTCTTCTCCTCGTGAAATGAAGCAATATGGCTTTGAAGGTTGAACAAGGTTGTGTAAGTTCTTCCACAGCCCTCTCTTGGACATTTTAGTACCTCTCTGTCTGTGTCATGAGTTTTCTGGTGGGCTTTGAGGTAATCTTTGCGGCGGAATTCTTTGAAACACACATTACAAATGACTGGTTCTAGAGGAAGAGAAATAAGTTATTGGCCAAGCTGGTTGATGGAACTTCTGTTAAGCAGAATTTAGCAGAGATCCCTCCTCAGGGTGAAGAGTCATTTATGTGCATGCTCTTTAAAGCAGCACAACAGAATATCAGCAGTTCTGACTCCACTGTTTTAGTCCCACTGAGCTTTCACTTCTTTTACAGGGTTGTGTGTTACACTCCTGTCCATCAGATACACACCCCTGCTCCCTGTACCCAACATGAGAAAGTGAGCACAGGAAAGTGGCTAAGAAACCAAGCTGCAAACCGAGAAGTGCCTGTGTAGAGTGCAGTGTACACTTAGGGTCACTATATTTCAAAAAGGACATTATAGAACTGGGAAAGGTGCAGAAGAGGGCAACCAAGAAGATCCGAGGTCTGGAGCACCACCTTCCTTATGAAGCAAGGCTACAGCATCTGGGGCTTTTAGGTTAGGGGGAAAGGAAACTACAGTGAGACATGATAGGGAGTCTATAAAATTATGCATAGTGTGGGAGGGAGGGAGAATTGTTTCTTCATTCTGCCACAGCTCTAGAACCAGGGGTCATCCCATAAATCCAGCTGCCAGGAAATTTAGGACCAACCAGAGGAAGTACTTTTTCCACACAATGTATGGAATTCTCTGCTACAGGATGTGGCGATGGCCACCAGATGGCTTTAAGAGGGAGTTGCACAAATTCATGGAGGATACGTCTATCACTGACTACTAGTCTTGATGGCTATATCATGCCTCTGAGCCTGGAGGTAGTGTATCGCCAAATACCATGTGCAGTGGAGCAGCAGCAGCAGCAGCAGCGAGGGCATGCCTTCATCTCTTGTCTATGGGCTTCCCAGAGACATCTGGTGGGCCAGTGTAGGAAACAGGATGCTGGACTTGGGTCTAATTCAGCAGGGCTATTTTTATGTTCTAGTGCCTGGTATTGATTTACAAATTGATTTGATTTGAATCGATTAGAGCTTGAATCGGGCTGATATGAGTGATTTGAACTCAAACCGAATCACCCTTAGGCCTGATTAGGGTTCACGTTGAATCAACCCTGATTCAAACTCGAACTGATTTGAGTGATTCGAGCACCATTCTGGTGGGCAGGCACTACCTACCAGCCAATCCACAAAAGCAAAGGGCAAGCGGGTGATTTTTTAAAAAATTAGCCTTTCCTCCAAACCTCCAGAGGATTCTATGGGGTTTTTATTGGGGGGAGGAGGAGGGGAGAAGGTTAAATAATAATAATAAATAGCCCACTCCCATTTCTTTTGTGGTGGTAGGTAACACCCATCATGCCCTACCACCCAGCCCACACTGGTGTCCCTAGAACCTACTCATGGGAGAAAATGGGGTGCTTAGAGTTGCTCATTGTTCCCTATGGCCAAATCACTCAAACTGATTCGGGTTGATTTGTCCCAACAGCCAGGAATGGCCTCTGTTTTGACGAATCAATTCGAGTATTTTGTGATTCAATCTCGAATCAAATTGCAAAATCCGATCCATGCACATCTCTAGTGCCTGGTTCAGGTCTCACCTCTGCCCTGAATTTACTAGGTGGCCTTAGGCAAACTTCCAGCTCCTCATCTGCAAATATAGAGCAATAGTACCAACAGTTTTTACAGGGCTCTAGAGAGCTATAGAAACACTGTGCAGGCATTGTGTGCACACCAACATATCCATGCTTAAAAATACATACTACCCAGGTCAGAATTGTATTATTACATCACTGTGATGCTATGAGCCAAATTCAACAAGGACAATGAATGGCAGAAGAAATTCTGTCATGGTTTCTTAACTGTCCCCTCTGCTAAGCATTTGGATGGGAGCACTGCAAGATATTCCCCCTAGAGCAGGGCTGCACAACATTGGCCCTCCTGCAGCTGTTGCACCATCCCCGACTAGTGGTCATTGTAGCTAGGAATTATGGGAGTTGGAGTCCAAGAACAGATGGAGGGCCAAAGCTGTGCAGCCCTCCCTCAGGGGATGGGGCCATAGCTCAGTGGAAGAGCATCTGCATATCTGCAAACAGAAGGTCCCAGGCTCCCTCCCTGGCAGCATCTCCCGATAGGGCTGGGAGAGACTCCTGCCTGAAACCTTGGAGAGTCGCTGCCAGTCAGTGTAGACAATACTGAGGTAGCCTGACCAATGGTCTGACTCTGTATAAGGCAGATTCTTATGAAGACTTTGACATCAGATTTTTAAAAGTGAAACTACTAAGTTTTCAAAAACACTTACCCACATGTTCATATTTCATATGTTTCAGGAGCTCTGACCAAGTGTTTGCAATAAACCAACAACCATCTTTTCTGCACAGATATCCTATAAAAATAAAAAGTTCATTTTAACCCAACAGCCATTTTAAGGCTATGGAACTCTCTGCCACAGGATGTGATGGCTACCAGCTTGGATGGCTATAAAAGGAGTTTTACCCTCTCTCTTTCCTATGGGCTTCCCATAGGCATCTGGTGGGCCACTGTGGGAAACAGGATGCTGAACTAGATGGGCCTCTGGCATGACCCAGCAAGGCTCATCTTATGTTGTCGTTTTTTTAATGTTGCAGCTATCAGACATAACATCATATTCCACTTATTCCATTCCAAGCCCACCCAACAAGCAAGTAAAACCAAAACGCAAGAACCGGGGAGGGGGGGGGGCTTATGCACAAGTTACCTGTTGTGTCTCCTTTTACTCCCAAAGTGCCTAGATAGTAAGTTAGACCAAAAAGCAAAGATGAATGCAAACTGGATCAGAATCATTTTGGTTTCTAGGCTTGCCAGATTTCTCCACAACTCACATGAAATGGCAAGGAAACAAGCTCCTGTGGTTGGGGCATATCCAAGTACCATAGCAAAGGATTCTTAGGTGTGCCACTCTGCTGCCTCTGGTAGCTGCAGGTCTTGATCTCCCAGGAGAGCCTGGGAATGGCAGCAGCCAGGTCCTCCCACTAGGGAAACAAGATCCTTCTTTCCCCTGTAATGGATGGGGAGGGTTGCCAGACAAGCCTCAGGTCTTCTGTTCTCTCACAGGATAGCAATACATACTTTTTAGCCTACTTCCAGTAGGCTTATGAGGTCACCTGTGTGTATGTCCCCCAAATCAACTTTGTATATAAACTAAATTTGGTACAATTGTAGAGACATACCTCAACAGCATAGTTTATGATGGTCATCCACCCCGATTCAAGATGGAGGGTGCGTAAATGTTTGAGGCGCAAGTGGGCTAATTTGTGAACCGCCTAACTGAGGGACACCTCAAGGGCTTCGTTTGTAATGATGTCATCCACCCTGATTCAAGATGGCGGACACATGAACGAATTTGGACCAAATTGGTACAGTTATAGCGACACCTCACACGCACAGTTTATGATGATTCATCCAGCCTAATTCAAGATGGCAGATGAATGAACATTTGAGGTGCAAGTGGGCTAACTTGTGAACTGCCCAACCAATCTGTATCAAATTTATTCCAGTTGCAAAGATAGTGAAAGGAAAGTAGGCAGATTAGTTCTTACTCTAACTTGTTTTGTTTTTTGTACTGCTGCATGAACCTGCCCAACTTCTGCATTTTACTATTTTGGCAGAGCAAAAGCAAGAAGAGCAGGTTACCTTCATGGGTCTTCTCATGACGTTTTAGATGGCCAGGTGTAGAGAAGGATTTTCCACATCCTTCATGGATACATCTAGGTGGCAAACACACACAAAACTGAAACAGAACTTATAAACTCAAAAGCAACCTCTATTATAACTGCAAGTTACTTTTTCTATACTTTTACTATCCCAATTAATATGATCCTTTCAACACTAAGAACTTCTCACATCTGAACTATGCTACAAGAAGATATTGTTTGGGTTTTGTACAACATTTTTAGATTTCATCTTCCATAAATTATTTCAACACCATAAGAAGCTTATGTCATATCATCAATGCATATGGTGCAAAACAGAGTTTTAGAAGTTCCAGGGCATGGTTTAAGGTCACAAGATGCAACCACCTTGCTGAAGCTAAGATCTAGGTCTGGTCCAGTGTTCCTTCCAAGGCGTGTGCACACTCACACGTTTTTTGATGTCCACTCAGTTTATTTTAGATCCCACTCAGGTTGAATCAGGAAGGTCCCACTCTGAATGAATGCATGTGTGCACACACTACCTTGATACGGATGCCCAGACCAAAGCTCATCCCACACCGAGATGAAAAATAAATAAATGAGAACACACTAGTCTGGTCAGTGCCTGGACAGGAGATGGCCTGGGAACCCCATGAATGCCACGTTGAATATCAACCAGTGTTCCCTCTAAAACGTGTGCATGTGCTAACATTTTTTTTAATGTCCGCTCAGTTTATTTTAGATCCCACTCAGTTTGAATTGGGAAGATCCCAGTCTGAATGCATGTGCACACACACAGCCTTGATAATGCCGCCCAGAACAACACTCATTCTGCACACAGATGGAAAACAATTAGAGAGAACACTGGTTCCAGCATGCAAGAAAGGTGGGCTAGAGATCTCCTAGATAGAACAAAGCAAGAAGAGACAAGTTGCTGTCCCCAGTGAGCTTACCAGACATGAGAAAACCAGACACAGGAGAAGAGACAAGAATAAAAAGATGAACATGTACATATAGTTACATGTATTTAAGCCAGGATTAGAGTGTTTGTTTTCACAAATAAAATGTTGTTAACCTTGCTGTTCCCAAAGGAGACAAGAGACTGGTTCACATGGTTGGCAATAGTTTGGAGACACACCCAGCCCAGGAGGAAGATCTGGGCGTGCTCCCAATTTTCAGTCATGTGCTTGCAAACCTCAAGGTACGACTTATTTAGTAGAACACACTATTTGGCCATCTAAAACCAATCTATTTTCAGTGGCTCAGTACATGCAATTATTTGTTAAAAGTAAGAAATCCAACATTACAGGTGGATGAAAGGGACTGAGGCACAGGGCAATGGCTATTTTGCATAAGACCATGCAGTTGAGAGCCCAAACACAATAGGCTGTTCTATACAATGTGGCAAAAGCATTGGACCTGGTCTTCTCTCCTGCACCTCCCCAAGAGTCCAAAATAAAAGTCATCAATAACTTTGCTGGGGTGAAAGGGGAAGATCGAGGATTGAAATTCTCTTTGCGAAATGGTGAAAGGAATTGTGAGAAGTTAGGTTGGCCCAGAAGTAGAGGACAAAAGGTACAACAACTACTGGGATAAATATCATGAAAGCTTCTTTATCCAAAAGTGAACACTGGTTTTATGAAATTTTCCATTTTTTAAAAGCTAAAATTAAAGATACCAAGTTTCACATATTTAAAAAAAGTTTAATGCTAATCAAGACAGGATATGGGATAAAGCAGGGACCGTGAGAACCACTCCTGGTATTTTTTCCTACACATCATGTGAAATTCAGCTGCTACAGCTATTATATTATTAGGCCTCCAATAAAATTTTAACTTATCTTCTACAAGGCAACCATTTGCTAATTTCAGCCCCTACAGGCATCTTGGCAACCTCAGTACTTCTTTTCATACACAATAAGGTTGTAGAGAAAAAGGCACAATTTTTAAAATATTCACTTACTTGAACAGCGGTTCACTGGTGTGTTGAGCCTGATGAACTCTTAACTGCTGGTGTTTTTTAAAAGATTCCCCACAGTCTTCAAAGTCACACTGTTCAGAAAAACAAGAGAGTTACGATTAGAGACATGCCAAGGTAAAGTTTAGTATTAGCGTATGCTGTACTTTATCTTACCAAAATCATTTTTATATACAAGATGGAGTATAAGAAAGAGAAAATTACTACAACATGCAAACATAAACATGCCTGAGTCTTATTTCATACATTAAGGTCTAATCGGAATCACAAAAAAAGGATTTAAATATTGATTGATTGATTGCATTTATATACTGCCTAGTATAAAAATCTTTAGGTGGTGTACAGAATTAAAACAAAATACAACACATTTAAAATTCATAAAAAGATAAAAATCATAGATAAAAACACGTTAAACACCCATTAAAATTTAAAAAACGAATCTCAGTTGAAGGCCTGGGAAAACAAGTACGCCTTTGGGGTCCTCCTAAAAGCAAACAGAGAAGGAGATGCTCTTATTTCAGAAGGGAGCGCATTCCAAAGCCCTGGGGCAGCCACAGAAAAGGCCCGGTCCCAGGTCACCACCAAATGAGTGGGCAGAAACCATAACCAGACCTCTCCAGATGATTGTAATAGGCGAAAGGGTTCACAAAAAAGAAGGCGCTCTCTTAAATACCCTGGACCTAAGCCATTAAGGGCCTTATAGGTAATAACTAGCACTTTGTATTTCATTCGGAAACCTATTAGCAGCCAGTACAGTTCTTTTAGAATTGGTGTTATATGGTCCCTTCGGGTAAACCCAGAGACCAGTCTGGCTGCCGTATTCTGTACCAATTTTAGTTTCCAAACTATGTACAAAGAAAGCCTCATGTTGAGTGCATTACAGTAGTCAAGCCTAGAGGTTACCAGCATATGTACCACGGTTTTAAGGTCACTAGTCTCCAAGAATGGACGCATCTGGCATATCAGCCGAAACTGGTAAAAAGCATTCCTAGCCACAGCTTCAACCTGAGAAACCAGGGAGAGTTTGGGATCCAGGAGCACTACCAGACTACAAACCTGATCTTTTAGGGGGAGTGTAACCCCAACCAGAACAGGCAGATCTAAACCATCTCTTGGATCCCAATCCCCTACACACAGAACCTCTGTATTTTTGGGGTTCAACTTCAGTCTGTTATCCCTCATCCAGCCCATTATCGCCTCCAGGCAGGCGCTTAGTGGAGGTCATGACATTTCCTGATGAAGTTGGTATAGAGCAGGGGTGGGGAACCTTGGCACTCCAGCTGTTTTTGAACTACAACTCCCACCATCCCCAACCACAATAATTGTGGCTGGGGATGATGGGAGTTGTAGTTCAAAAACAGCTGGAGTGCCAAGGTTCCCCACCCCTGGTATAGAGGAATAGATCTGGGTGTCATCAGCATATTGATAGCATCCCAGACCAAGCTTCCTGACGATCTCTCCCAGAGGTTTCATGTAGATGTTAAAAAGCACTGGAGACTGTATGGAGCCTTGTGGAACCGCACACTTCAGCTTTAGCTTTTCAGAGCAATAGTCTCCAAGTGAAACCATCTGGAATCTGCCAGAGAGGTAGGAATGGAACCACTGTAGAACAGTGCCACCCAATCCCACCTCCTTCAAGCGACCCAGCAAGATACCATGGTCAATGGTATCGAAAGCCGCTGAGAGATCCAAAAGGATCAGTAGAGTCAATCTCCCTCTGTTGATCGCCAATTGGAGATCATCCATCAGGCCGACCAAGGCAGTCTCAACCCCATAGCCCACCCGAAAGCCAATCTGGAAAGGATCTAAATAACCTGTGTCATCCAGAACTGCCTGAAGCTGAGAAGCAACCACTCACTCAATCACCTTGCCCAACCAAGGAACATTAGAGACAAGCCTCTAATTAGCTAACTCTGAAGGATCCAAAGCAGGTTTCTTCAAATAAGATCTAATAATAGCCTCCTTAGGATAAGGAGGCATCCTGTCCTACCACAGCGAAGCATTTATTATATTTACCAGACCCTCTCTGATAATATGACTATCAGGTGAAATAAGCCAAGTTGGGCAAGGGTCAAGAGAGCAGGTGGTAGGGGATAAGTCCGAAGCAGTTTGTCCACATCATCAGAAGTAACAAACTGAAATTGATCCAATTCAGTCCTACAAGAGGAGTTGCTGGGCACCTCTACGATAACTCTGCAGTAACTGTGGCATCTAGTTCAGCATGAATACAAGATATTTTATCTACAAAAAAGTTATTAAGAACATCACAGAGAGTGACAGATGGTTCCAAATTCAAGGCAGAGAGGGCATGAACTAGCACCCTCACAACCCTAGACAACTCAGCTGGCCATGAATTTGCAGAAGCAATGTGGCCAGAGAAGAACCGCTTCTTTGCTGTCTGCACTGCCCATGCATAGATCCTCAAATGAGCTCTGTGTTGCAATCTATCAAATTTGTGCGGAGACTTCCTCCACTTGCACTCTAGTCTACCTTGCCGCTTCAGCTCCTGCAGTTCATCTGAATACCACGGGGAAGACTTTAAGTCTACCGCTCCAGTAAGTTCATTATTCCATGTTTGCACCAGAGCATCAACAGAATCACTAAGCAGACCCAGCTGGAAACCCTTCCAAGGCTTCTTGTAATCCTATTGGATTCAATAACCTTCTTGGGCGGACAAACCTAATGGGTCCTTCACTCCTGCATAGGTGGGTTGTGGCTGCCTTACCTTAACCAGATGGTGATCCGTCCATGACAGTGGGCCCCACCAATAGCATCTGATTAGGTAATGCTCCAAAAACTCCAAAAGCTCTTATGAACAAATGCATGGAATGACCATTGACATAAGATATGAAGGGGAACCATGCAACAACAAGAAGCAGCAACAGTGGTGGTCACTGAGACCCATCTCAAGTCTCCTCTGGTAAGTCAATTTTTCTGCTAATGCTATGTGCCACTCTGGAGACCCATCTTTCCACAGAGACCTTGAGCAGATTTTCAATGTCTGGCAGTTTAGCAGAAAGATGGTAAGGTTTTAGTGGCATATGCTTTGGAATATGTTCCCTGTTGAAATAAGAACATCTCCTCCTGTTTGTTTTCAGGAAGACCCTCAAGATACACCTGCTCTCATAGGCTTTTAACTGGAATTAATTTTAATATTTTGTTTTTATTGTGTCTTGTGGAATTTTAATCTGTTTTTACTTTTCCATATTTTAAGTTTTGTACACCGCTTAGAGATGTACATATTAGGCAGTATAAAAATAGGATGAATAAATAAATAAAATATGCTGTACTTTATGATATGCTGAAGGACAAGCGTATGAATCGATGGCAAAGTGGAACAGGAGATCCAGGTCTTCTAGGTTTTAGATTCACTTGATCCCTTGCAATACAGTCAACTCATGCACACAGCGGCTCGCAGAGCTGCACTGGAATTCTCCCACTGAGCTTCCACTGCAGACTGCACACTGCAAACAAACAGAGCATTTTGCCCCACTTGGCCTGACAAAGGGAAATCCAGCATGCTCATACTGGTATACATGACTGAATCGCAGCCCAAATGTGCATAATGAAAAACATCAACATTGTCAGACATATGATACAAGCAAGTCAGTTTAAGAAATTATTTTCCAATCCTAAGCATGACAGCAAACACAAAATAAAACAGAGCTACTTACTACAAACTGCCTTTGTTGATGCCTACGTTCAATATGCTTGTTTAAATTTGACCTTGTCGTAAATCTTTTGTTGCACCCATATGCTATGCACCTACAAATACACAAATGTATGTTCTCAACAACAAGAATAAAGAAATAAAAACAGTTACAGGGCACAGTCACCACGTACCCCCCCAGTAACCCACCATGGAAAGGCCACAATATTAGGAGGTTGCTTCCTCCCCCATGGCATTATGGGCCATTTTAATAACAGGCCTGCTGGATCTATCTATCTAGTCCATCACCCTGTTTCACACAGTGGCCCACCAGATGCCTCTGAGAAACACTGCTGGCCTATCTATCTAGTCCATCACCCTGTTTCATATGGTGGCCCACCAGATGCCTCTGAGAAACACACAAGCAAGAGGTAAAGGCATGCCCTCTCTCCTGTTGTTGCTCCCCTGCAACTGGCATTTAGAGGCATCTTGCCTCTGTGGCTGGAGGTGGCCTATAACCACCAGACTATTAGCCATTGATAGATCTGTCCTCCATGAATTTATCTAAACCATTTTTAAAGCCATCCAAGCTGGTGGCCACTACCACATCCTGTGGCAGAGAATTCCATAGGTGTGAAAGAGTACTTCCTTTTGTCAGTCCTAAATTTCCCAGCCTTCAGTTTCATGGGATGACCCCTGGTTGTAGTAGCTGGAGCTGCCCAGAGAGCAGTTGATTAGAAGATAGAATAAAGTCTGCTCAGAGGGTAAAACCCCCTCTGATACAGTTTGATATGATACAATACAAGTACATTGTATCAAATTGTTTTTTATCAGATAACATTTTCATTGGATTGAAAAATTGTCCAATAAGGCATGTATTGCACATGCCAATAACAGCCGATTTCACAACACTCACATGAAATACATGTTTCTATTGCTGGATTCTGTTCTTTGTGATCAGTCAGTCAATCGGAGAATCTGGGGGTCTGGTCACAGGACCTGTTCAGGTTTTGGGGTGGTTGTTTTTTTTTAAAAAAATTCCATCACCTGCCCCACCCCCACCTTCAATTTATACTTACATAAATTCCTTTTCTCCAGTGTGCGTAAGAAAATGGCGCTTGAGATGGAAATATCTAGTGAAGCCTTTATTACAGCCTTCAAAATCACAAACAAAGGGGCGCTGATTAAAAAAACAGGAACATAAAATCAATTAGTTGTACTTGCATGTCTTACTATTTTCCTGAAAATTGCTCTTGAAAAGAGAATACAATATTTGGTTGAGGATTGAACTAGAGACCTTTAGTCAAATATCAGCCAGAGACTTCAGATTAATACTTGACATTCACACACACACACACAATTAAAGGATGGAAGGTGTACAGTTAGTATCCATTTTTATGTAAATTTAAGATGTATGAGAGAAATATGATGATTCACAGCAGCAGAAAGAAACAGTAGATAAGATTAGATAAGATAGTCTTCTCTGATATACTAAGTTACTTAGAAGTATTCAGAAAGGAACAATCTCGCCTTTTACAAGTGTGTGCATGCACATACACACACATACACACTCCTGCCAAATGGTGAAGACATTTTGCTCATCTGAGGAAGTGGACTGCAATCTACCAAAGCTTATGCTGAAATAAATTGAAAAGCTTTGTAGTTAGGTGCTACAATACTTGTGTTGTTTCTGTTCCAACAAACAGTTACCTCCCTGGAAGATATTTCTAATCAGATTGCTGCAGTTCAGTTAATGGTGGAGGAAGCGGGGAGGCTTTTACTTATGGTACAATACACTACAACCCAGACAACTGCAAGGCCTCCTAATCACTCAGAGATCTCCTCACTCATTTGTAACTGCCAAAAGACCTTTTTCTTCTTAGCTCACATTATGGATTTCTCTGTCTCTCCGTAAGGCCTATTTTGTTAACATGTGTAATAAGCAGGACTTCAACATATGAAGTGTTTTTAGCACTGGGATGTTGTAAGAAAACATCTACTTCACCATGAGTCCCACCACTCATTGAGATCATCTGGAGAGGTCCACCTGCAGTTGCCACTGACTGGCTACTTAGGGATGGGCCTTCTCTGTTGCTTTCTCAAGACTCTTGAATGTGCTTCCTGCTGAATAATAACCTCCCCATCTGACAACTTTTAAACAGTCTCTAAAGACTTATTTTTTCATCCAAGCTTTATAACTGGACGGTGCTTTTAAGTTATTTCAAGGCATTCATTTTTAATCTGTTTGATGTTGTAAACCACCCAAAGATGGAAGTCTGGGGAGGTCTACAAATGTGATAAGTGAATGAGTAGATAAAATAATTGGAAACACTACCTAGTGAATGTCCACCCACTATACAGCCACAGGGAAATGCTTGACTAACAAGCAGAAGGTTGCCAGTTTGAAGCCCAGCTGGTACTATATTGGGCAGCAACGATATAGGAAGGTGCCAAAAGGCATCATCTCATACTGCATGGGAGGAGGCAATGGCAAATCCCTCCTGTTTTCTATCAAAGAAAACCACAGAGCTCTGTGGGCACCTGGAGTCAAAACTGACTGGATGGCACACTTTACCTTTTATACAGCTACCAAAGTGACTTTATTCCTGCTAGGGAAAATGGAGGCAACCTTAGCCAAGGATCCCTATATCTGAAGAACATGCTGAATTACAGAATAGGACCTTATTCTTATTTTGCACCATTCTCTGCACATCCCACCTTTACCGACATAAAGCGGTGTCAGGGCTTCGATGCTGTCCATGACATTTACCCAGAGGCAGGCCCCAATGATTTCAGGAGAGCCGATTTCCAAGTTAGATACATCCTCCATCCAAGGTACCAAGAAGCTCCCAAGGCCAGTGGGAGCTTCAGGCCTAGCTGAGCCAACCCCGAGCTCCCTCACCTGGATTGGTCACTGCCTCACAATCATGTTCCATTAGGAACCGAGGCCTCCCCCTTGGTCCCGCCTATTTGCCCACCCGATGTCCCAAGATTATATCCCCGCCCGCTGCCCACAATGCTGGCCTTTGGACTGGCCCTTGAGGGGGCCCGATCGTCGCTCTCCCTCCCTCCAGGTCGCTCTTGGCCCCGCCCCTCGCCTCACCTGCCCTGTGTGCCGCCAAAGGTGGGCCTCCAACTTCCAGGCTTTGTCGTACGTGGCGTCGCAATCCGGGAAGGAGCAGATGAAATCGTCCTGGGGCCGGGCGGAGGGTCGCCTCCTTTGGCGGTTTGGGCCCGGCACGAATATGGGACTCTCCGTGTTTCGCATGAACTCAGTCACAACCACGGACTCCTCAGAGATCAGCTCCTCTCCGGCCATTTCTGTGGCTGCAAGACATGTGATAGAGCTTTGGCTCCGCCTCCACGTTCTCCGCCAGTCCCAAAGAGGAACGCTCTTATTTGTCCTTCCCAGCTTCCCGTAGCTTCCCCCTTCCCTGAGCGGCTATAGTTTGGTTCCCCCACATGCACTTCCTCCCTTTAAAGCGCATGGCTGCTTTGGCGCGTGCGCATAACAAAGCTTCCGTTCTTTCCCAGGTTTTTGTTTTTGTTTGGTTTTTAAGAAATATTATAAATTATGTTTATTAATGTGTATTTTAAATGAAATACAATGATGAGTATATGTTCTTAATAAGACTAGATCTATGTACTAAGCACTTGCTGCCTAATGGTGCAGCGGGGAAGTAACTTGCCTAGGGAGCAAGAGGTTGCTGGTTCGAATCCCCGCTGGTACCTATATCGGGCAGCAGTGATATAGGAAGATGCTGAAAAGCATCATCTCATACTGCATCGGAGATGGCGATGGTAAGGTAAAGGTAAAGTGTGCTGTCAAGTCAATTTCGACTCCTGGCACCCACAGAGCCCTGTGGTTTTCTTTGGTAGAATACAGGAGGGGTTTACCATTGCCTCCTCCCAATGAGATGATGCCTTTCCGCATCTTCCTATAAAGCTGCTGCCAATAACCCCTCCTGTGTTCTACCAAAGAAAACTGTAGAGCTCTATGGTCCACACAACTTTCCAACTTCTATGTAGCAAGCAGCACATATCAATTAATTAAAAGCCTCGTTGGGCTTAGGTGAATGTTTGAGAGGTCACTGGCCTTCATAATCGACACCAAACAGTATGAGTGATTGTTTGTTTATAACGTTCTAATCCTGGAAGGAATTCAAGGCACATAGTTCCAACTTTTATATCCTTGCAACAACCCTGTGAGGTAGATTAAGCAGAGAAAGTGCCCTGGTCCAACACCCCCCACTGAGTTTTATGGCAGAGGATGGCACCTAGAACTCCATGCTGCGGGGGTGCACTCCTCTTAAAGGACACTAAGGTCACTTCACAGCCTGGGGTGCTCATTGATCCAGTGCTGTCATTAGAGGGGCTCAAGTGGTGGCGTCTGTGGCTCGGGAGAGCATACGCCAACTGTGACCTTATTTGGATGGAGATAGCTTGGCCACAGTCACCTATGCGTTGCTCTGGTAACCTGCTTAGATTACTGCACTGTGTTGTATGTGGGGCTGCCTTTGAAAATGGTCCAGAAACAGCAGTTGGTCCAAAATAAGGCCTCAAGATTATTGAACTGGGGCTGAGTGTTTTGATCAGACCAGGCCAGTGCTTCATCAGCTGCACTGGCTCCGTCTTGTGCAATTTACTCAGAAGTCTTACCACATTCAATTGACCTAGTTGCTGGGTAAATATGAATAAGATTAATCTGTAAACAGTAGCCCTCTTTAGATGTTATGAGTGCCCTAGGCAGTCATGGTTACAGCGGGCAAAAGTGGGAAGAAAGTCCCACCGTGCCAGTGTCAATCACTCCCTTGCACCAACAATCATGGTTACATTGCCATTTGTTCAAAGAGGGTGGCGCCACCAATGCCATTAGCATGATCGCACAAATCCGTAAGTTGCAACCTGATTGGATCCACGTTGCCACTCATTGTTTTGCCGTAATCACACTAACAGTGATGCCCCTTCAGATGATCAGTGCTGTAACTGTGATCGTCAGTGCAAGAGGGTGATTGACAGTGGGCAGCCGGACTTCCTCCCTGCTTTTGCCCGCTATAACTGTCTGAAGAGGGATAATGTGCTCAAATACATGCTTACATGAGAATAAGCCCCATTGAACTCAATGAATAGCACTGCAGTTCTGAATTAGGGTTGCCAACATCCCACTGCCCAAATAAGGGACACAAGGCAGGGAGTATGCAGGAGTCATTGGGAGCCTGAGTGTTGTATGTGTTTTTACCACTTTCAACTTAAACTACAGTACAAGTTACAACTCTGATTGCTTCTTTCTGATTGCTTGATTCAGAGGCAGGATGCCTCTAAATATCAGTTGCAGGGGAGAAACCGCAAGAAAGAGGGCATGCCCTCAACTCCTCCTTGTAGGCTCCCAGTGGCATCTGGTGGGTCACTCTTGGGGATGTGCACAGAATTGGGCAGGGGTGGCTTGAAGGGGTGGGGGGTAGGACTTTAAGGGCAGGGGAGGGTGCACTTACCCCTCCCTGTCCCCCCCACTGGCACTGGAGTTAGGTAAAATCCCTCAGGGCAGCAGCGTACCTCCCTTCCGCTTCTTCGGCTGGAAGTGGCCAGAAGTACCAGGCTTGTGTGCGTATGCTGGCCATGCGCACGCCGCGATCACGTGAGCGCCTGTCTGACGTGTGCATCTGACGTGCACATGTGCGTGGCTGCAGTACACATGCGCACCCGGTACTTCCAGCCAAAGAAGCAGAAGGGGCAGCAGGAGGTATGCTGCCGCACCGAGGGATTTTACCTAACTCCAGCACCGGCGAGGGGAAAGGGAGGGGGAGTAAGTGCACCCTCCCCCATCCTTAAAGTCCTACCCCCACCCCCACCGAACATTCGAACCAGCCAGTGTTCGAACCTGTTCAGAGGCCCATAAAAGGGCCTCCGAACAGGTTCTTGCACATCCCTAGCCACTGTGTGAAACAGGATGCTGGACTTGATGGGCTTTGGGCTTGATCCAGCAGGGCTGTTCTTATGTTCTCCTCTGCTTATTGATATAACCATGGTTAGCCAAACTGGGTGTGATGTAATATTGTTTTCTAAAAAGAGAAGCATTGTTAGCCAGTAAAAATAGGTTTCACACATGAGCATTATCTAGTAGCCATTACTTGCATGGTTTTCATGATCTTGATACCTGGATAATACAAAGTTAGTTAATCATTGATGGCTGTTAATGTCCCCAATATAGGACGGCTGGCAATCCTAGGCCTTCAGCCCACCAGAACCACCAAGTACTTTGGTAGGCAACAAGAAAGGAAAGGAGTTGGAGCTCATTAGTTATTTCATTATGAGTGAAAGTAACTGGTTTGATCTGAGCCATTGGTTCTCCCCATTAGCTGAAAATAAGAGCCAAAGGGCATCCCGTAAGGGACAGACAATTTTGGGCTGAAATAAGGGACGTCCCTGCTGATAAGGGACTGTTGGTAACTCTGGCTGGAGGGAACCTTATAGGCTCT
Organism: Hemicordylus capensis; assembly: GCF_027244095.1. Classification (NCBI taxonomy): domain Eukaryota; kingdom Metazoa; phylum Chordata; class Lepidosauria; order Squamata; family Cordylidae; genus Hemicordylus; species Hemicordylus capensis. Next base: position 38,137,595 of record NC_069659.1, on the reverse strand, counting down.
GCTCGATACAGGAAACCCAGAGCTAGAGCATCCCCAACAGATGGTTGTCCAGTCTCTTCCTGAAGACCTGGAGCTCCACTCTCCTGTAATTGGTTCATTTGTCAATTGCTCTGTGAATAGGTTTCTGCTCACTTTCAAGCAAAATCTGTCTTCAGTAATGTAAGCCCTTAGATCTAGACTGGTTTTCTGGGGCAGCAGAGAACAAGTCTTTACCCCAACTCTTCTAGCAAACTTGCAGTTCCTGTACCAACAAATAGGGCAGCAAGATGGGGCCACCTGCAGGCAGGATAAAGGAAACACCACTTTTGGTATTTCTTCATAATTCCTGCATTATAACAATACAGGCCAAGTGATGGATAAAGTGCTAAAAACAAAACAAAACAGGTGTATGTAATTCTTGATTGCTCTATCAGTTATCAGATGTGTGCCAAGCCTCTAATGAAGTCGGTGTCCTTATGGGATTTCTGTTTACTCCAAAACCAAATTAGATAAATGACAAAGTTAATCAGTTGAGCATTTTGTTCTGTTGCATTTTGCCAAGAAAGCAGAGACTAACAGATGTTTCTGCATTTAGAAAACTGGGAATTCCATTCCTTCTTTCAAGAAGAGTGCATGACAAAAATTGTCTGCACATCTGGAATGCCATGGTCTAAGTCTTTCCTAATGGCTTCTACTTAGAAAATGAATTACTGGGTTTCTTCTGTTTATACAGAAGAATAATAATTTGATAAAGTCACCAAGAGTGTTTTCAGACAGCAGGCTTTACCTTGAGTTTACTGCGAGGCTTTACTGTGAGTTCAAATTTGCCAAAAAAAATCAACAAAAAAAGTGGAGGGGTTTTTTTTAACCCTGGAAATAAATCGGGCTACACTCTAATACAGGGTTTCTTAACCTTGGGCCCCCAGATGCTGTTGGACTACAACTCCCATCATCCTCAGCCACAAAGGCCATGTCTGGGGATGATGGGAGTTGTAGTCCAACAACATCTGGGGGCCCAAGGTTAAGAAACCCTGCTCTGATATGCAATGAAAAACCCAAATCATAGGTGAAGTGCTTCCCAATAGCTCGCAGAGACTTGGGGGTAAATCTGGCTGATATGTAGGGCTGCCAACATCCCATTGCCTGAATATGGGACACAAGTGTGTATGTGTGTGTGTGGGGGGGGTCTTGGGGGCGGGGTCATCTGTGGGTGGGGTCACCCTAGAAGCCTGAGTAGCAATATGTTTGTAACAACAACAACAAAACAAGCCCCATGATTTCACAAAGCTTCTTGTTCACACAGACCATCCCACATGGACGTAGAGTAAGTGTCAGGTGAAAAATTAAGAGAATCCCCCAGTTTACACACATACACACACTACATCCCCACGTCTTCCCCACTGAAAGCCTCACTGAAAGGCCTTTTTAAAATCTGCCAGAAGTGGTGAGTCTGTTAGCAGGCATCTGTAGGTCTATTTACATTTGATAAGTAAACAAGTAGCAACTTGCAAGATGTAAATAAAACCAGGCAATTAATTGCTCCTGCAAGTTTGCAAAGCAACTGGGGCTTCTTTAGTGAACTTTGTTGTTGTTTCTTTTACATTATAATATGGACTTCACCCAGACTTCAAAGGGCTCAATGCAAATGCATTGAGGGATGAGAGAGAGCCCCAGGCTCTGCCAATAATAGGGGGAAAACAGCATCCCATCCGGGACAAGAGATTTTTGCCTCAGATATGGGACTCTCCCATATAATATTGGACTGTTGGGAATGCTGCCGATATGTGAACAGTGTTGGTATCAGAGGAGGTGTGAGCTAAAAGTCCTGTGTGAAAAACACAGATAAAAATAGTCACCGCTGCTGTCCCAAGCTCCAAAGCTCAATAGATACCCTTAAAAAAAATTAGTGCTGCAGTATGTAATTGATTACATAAGAATCAGCTTGAGTGACTAAAACAGTGCCTCAAGTTAACTAGGCATTAGTTGATTATTTTTAATACAGTACATTTACAAACTTAAGACAGCAAGATGCATCCCGTCGGAGACAAAGGAGAAATGAGATCACCTAGGTGATGCCTGATTCGTGTGGGGTTTGCACTCATTAAAGGATCCAGCAGGAGTATATCACAAAAGTCTTTTATTAGAGAAGTCAGTTTCAACATCCATTTGAGCTGTCCTACGCCATGAAGAGTTTACCATTGCTTCCTCCTGCGCAGTATGAGATGATGCCTTTCAGCATCTTCCTATATCGCTGGGAAAAATACCAGTTGGGATTCGAACCGGCAACCTTCTGCTTGTTAGTCAAGCATTTCCCCACTGTGCCACTATGGTACAGGAATAAAATTATTTTCTTTGGTTTGGAACTTTAAAACTTGTTTCAACTGTGTCTACTTACTTCTCCCCACCTTATAAGGGGAGGATTAACCTTTTTACCTCCCGTAGGCAAAAAGACTTTTACTGCCCTTTTACCTTAAAAAAAAAAAGACCCCCAAAACAAAAAACCCTGTGCGGCAGTGACAGTAGGCTGCAGGACTGCTGAGCGGGGGTGAGGAGAAAATTTCCCCCTTTGCCCGGGGCACGGCTGTGGCTGCTGCAGTGAGGGTGGAAGGGCTAGGAGAAAGTCCCCCACTTTTGCATTTAAAACACCCACCCACCCACCCACACACACACACACACACCCCGCTCGCAGCTGTGGGGAGTGGGGGCAAGACTAATCTCCCAGTCCCAGCCTCCCAGTCCTGATAGAGACCATCTGAGAATACCAGGGACTTTTACACACATCAGGCTTTACTGTGAATTTACTGGGAAGCTTTACTGTGAACTCAAAGTTGTCCCAAAACCTGAGACTATAGTGGATTTTTTTAAAACTCCGGATATAAATTGGGCTACACTCTAACACGCTGTGAAAAACCCACATTGTGTGTGAACTGCTCCCTCATAACTCACAAGGATTTGGGGGTAAATCTGGTTGATATGTGAATGCATCCGCTCCATTCTGGAAGAGATGCGAGTTATAGGGCTTTAACAGCCCCGCGTGAAAAACCTCCAGGTACTGTAGGCTTTTAGATTCATGCACTGGCCAAGGGGTTGGACTTGATTATCTCAATGCTCCCTTCCAAACCATGAAATTCTATGATTTTAGCTTAACAAAGATTTCCCATCTTTGTTGGGAAGTGTCTCTGGTAAGAGATACCCTTCTATTACAGCAGAGTGCACTGAGGCACAACACAGCGGAGTCTGCCTAGGCCTGCGTGTATGCTGAGAGTAAAAGAAACGTGGAGCCAGTTCATAGTTTCAAATCAATATAAGGAGTCTTTATTGGTGAACTCCAGTCTAGATAGGAAAGTGGAGAGATAGGATCTCTGATCTAGCTAGCTAGCAGGATGCAGAGGGATGGTTTCTGCATCTCTGCACACATGGTGCAGGGAAAGAGGAGCATGGGTGCTGCAAGGGAGAAGAAAGGGAAAGAGGAAGTGGCAAGAAAGAAGGAAGTCCCTGAGAGTAGCAATCTACATATCAAAGGGATAGTGTCAGAGCAGTAGAGAAGGGATGACCAATGTCTTGACCGCTCTAGCCCTCTGCCACACTAATCTGTCCCCCTCTGTCACTGAGGCATGAGCCAGCGCAGAGTCCTTCACTTCCAACAATCTTCACATACATCCAACAAAACAAGACCTCTACAGAATGGGACCAAAGCAAGAATAGTTATTTTATAAGCCGGAACAAAAAATACACCAAAATAATGAGGCTGCTCTCATGAGCAGCCAAAATCAGGCTAGGGTAGTATATAAATGTTAGTAGTAGTAGTAGTACTAGTAGTAGTAGTAGCAGCAGTAGATGATTATGTCATAAGTTTGAGAGTTGAGTCATAGCATCAGAAACAGTGATGGTCAGAGCCATGGATGAAACTATGTCCTGCCTCACACATTTGGAAGTGGAGGCAAGTTTCTAATTCAAAGAGCAACCCCATGCACAAATTCAGGCCTTTAAGAAGAGAAACTTATTGAAATCAAACAGAGCCATCTTGTGGCAGTGGAAGGCCATTATGGATTAAGAAAGAAAAATATATTCAGAGACATTGTTGTATCAGTGGCTTACCACTGATGTTATAACCAATTGATGTATAACCATTGTACACCCATACAATGCAAATCCAGAACCAAACAGTTATATTTCCCCTGTCCTGATCTACACTGCAAACCCCAAAACTAGAGGCTTTGGAAAAAGTTGGGGCGAGGGCTAATCACTGCTTCCTTGCATTGTGTTGTATTTGGACACAGTGAATTAACTGTGCATTGTCGCCTTAAGTATAGCCCAACATCGGAGACTCCTCCTCATCTCTCTTCTCTTGCACAAAGAGTAACCCTGTTGCAAGCCTGTATTTAAAACCCTGCCAGGAAGCTGTATAAAGACTCCTTAAAAAAACAAAACAAAAGTTACCAGGAGCTGTGTGAAGCCTGAGTGGATAACAGATGTACTATGGCTACAAAAATACATTCATATAGCTATCCCTACATTATTTTATACAAGTATTTCTATATGCAAGTCTAAAGGCCTATTCTCGGCATTAAAGTGCAGTGTCTTCTTTAATATGGGCTGACTTTTGAGGCACACTGTAGTGGGCTGAACTGGTCATGGGAATGTCAATGCCATGTGTAGAAATGTGTGTGGGTTGCCTTTGAGCAGTGGTGGCTGGCTGGTGAGGAGGGGTGGCAAGAATACCGCTGGCACCTGCAAGCCGCAGGGAGCAGCAGCACACCGCCCAGCATCCGGCACAGCGGATGCCCTGCCCTACAACATTCACCTAAACTCTGCCCATGCACAACGGCCATTTGCATGGTCACCATGGTGTTGCCAACCATGCAAAGGGCCTCTGCTCATATGCAAAGGTTAGGAGAGTGCCGTAGGTGGGGCAGCCTCCACATGGGATGTCATGTGGCACGCATCACTGCTCCCCATGGCTTGCAGGTGCTCGGCAGTGAGGACTTTCAAAGGTACTTCTCCACCACCACCCGCCACCAGATTTCTAATTCAGCAAATCCTTTGTTGGAGGATCTTTCAGGTCAGCAGCCAAGTGTCCTAGGAGACTGAAATGTTCTCCCATTGGATTCTGAATGCTGCCAGATTTGTGTCCGTTTATCTTTTTGCACAGACTCTATAGCCCTATTCACACATTATACGATGACTACAAATGCGATGACTATTTATACACCACTTTTCAACAAAAGTTCCAAAAGCGGATAACATAGATATAAACAAATAAATAAAACTAGCTGGGCCGGGCGCAGAGCATTTGCGCCTCTGGTTCTCCCCCCTCCTTCTTGCCTGCCCTCCAACAGTCGCCATTTTCTTTGCCTCCCCACCCAGCCACTACCATTATTTTCTTCCCTGCTGGCTGCCGCCATTTTCTTTCTCTGCCCGCCGGCCAGCCCTCCCACCACCATCTTCATGCCTGCCCACTGCTGCCACCTTCTTCCTTTGCCTGCCCACCGCTGCCATTGCTGTTTTCTCTCCCCCCACCCCAATTTCCCCACCGTGCCTGAAAACCTGTCCACTTTCCTCTCCCCCTGCCGGTAGCTCACCTCGCTCGCAAACTCTCTCAAGAGTTGCCACGGATGGGATTAGCGACGAGTTCGCCTTAGAGAAATATATATATAGATGGCTCCCTGTCCCCAAAAGGCTCACAGTCTGAAAAAGAAATAAAGATAGACACCAGCAACAGCCGCTGGAGGGATGCTGTGCTGGCGATGGATAGGGCCAGTTGCTCTCCCGCTGCTAAATAGAATCATCACTTTAAAAAGGTGCACCTTTACTTGGCTAGCAATGCATGTACTGTCTGTACAGTGGATGCATGTACTGTCTGTACATTGGATGCATGTACATAAATGTAAACATGTACAGTAGTTATTCACATGTTATGTTGAATTGACTACAGCAGTGCACTCCCTATCTGCACCTGTATTTGATAGGGTCTGTACCTAGGTTCACTTTTAAAATTAACACATGTACAGTCATTCAGACAAACACACACAGGAACATAGGGGAAGCTGTTTTACACTGAGTCAGACCATTGGTCCGTCTAACTCAGTATTCTCTGCATTGACTGGCAGTTGCCCTCCAGGGTTCCAGACAGGAAGCTTTCGCAGCCCTACCTGGAGATGGTGGGGATTGAACCTGGGACCCTCTTCATGCATAGTAGTTGCTCTACAATGGAGCTATGGCCCCATTCCATGTGTACATGTGTTCAGACAGCAGAGCACATCTTGTACAATATAGGCCATGTTTTAATGACCAGATTGTGGTGAAAGAGTTAACCGTGATTGGTCAGCCACACACGCACTTCTTTAGAGCATGTTGTGAGAACCTGGAATGTATGGGCAATCACAGTTAAACTGTTGCAGTTAACCAGCTGGTAACTGGGATAGTAACCAGGATCCGATCCTGGTTAAATGCTGGTTAACTACCTCAATTTAATTGAGTTTGCCGGGGAATTCCAAGTTCTCATGGCACTCTCCATGGGAGCACACTGAGCTGGATGATCACGGTGAACTGTTTCACTGCGATCATTCTGGTTGTGAGAATGCAGTCATAATGTCTATATTGGGCTTAACTTGTTTGTCCTATGTGGGGAGCAGAAGGACATTGTTGGAAAGCGATGGTGTATATCACCTTGCCCCTAATAGTATGGCATGTAAAGGTGAGCCATTTAAGGCCCCTTAAATCTCAGCCAGCACTTCCTGAAAGTCTCATGGAAAGCTAATGCAGGCCTTAAGATTGCCCCAATGTGAGTGTGGCAGAAGCAAAAGCCACCATTCTGTTCCCATATCAGAAGGGTCTGCCTATCCTTTACCCATATCTCTTCCTGTCTAGAAAGAAAACATACCATCCTTCAACCTGGATGTTTTCTTTTCCTAAGTAAATAATTAATACACGGAATAAGTTGCTCTTTGTCTGCTCTGTACATAAAACAAGTGATGCTTTCTTTGCCCAGGAATGAGACTGGCAAAATCTCATGGGAACCAGAGAAGCCATTTAGTAGACTGAAAATAAAATTCCTGACAGTGTGTGTTTATGTGTGAGAAGTTAACAGAGGAATAGCTAAACAAAGAAATTGCAATTGATTGTGCTAATATCCTGGAAAATGAACCATTTTAAAAATGGGTTCAGTTCAGGTTCTTCAGTAATTTTTAATTCTCTAGTTCAGTTCTGGTTTGGACACTGGCTGACGTACTGAGGGGAAAATACTTTTACTACTAATATAATACTACGAATACTACTAAAACTACTAAAACTACTAATACCAATACCAATACTACTACTTATATACCACTTTTCCATAAAGTAGTTCCATTGAAATTAAAAGGACAAGTTAAGAAATTCTTAACCTGCCCTTTTAATTTCAATGGGACTACTTTCTGTAATTTACCTCAGTATTTCAGCTACTAAGCCACCTATTAGCGCGGCGGGAAAATGGCTTGACTAGCAAGCCAGAGGTTGCCGGTTTGAATCCCCACTGGTATGTTTCCCAGACTATGGGAAACACCTATATCAGGCCTCAGCAATATAGGTGCTGAAAGGCATCATCTCATACGGCGCAGGCTACCTTTATAATCTGTGTCACTCTGTCATTAGTTTCGATATAACCTGATTTTTTTTTATTTTTTAAATCAACCCAGAAACATACCACTTTAGGACAGAAAAAAATCCTGATAAGCAGGAAAATGCTACTCCTCCTCTTCTCCTCAGATGGCTCACTGGGAAATATAGTGCCATCAAGTCAATTTTGACTCCTGGCACCCACAGAGCCCTGTGGTTTTCTTTGGTAGAATACAGGAGGAGTTTACCATTGCCTCCTCCCATGCAGTATGAGATGATGCCTTTCAGCATCTTCCTATATCACTGCTGCCTGATATAGTACCATCGGGGATTCGAACCAGCAACCTTCTGCTTGTTAATCAAGCATTTCCCCACTGCGACACTTTAGGTGACTCACTTAGGGTCAGGGAGTTAGGGAGTGATTTTTGCATTTTAAAATTTTATTGATTTTTACAATACCTTAACAATCAAGTTACACTTAATTAAGTAAATATTGACTTCCCACTTACCAGTCTGCGCAGTTCTTGTTAACTATACATATAAGCCATTGCTATAATAATACAAAATATATATACTCCATCTTACAATTCTATTTTACCCTACCCAACCTGCTGTAATTACTAAATTTCAAACCCTGCTGAAAGGTCCATGTTAGAAAAACAGTTCTTTAACTAAAGCAAGAAAGGTTCCCAATCTTCTTTGAAACATTCCAAGTTTTCATCCCTTATAAGTGTTGTAAGTTTGGCCATCTCCGCATATTCCAAAATGTTTATCAACCAGTCTTCTTTTGAAGGCATTTTATTGTCTTTCCATTTCTGCGCATATACTATTCTAGCTGCCGTGGTTGCATACATAAAAAAAGTTAAGTTTCTTCTAGAGAACTCTCCTTGAGTTACTCCCAGCCTCTGATTCTGGCCTCTTAGGAAATGTCATTTTAAAAATTTTCTTCAACTCATAATATATCATATCCCAAAAGGCCTTTGCCTTCCCGCATGACCACCACATATGGAAGAAAGTTCCTTCAGAATGTCCACATTTCCAACATTTATTTGAAACATTTTTATACATTAATGCTAATTTTTTCGGTGTCAGACACCACTTGTACATCATCTTATAACAATTTTCTTTTAAAGTATAACAGGCAGTAAACTTTAAATCAGTTTTCCATAATTTTTCCCAAGCTGCCATCTCTATATTATGACCCACATCTTGAGCCCATTTTATCATAGTCGTTTTAACCACTTCGTCTCTTGTCTCCTCCAAAAGCAACAACTTATACACCTTAGAGACTAATTTTTCATCATTTTCACACAGCAATAGCAACAGCACTTACATTTATATACTGCTCTATAGCTGGAAGCTCTCTAAGCGGTTTACAATGATTTAGCATATTGCCCCCCAACATTGTGGGTACTCATTTTACCGAACTTGGAAGGATGGAAGGCTGAGTCAACCTTGAGCCCCTGGTCAGGATCGAACTTGTAACCTTCTGGTTACAGGGCGGCAGTTTTACCACTGCACCACCAGGGGCGCCACAGCTCCTTCTAAAATCTCGACATCTGATCCTCAAATCCAGCTTTAAGATCCTTCTTGTAAATTTCGTTTAGCTGATGGTACTGAAACCAGTTGCTAACCAAATTTTGGACTTCAGCTAGATTTTTTAATTTACAGCCTTTATCTTGAAAACATAACAAATCTCTATAGGCACCCCATTCAGACTGCATATTTATCTCTTTACGTGCCAAAGCTTCCATCGGGGATATACCCATAATGGAGTTTTAGATTCCAGCCATGTTTTATATTTTACCCACACTCCCATTAGACTCCTTCTTACACAGTGATTAAGAAAATCTTTATGCACTTTAGTTTTATCGTACCACAGATAAGAATGCCATCCAAACCTTCTATCAAATCCTTCCAAATCAAGTATTCTGGGGTTTCTTAATGTTATCCATTCCTTAGAGTTAGGGAGTGATTTTTGGTGCAAAAACCATGGAGTGGGGAAGGGCTGATCCTCCTACATGGCACACCAGAATCCTGGCCTGGACTGGGGGCTCTGGGGGCCACAGTTGATTTTAAAAAATATATAAAAGGACCACTTCCAGTTAAACCTGTCTAGCACATTTAGTTTAGCACTTAGATGACAGGTCAAAATGTCTGTATTCGTCAAGACTTGTAGTGGTTTCTAATGGCAATTTTGTGCTTTGTTGTTTCATTCACCACCACCACCACCACCCCATTGTACTGATTCTCGGCCGGTTCAAATGAGCATCCTCCAGCAGACCAGAGCACGATGGGGCCACCCAAAGAGTGCACCTGCCCTGATATCACTGAAGGATGTCCTGACACACTGTTGGGGTGTCCTTTAATCACACGAGAGTGGCATTCATCTGAATTGCCCCTATACACATGGTCCAAAGCCCAGGTTTTTGAGGTGTGTGTAGAGGGCAGATTGAGATGAACACCCCTCTCACATGATTATTGGACACCCCAACATCCTTCATTCAATAATTCTTCCTT